>NC_083609.1:60451739-61051739 GCF_029168945.1 Cannabis sativa
GCACAAGCACAAAAAGTTTTCTTTAAGAAACTTGAGAGCTCAAACACTCAAAGGTTGACTTAAAATGTGGGACCAACTACTATTTTAAAAGCAACTGTATATTATTGGGATGTCAATAAATAAATTTTTACCTCTATCACATAAGAGTAGCTCAAAATATAAAACAATCTTAGATTTAGTGTATTCAGTCTAATTTATCGGTTGTAGAAAGGTGAATGGATGTATTACATACTCAAAATAAGATAATTTTTTTTATGAGAAATCACTTGGTGCAGATTTTTTTTCCATTCTTTCAGTAGCTTAGATAATTTTAAGGACCACGTTCTCAATCTTGGCAAGAGTCTCTCTTACCTTATTGTAGATATAATCTTGTTTTGCGACACCTACCAGCTCCAAAAATTGAGGCTACAGTTTATCAGCAAGTCAATAAACTCGTTAACAAATAAAATGAAAGAAAATTTTAATTATCCTTGTGTCAACACGATGATCAAGAAGTTTCTCTTTTAGTTCTTAACTTGGTATGGGATTTGCTAAAAGTTGGGAATCTTCTAACAATAATGAGATATTATCTGTTATTATTATTGATTATCAGAATGATATTTTTAGGGATTTCTAAAAAAAATATGATGATAAGTTGTATTTAGTCGTGTTTTTAAAGGAAATTTCTTTGTGTTCTCTTAATTTTCTCCTTCGAGGTTGACCAGCACTGAAGAGGTTTCGAGTTTAGTTGAACATGTCGAAAAATTGATTAAGGAAAGAGTTGAAGAGATTATGAAGGAGCAGTTGTATTTGTTGATGGAGGGAATTTTATATACAGGTTTGCTTGGATCTCACGGCAATTCAGCTTCAAAGGAATAAATTGTTCTTACGTATTGATAATTTTGGAGCACTCTTCATTAATTAATTTTGATAATCATGTAATTAGTTCTTTAATTTTCTTGGTTTAATTCCAACATTTTGGTGATGATCATGATGATTAAATAAGAGTACTGTTTCACTTTTCCTTTTTTCATTTTTTTAGGCCCCGTTCGGTAACCATTTTAAAAATGGTTTTTTGTTTTTTTAATCAAAAATTTTAAAAAACAAATAAAAATCATGTTCGGTAACTCCATTTCAATTTTTGCTTTTAAAATTAAAAAACAAAATGAAGTAAATTTTAAAAACAGATTTGTGATGATTTTAAAAATTTTTAGAAACACTTTTTTCATTTTGCTTCTCTCTCTCTCTCTCTCTCTCTCTCTCGATCACTTCCTCAACTCAGAGTCTTCCATGGCTAGCTTCACCAGGTAAATCTTACTTTGCCATTAACAGACTACTCTTCTTTCTCTCACTTACAAACTCACACACACACACACACACTCTCTCTCTCTCCTCTCTCAGTCTTGTTTGAGTTTTGGTCCTCTTCTTCCGGTTGATGTTGATGTTATTGTGCCCTAGATCTTGAGACTTGACTAAGTCAATAAGAGACGGGTTATGGTTTCAGCTCTTTTACTATTTTCCTCAAGATTCAAAGATCGCTCCAAGGTCCGACCACGCTCAATCAGGTATCTTTCTCTTGCGTTTCCTATTTTTGGTTGTTTTGTGTATTGTTTTTGTTCATTATTATAGCTGGATTTGGTTTCTCGGGTTAGATTGGAACTACGGAAGGCCAGTTTGAACCCTAGATCAAGTATTAGTTTTCATAATTATATATATTGTTGAAAATATATGTGGAATTCTAGGTTTTTGGTTGATTTTGGTGCTTCATCCTTTATGGGTGGTTATTGTATCTGCTAACTTCCTCTTCTTCTTCAATTTCAATGTTCTCTTTTGGGTCATCAGTCATATTCTCTCCAGCAATTGGGTTAGTCTTATTTTTTTGGGTTTTTTTTATAGCTTTGATCTTTTCATAGCTTCTGGGTTTTACCTTCATTTATAATGTTCTTGTAGTCGCTGAGACAATTCATATACAATTGAACAAGGTTCTTGTTACATCCATTGATCTCATTAGGACTACTGCGTAATTTGCTTTGATTTCTAAATGATCAGCAAATTATTATTTAGGAGAATTAATAGTGAATATTATTTAATTTTTTTTATGAAGTTAGTGGGCACTTTGATTTCCTTTAAATGTTAATGTTTGATCCCCTAATGTAACCTTTTGATTTGGTCCTACTTCAATATACAGTAGTAAGATTCTATTAGACTTTGAGTTAACATACTACTTCAATATGCTTTGGTCTTCGATTTGAAGAGAGAAAAAACAGTGGAAATTGCGGGAGATTTGGAAGAAGACGTGAGTGGATTGTAAGTGAGAGTTTGAGAGAATATGTTAACTTTGAGTCTTTGAACTCAGATTTGAAGTAAAGGGTCTCTCTTTAGATCAACCACATGACAGTTAGAGACACAGGTAGAGCTTAGTAACATGGTTTGAGCTATTGAGATTTACACTGAATAATATTTGTAGTTAGTAACTAACAAATACTACTTGTTGTAAATATAATTCTCTCAATTTAATTTGGGGGGAAAGGAGGAAGAAGATGGAGAATTGAAGAAGATGATTTCTATCTTTCTAATTAAATGAGTGCGTTTTGGTTTCGTTGGTTTAAAAGGAAAGAGTGGTATGTGAATGTGATGTAAATATGGTTACTTCGATGAAAGGCAATTAGAGTGATCACGTCTCTGGTTGTACTTTGTGATGTTTGAAAACTAAAATATTATGAGTTTCTTCTTTTCTTTTTTTTGTCAAAATTAATTTTGAAGGCTTTTCTGGTTTTCTTCTTTTCTTTTTTTGTCAAAATTAATTTTTATTATTATTGCTTTCTGATGTATTTTTTGTTAGGTGGGTTATGTTTGCTTGCTTCATTGGTTTGTTTTTTTTCTTCGATAGCATTTTTTGGGCATGTGGGTTTGGATGGAATGAGATATTTTGCATGTGGGTGGTTGTATAAGTTTCTAAGCTGTTTTGAATGTTTTTAAGGACATAGGTCCTCGTTTTTTAATCTGCTTTTTTGAGTATTGAAACTTGAGTTTGAGATGAAAATCAGGATATTCTGGATGCTATATTATTGCCGGTGTATAACCATGTACTCTGCGTTCAAGTTGTTGTGTATACAACATGGGAAACCAGCACTCTTGATGTATGTATGTTTTGATATGGAACTTTTGAGTATATGCTTTTTACTCCATTGCATGAGTACATGACTAAAATAATACCATAGTCTTTTTACAGGGTCGGATTGGTTAGAACTATGCATGTTCTACGAGTTTTTGATAATTGTTTTTAAGTTTGACGTGTCTAGCTTTGTATTTTTCTAGTTTTTATAAGAGCAGAACTGTTAAGTGTGTATTATCACTGTTAGTCTCAGAATCTATTTATTCTTAACAATATCAATTACATTCTTGATTTCTGATAAGAACCTTCTGACATCAATAGACAGTAGCAATCCAGTAGAAAACCAGCACAAATAACAGAGAAGTAAGTGAAATAACAGCAAGTGAAGAACTGAAATGGTTAGCTATTATTGAATGAAAAGGAAAAAAGGAGACCAAGTCTCTACAAGGGAGGAGAGTCGAAGCTCTCTATTGATGCTGAGAATTACCAAGTTCTAGCACCCACGAAACTTTGAATGATAGTGTTGAGTTTAGCATTTCAAGATATCAACTTCGTGAAATGGCTAATGTCTATGATGAAATTGCTGATCATATATGGAGAGCAAATCGACGATAAAGATGAGTGAAGATTATTAACAATTAGAACTTTTTTAATAGTTTTCTTCAAGATTAGACAATTATTAGTTCATATTTTATTATGACTTTGTCGGTTTTGTGTTATAGATAATGCGTTTCGTGATTTTAAATTACTTGAATTTTTTTAAGATGTTAATGAGTATTTTTTATTTGATTTTTTTATAATTTTTATATATTTGTTTAAAAATAAAAATAAATGATATTCATAATTTTTTATTTAAAAAAAGAAGAAAAAAAATCAAAATTTATGTTTTTTGTTTTAAAAATTGAAAAATAAAAATAGTTACAGAACACACTTTTGTTTTCTGTTTTTAAAATTATAAAACAAAAGTGGTTACAGAACACACTTTTGTTTTCTGTTTTTAAAATTTAAAAATAAAAGTAGTTATAGAACACATTTTTGTTTTTTAAAAATAAAATTTTAAAAACAAAAAATCTACTTTTATTTTTCTGTTTTTAAAATTAAAAAACAAAAGTATTACCAAACGCCACCTTAATGTATATTTTTCAGTTTTCTTATTAATGCATGGATGTATGTACTATAGATATATAAAGAAAAGGTAGACATAATATAATAATTATTTAACATTAATTAATTTTTAAAGACTCTATTTTTATTGTAATTTTTTTTAAAAAAATTATTTTTAACACAGTAAATTATTCAAAATTTTAAAAAATTTGTAGGTGCACCCTAAATACAATAACATATATACATTTGATCATGAAAAAAAATTAGAAATTCTTCTCAATATTATCCAACTAGCTAGTAAATCTACTAGAACATCCGTACTATTATATATATGTATTTCTTTTCTTTCTTTTTTTAATATGCATTTCATTTCATAATTTGGTTTTCTAATAAACATTATAATGCATGCATGGCGTAGTTAATTAGGTCGTACGTTATACTCAACTGATCATTCCAAAGCCCCATAATTAATTATTATACATAATAAATCTCTTTTTCTCTCTCTCTCTCTCCTATGTATAAAAAGTTTTTAATTCAAAATAAAGAAAAGGTAAACATAATATAATGAATAATTAATTTTTTAAAAAAATTATATGAAGATCATGAAGATGTGCCAAGAAAATATATTACTATTAAATGATACAGAAAGTAATGCCATTTTAACAATTCTCTTAACTAAATGCATTGAGCCAAACATATACGTATTAATATTAATTAATTAAATTACATACAAATATCTATATAACAGCTAGTTAATTAAGTTAACTAATTAAGCCGTTATGATCAAACTAAATTATATATATATATATCTCATACTACTATAATTTTACTACAATGTTGATACATATATATATGTATATATGTTTAACTCAAATCCAAATTAACGTCTCTCATTCTCTCTCTCTCTCTCTCTCTCTCTCTCTCTCTCTCTCTCTCTTCAATCATCCAAGAAACAAGAATAGCTAGGTTCTTGTTCATGATGGCCAGACACGAAGAGATAACACAAATAAACACCAAGTTTGAATCAATGGAGCTTGACGAGAAGGAAACTAATATTAATGATGAATTGATGGAAATGGACGAGAAGGAAAATGAAATCAAAAAGGAAAAAGAAAAAAAGAAAATGGAAAAGAGCATCAAATCTTTGTTACATGAAATGGAAGAAGAATTTGACATATTCTCCTCAAGAAAATTCAAAGGCAAAGAACTTATTGCATTGTATGTGAAGCGTTGGAACATTGAATCCAAACAAGGAAAAATTGAAAACAATATAAGCCTTTTAGGGTTACTATTCGGTCTCGAACAACAACAACAACATCTAAACCCTAACCCTAACCCTAACTCGAACCTTTTCTTATCATCACAACCGATCACCGTGGCAGACTTCATTGAGAAAGCAAAATTGCGAATTCTTGATCTTGGTAAAGGCATTTGTTCCGTTGTTGTAGAAACTATCTTGATCTACGAGAGCTACAACCAAGAACAAAGGCTAGGGTTTATCAAAAACTCGATAAAGTCATTAAGAATCGAAGAAAACCCTAACAACATCGTCATCAAGAAACTTCTTTTGGTTCTTGACATGGTAAAGTTTGAGCTAAGACGAGAGATTGATGAGTACAACTTCTCACGCGAGGGTAAAGGAAAGGGTATTGCTACAAGTGATGATGCGATTTATACTGATAAGAAAGAAATTTTCGATGAGTTCGAGGAGAGGTGTGATGATAAGTTGTTTTTTCTTATTTTTTACTTGGAAGCTGCTTTGTGTTGCCCTGTTCTTCCTAGGGAGTGGGGCATTGAAGAGGTTTCGATTTTCCTTGAACATGTCGAAAAATGGATTTCGAAAAGAGTTGTTGAGATTTTAGGGTTTGTAAATCATGCTAGGGTTTGCTATCCAAGTGTGTGTTGTAAGAGTCCTATGGCTGTTGATTTTCTTAGTGATAATATGTCCGTACGTATAGATTTATTTTGGAACAAGCTTGATGATATGTAATATATGTACATATATATAATATAGTATGTTCTTTATTTTAGTACTTTTTTCTTGGTTTTGAATTTTGGTTATATGATCATGATGATCAGAACATACATTTCTACACAATATATAATGAAGTTTTGATTTTAGTCTTTATTTCTTCTTTTTCTTTTAATTGTATATATGATCAATAATTTTCTTAGACATTAATATATATGTTCTTTTTATTGGTACTGTCAAAATTTGGTGGTGGTGATGATGATATGATACATTTATACAATATATATGTAATTAATGAAGTTTTATTTTTAGCTTTTTTTTTGTTTAATTTTTTTTTTGTGTGAGAAACTATTAATGAAGTTTTATTATGTGTCGCAAAATAGAAACACCTGTATTTTTAATGGTTTTTCTTATAGTGTTTAAAAGATTGTAGATATGATAAGAAAAGATGCAAAGTATAGGTTTAGTAATTTTAATTTTAAGAAGTTGAAAATGAGGAGAGGTTATTATTGTTAAAAAATAACCTCTTTGTAGGTGTGGGCTTGTGTTGTGTTGAGATTGTAAGTTGACTATTTTGCTTGTTGATTAATGAAGATCTTATCTTTCTTGATCAATTTTTTTTATGTGTATATATACATTCAATCTCTTGTTTGTTGTTATATAATAAACAGAAAATTAGCATGAATTATATAAATAAAAAATATATATTTATTCAGTTTCTTAGGGATGATTAATTATTTTTTTCAAATTATGTGTTTTCATCAAGATTCTCATTTTTTTTTTTAGTTATGTATTGTCAGCTTTTTTTTTCATCATCTATACTTAAATGAAACAGTTTAATTCGCACGTATAAAATAAAAAAGTCACGAATGCATTAAATCTGAACTATATTTTCAGTGTGTTAATTTTTTTTTTTTTTGAAATTCTTAAAAAATTACATTAAAATTTTATAAGATATCTTAAATAACTACAACATATATGATCATGAAAAAAAAATAGATTAAAAAAATTCTCCCGAATATCAAAACAGATAAGATTGCATCATAAAATTAACATACTTAAAACATGGTTCAAACAATCTATTATATGCGTAACTTTTTAGTTTATACAAATGTGAAATAAATTATTTAAATATTTTTTTATATTATAAATTATTCTGAATCATTCAAAATTTTACCATATGTTATAAATAATTATAATGTACAATACTATATATATAATATCAAACTAAATTTTCATTAAAGCACCTATATTATTTACCATAAAAAAAAAAAACTAGATGAATAGCATGGTGAGTGATGATTATGATGATGAGAAGATTACATTTTTGTAATGAGGTGTGCTACCGTCAACCTTCTGTTACAACCTTTTACTTAACCTCTACGTCCAAAAACATATGTCGGAATATTTTTTTTCATTTTTTTTTGTTACGGGTGTTCGTTATGCTCACAACATCATCCCTGTAAATTTTTGAAAATTTTCAAATAGTTTACAGTGTCGAAAATATGTTTGAAATTTTATTTTGAACGCGAGTGATAAAGTGGAATATCATGAACACTGTTTTTGGTATTATAAATTATTTGGAATTTTCGAAAATTTACAGAGATGATACTGTAACTATAACGAATACTGCTATGAAAAAAAAGTTAAAAAAAATATTTCGGCATCTGATTTCGAACGTAGAAGTTGATCAAGAAATTTTAATAGGAGGTTGTAATTGTTGAGATAGAGAGTGAATATGGTTAGAATGTTAGTTAATGACAGTTAATGACAGCTACAGTTTGTTAATAACAGATTGTACATTCTGTTATAAAGATTAGTTAAGTTTCTGTTGTAACTAGTCTTGTATATATATACCAACTCTTGTACATAGCTAATTCATTCATTGAATAAAAGAAATCACTTTCTCTCTTTCTCTTCTCTCTGTTTTCCATTCTCTCTATTCAGCTCAACTTGGTATCAGAGCTGAAGGTACACTTCCATGGCCGCCTCCTCTGAAACAACTCAACAGTCCATCGTCCCTACAACAATGTTCGTTCCTCCATTACGACTGAATCGAAGCAACTATTTTTTTTTGGAGATCGCAGGTCCTTCCAGCGATTCGGGCACACAATCTTGAAGGAGTTCTTCTTAATCAAAATCGGCCTCAAGCAAGGATTCGTCAACCCCCAGAATCAACAACAATGGTGAGTAATCCTGACTTCAATCGTTGGATGCGCCTTGATCAATTTTTCCTTTCCTGGCTAATGTCAACAATATCTGAATCTATGATTGGGCATGTGGTTAACTGTGCCACTTCATCTGAAATCTGGACTACCCTTGAGCAATTGTTCGGCACTGCATCACGAGCACGACAAATTCATCTTATGAATCAACTTCAGTCCACAAAGAAAAGCTCTCTGGCCATTGATGAATACCTATTAAAGATGAAGAATCTTGCAGATGGACTTCGAGCTGCAGGCAATCAAATTTCAGATGAACAATTAATACTGTATGTTCTTGCTGGTTTGGGAACAGAGTACGAAGCAGTGGTTGTTAATCTAACCTCAAGAGATAATCTTACCCTTGCCGGAGTCCAGTTTATGCTTCAAAGCCAGGAAATTCGCATTGAAGCAAATCAGGCTCATGCTACCATTAACTTAAATGGTGCCACGACAAATTATGCCCAATTCAGAAGAACTCAATCAGGCCCTCCCAACCCTAATGGCCGTGGTAATCCAAATTAATTTCGAGGTCGAGGAAGAGGTCCTCATGGTGGTAGATCAACTACCAATGGAGGAAGAGGTTCCTACAACAACAATCGCCCTACATGCCAACTCTGTGGCCGAGTTGGTCACACAGTTTAGAAGTGTTACCGTCGATTTGATATCTCCTACAATGGTCCTGATGAAACAGATGCATCAGCTGCCTCTAATCAACCTCAAGCACTAGTTGCTGCAACAAATCCCAACACAGATGAAGCATGGTTTCTTGACAGTGGAGCCTCTCATCATGTAACCCAAGACAATACCAATCTTCATCACCAAAGCTCATACAAAGGCAAAGAGAAAATTGTTGTAGGTAATGGCTCTTCTCTATCTATTAATAACATTGGTCATAGTACTCTTGCTGCAAGAAAGTCTCTTTATCTTAAAAACATTCTTCATGTTCCAGCCATAACAAAAAATTTGATTAGTATTTCCAAATTTACTCGTGACAACAATGTCACTGTTGAATTCACTCCTGATTTGTGTTTTGTCAAGGACAATCAATCGAAGATCCCTCTTCTTCAGGGTGCCCTTAAAGATGGTCTTTACCAAATAGCACCTCAATTCACTCACAAGATCAAACAACCACCAAAGCATCACACAGCCCCTGCTGCTGCCAAGAATGCTTCTTTTTGTCAAGCAAATGCTATTTCTACTTCTTCTTGTACTGAAAATACTAGTACTACAAGTGTTTCTAATTCTTGTAATAAAAACTCCAAACTTGTATCATTGTGGCACAATAGACTTGGCCACCCCAATCAACAAGTTCTTAATAAAGTTCTGAAATTTCTCAAAATTCCTACTGCTGAATTGTCTCTCTGTCATGCATGTCAATATGGCAAACTCCACCAATTTTCATTTCATTCCTCACAAAATAGAACTCATTCTCCATTTGAAATAGTTCACACTGATCTTTGGGGACCCTCACCTCATCCTTCACCAGAAGGATTTAAGTATTACATATGTTTCATTGATGACTTTACCAAATTCTCATGGGTTTTTCCTCTTACAGCCAAGTCTGAAACTGCAAGTGTTTTCACTCATTTTAATAACTATGTTGAGAGGCAATTCAACACAAAAATTAAGTCAATCCAAGCTGACTGGGTGGGGAATATAGACCTCTCAAACCTATCCTTTATGGTTTAGGCATCACCTTTAGACACCCTTGCCCACATACACATCAACAACAAGGGAGAGTAGAGAGGAAACATAGGCACATCACTGATATGGGTCTTACTTTGCTTGCTCAAGCAAAATTGCCCTTATCATTTTGGTGGGATGCCTTTGTCTCCTCTACTTATCTCATTAATAGACTACCCATTCAAAAGAACCAATACATCTCTCCCTATGAAAATATGTTTCACTCAAAACCTGATTATACCTTTTTAAAAACATTTGCGTGTGCATGTTTTCCTCTATTACGTCCATACAATAAAAATAAATTCAATTTCAGAACTTCCATGTGTGTTTTAACACAAAGGGTATCGATGTCTACATCCATCGGGTAGGATTTATATTGCCCGTAGTGTCACTTTTGATGAGTCATGTTTTCCATATTCTCAACTGTTTTCAACCAATTCCACTTCTGTCCTACCTCCTCCCACTGTTCCGTACATGCCTCTACCATCCAACATCTCTCTTCCCACTCCTGCTGTTACTCAACAGCATTCCCAAACTGTGCCTCAAAATGAGTTAACAAGGCAGTGTACACCCTTTTCCCCAACTCCTGCTGTTTCCACGGCTGCAAATTCTTCTCTGCAGCCACTTATATCACCAAGAATTACTCCCATTACCAACAATTCCATTGCCTTACCTGTTCCTCAAAATCCAACTACACAACATGACTCAAGAACAACATCCTCACACAATATGACCACCAGATCCAAATCTGCTATTTTTAAGCCCAAAGTTCTTGCAGCTGAGTTACATGCCTATGAATCTTATATTAAAGCACCTACTTCTTTAAAAATGGCCTTGAACAATCCTTTATGGAATAAAGCCATGGGGGAGGAATACTATGCTCTAAAGAAAAACAATACTTGGGTTCTAGTTCCTTATCATCATGGTATGAATGTCATCGACAATAAATGGGTGTATAGAATAAAAATTTAAGAGGGGCGATGGGGCCATTGAAAGATTAAAGGCCCGGTTGGTGGCAAAGGGTTTTCAACAAACTGCTGGTGTCGATTATTTTGATACATTTAGTCCTGTTGTTAAAGCAAGTACCATTCGAATCATGTTTACACTTGCAGCAACCTATGGCTGGGACATACAACAAATCGACATAAATAATGCCTTTCTAAATGGTGATCTAGAAGAAGTGGTTTACATGCAGCAACCACAAGGTTTTGAAGATCCCAACTATCCTACATATGTGTGTCAACTAAAGAAAGCCTTGTATGGCTTAAAACAAGCACCTCGAGCTTGGTATGAGAAGCTCAAAAGTGCATTATTGGCTTGGGGATTCACAAACTCTGTCTCGGATAGCAGTCTATTTTTTATCACCTCAAATGGCAGTCTCCTACTCATTCTAGTATACGTCGATGACATCCTTATAACTGGTGCCAACTCTAAAGCTGTTCACAAAGTCATTACTGATCTCCAAACAAAATTTGCACTCAAAACTCTCGGTTCCGTGGGATATTTTCTGGGTTTTCAGGCTACAAGAACTGGCAACACTATCTCCTTGTCACAATCTCAGTATGCCATGGATATCCTCAAACGAACTAACATGGATACTTCCAAGTCTTGCATCACACCAGCCTGTCCTGGATACAAGCTTTACACGGCTGACAGTGCTCCATTCGAAGACCCCACTCTCTACCGGAGTACCATTGGCTCACTTCAATACTTAACAATGACTCGACCTGACCTTGCATTCTCAGTTAATAAACTGAGTCAATTTATGCAAAAGCCAACTATTGCTCATTGGAATGCCTGCAAAAGGGTTCTTAGGTATATTAAAGGTACACTCAACAGAGGACTGGTTTTTCAACCTGCAACATGTCTTACTCTAGAGGCATTTTTCGATGCCGATTGGGCATGCAATTTGGACGACAGAAAGTCCACCACAGGCTACTGTGTCAAGTTAGGTGGTAATCTGATATCATGGGGATCCAAGAAACAAAAATCAGTGGCTAGATCAAGCACTGAATCTGAATATAGATCATTATCTACCACTGCCACAGAGGTTGTATGGATCATTTCTGTGCTCAATGAATTAGGGATCAAACCAGTCGGCAAACCAGTCATATGGTGTGATAATCAAAGAGCCCAGCAACTAGCCTCCAACCCAGTTTTTCACTCTAGAACTAAGCACATTGAAGTTGATGTACACTATGTTAGAGAGTTGGTCACTGAAGGCAAAATAACTGTCTGTTATATTCCAACTGAAGAGCAGCCTGCTGACATCTTCACAAAGCCATTAACTCTTCCCAAATTCAATTTTTTGTGCAACAAACTGTCCCTGGGACAATCCCAGTTCAGTTTGAGGGGGGATGTTGAGATAGAGAGTGAATATGGTTAGAATGTTAGTTAATGACAGTTAATGACAACTACAGTTTGTTAATAACAGATTGTACATTCTGTTATAAAGATTAGTTAAGTTTCTGTTGTAACTAGTCTTGTATATATATACCAACTCTTGTACATAGCTAATTCATTCATTGAATAAAAGAAATCACTTTCTCTCTTTCTCTTCTCTCTGTTTTCCATTCTCTCTGTTCAGCTCAACTGTAATTAGGAGTTCTTTTTTTTTTTGTAATAGTTTGATCCAAAGTATTCAATTTTTTTGCCCCAATTAATCAATTTCTTCATATAGAGAAACAAATATTTTTTGTACTAAAAAAAATTGTGAAATTACAACTAAAACCCTCATTGCAAAAACTAAATTAAAGGATAAAATAGTAAAAAAAAAAAAGAAGGCTTATTAAAAAAGAAAGCTCGACACTTAAAGAAGAAGAAGAACAGCTCAACTCAGTTCCATTTCAATGGCGGCTACACTGCAATTATGCTATGGGAAGACCTTCAAGAGGCCCTTTGCGGTTGCCCCACCTAACTCCGGCTACTCTCCCAAGCCTAACCCAAGTAGGATCATCATGTGCTCTGCCTCCTCCCAATCCAAGCGCCGTTACACCATTACTTTGCTCCCTGGAGATGGTATTGGTCCAGAGATTATCTCTGTTGCTAAAAATGTTCTTAACCTCACTGCTTCTCTCCAAGGTTCGATTTTTCTCATTTTATTCCATTTGGGTACATTTGCAATTTCCTGAATGTGTCGAAAGTTTTCAATCTTTTTTGCTTTTGTTGATGATTTTGAGTTTCGAATTCTATAGGGTTTAGTTTAGTTTATTTTGAGATAATGTGCCCACATTTGCATTTTACATAAAGTATTAAAAGTTTCAATCTTTTTTTTTTTCATTGTTGAATTTAAATTTTGGGGACATTTGGAAAATTAGGGATTGATTTGAGTTTCCAAGAAATGGCTGTGGGTGGAGTTGCCTTGGATTTGACTGGTGTTCCATTACCAGAAGAAACTCTCTCAATGGCTAAGCAATCTGATGCTGTTCTTCTTGGAGCTATTGGAGGGTAATTTTCTTTTCTTTTCTTTTTATTTTTTTTTTATTGAAATGCTTTTTGTTGATGTATTTATTTTTTTGTTGAAATGGTATGGTTTGTGAATTGAGCAGCCTTTAATTTCTTGTACACATTGTTATTTTGAAAAGAAGAAAAAAAAACATTAATCTAGCTCTCCCATAATATCAATTTATATACAAATAGGAACAAATAAACACATCAAATTCAGCTTCACAAGGCAAAGCTGATCAAACAGCTTGCATTTGAACTTCAAAGTTGGTCTTGTAAAACCCTTCAACTTAACTAATAAACCTCTCATTTACCAAAGAACATCACATATTGGGAGATGTATCGTTGCTGATGGTATTTGATAGAACTGAATTGAGATTAGCCCACCACCTTCTGTTGCTCCCGCAGACACGGAATTAAGGTCCTTGGAAACTCTCGGTAGAACTTCTTGATGATTTATCATGAAAGAGTATCACGAGAAAGAAGAGAGTGGTGAGCGAAGACTTTGCAGCTTTAATCCGCTCAGCTCTAGCACGCTTCAGAATGGCAAGCTCGGAAATCTCCCTGATAAGCTTCTGATCAGCTGCATCTAAAGATGGGCCTCTAGGGGGTCTAGGAGGCTTTGGAGGTTTCTCCTTCACCGACGATGTTTTCTCTGCAAGACCATTAGTGTCTTCTCCGTCCAACATCTTGTCTGTCACCTTGACACTCTCAAGAGAAACTCCATTGACATTCCCACAACTCACCCCATCTTCAGCTTTGATTAACCCATCAACAAATCCACCATAAAACCTAGCTATCAATTTCTTAGCCTGTTGTTTAGAACCCGAAACAGGGGTCTTATTAAACTCTTCATCACTTGTTAGCACCCCAAGTTCGAGATCAACTCTAACCCCATCGTCCCTTGAACCTGTAAGATCCATCATACCCCGAAATCCCAATCTAATTATCAACTAGCTCCTAAACTGTCCAATTGACCAAACCAATAATATCACCAAGAACACCAAAAGTTCAACCCGTAACACAAAACTTCACTTTTGGCGATGTATGTTATTCTTAAATGTGAATAGAAGCCACAGAAATATCTAGCTTCATCAAGTGAGCAACCCTTTTCAATTTAAGGAGCAATTAATTCTAAAACATCAGCAATAACTGAAATTATAATTTGTTTTCCAAGTAAACATCAATCCATCTCCTATTTCCTCCTCCGAGCTATCAACATAAGAAAATAACAACATTGGCTTTCTGTTTTTCTCCAAATAACAGCATTTGATTTTGATTTAAATGTTTAGAAAAACAGAATTGATTCAAATGTATTCAAATACAGTTTATGTTCAACTCAACTTCTCCACAAACTAAGCAAAACGAATACTTAAATGAGTTTAAGTCAAAAGAACAAGTCTTTTAACAAAATTTTGCTTATTTTTCAAGTAAACACATAAAATTTAAAAATGTGGGATATGCAACTCACTACCTCTTTATTTAGGTATGACTTGATGAAATTTCCATATCGTTCGGAGGTCACGTTGTTCTGGCAAAGTTACTAAATTGATATGTATTTTATTTTTGAAAAAAAAGGTACAAATGGGATGCAAATGAAAAACATTTGAAACCAGAAACTGGGTTACTTCAGCTAAGGGCAGGTCTTAATGTTTTTGCAAATTTGAGGCCAGCAACTGTTTTACCTCAGGTAAAACCTTTTCTATTTCTTCTTCACTGTCTGTATTTCATGTCTAGTACAAGTACATTGTATTGTCTATGTTAGTTTAAGTTCTAAGGATTGTAGAAACAAAAATATGCATTGTACTTTTCTTATATACCGTTTCGTTATTTGCAGTTGGTGGATGCTTCAACTTTGAAAAAGGAGGTCGCTGAAGGTGTTGACATAATGGTTGTAAGAGAACTTACTGGAGGTTAGCCTGAGATTTACATGTTTGGACTGAGGATGCATCAAATGATCTCTTTATTTCATTATAGTTTTCTGCTAAACTACAGGTATATATTTCGGAAAGCCAAGGGGTTTTGGCACAGATGAAAATGGTGAGGAGATTGGATTTAATACTGAGGTGTATGCAGGATACGAGGTACTACTGTTACAGTTATTATTTTCGTATTGCTTCAACAACATAAGTTATGAAATCGGGTATATAAGTTGTATTGAGTCAGTCGTGGCCATATGGTTGCTAGATTGATCGCATTGCACGTGTTGCGTTTGAGACTGCTCGGAAAAGGCAGGGAAAACTTTGCTCTGTCGATAAAGCAAACGTCTTAGAGGTACTCCTATATTAAGCTTGTTTGTTCCTAAACTTTACTCCAAATCGAAACTGTCCTCGTTGTTGTACTTTACCATTGATGTATTGTTTCTTCAGGCTTCAATGCTTTGGAGAAAACGAATTACGGCCATTTCATCAGAGTATCCTGATGTTGAACTCTCACACATGTATGTTGATAATGCTGCAATGCAGCTAGTTCGATATCCAAAACAGGTTTGGCTTAACCTTACATAAACTCGCTCGTTGCGGTTATGCATCTCTTCCTTATGGTTTACATATGTGATGTTTTGCTATGGTTTAATTGCAGTTCGATACAATGGTGACAAACAACATATTTGGCGATATTCTATCTGATGAGGCTTCAATGATTACCGGAAGTATTGGGATGCTTCCATCCGCTAGTCTTGGGGAATCGGTAAAGAGTCAATTTTTTTCACTTTGTTCAAGGTTTTTGATCTACGAGGAAGTTTTAATTCATCGAAACTCTTCATGAATACAGGGACCCGGTCTTTTTGAACCTATACACGGTTCAGCTCCCGATATTGCTGGACAGGTTAGTTTACTTTAGCCTCTTGAAGTTAACATGTCTTATAATCTGTAACACGATTGATTCTTTTCTAGGATAAGGCGAACCCATTAGCGACCGTGCTAAGTGCTGCAATGCTTTTGAGGTACGGTCTAGGAGAAGAAGAGGCTGCAAAGAGAATCGAGGCTGCTGTTCTTGACACACTCGATAGGGGTTTTCGAACGGGTGATATTTATTCATCTGGAACAGTGAGTAATTATGTTCGATATTTGATTGTTGTCGGTATAAGTTTTAGTGAATACTCGTTAATCGTTACTATTTGTTTACACAGAAACTGGTTGGATGCAAAGAAATGGGCGAAGAGGTATTGAAATCTGTAGAATCGCGAGTTCCCGCTGCTCTATGAGGCAGTGAAACGAGTTTAGCATCGAGCAAGTTTTGGTTACAAGATCATGCTAGGATTATCTCTTAGTTCATTCATCCTTATTTAGAATATATTTCAAGTGAGTTGGAAATTTGACTATGTAAAATTTCATTGTCATGCAGCAAAAGTGAGATAAGTGAAATGAAATTCATTGTTGTATTAGACACTAAATTTAATAATGTTTATTATTGGATTTAATATGAGTAAACATGGATTAATAATCTTTCATAATCCATGTGCAACAAACTAGGACCGCGACTCAGGCCTTGGACTTCCGACCCCAAACCTCCGCCCCCGATCTTGGACCTTGATGTCGAATTATTTCTAAATATTATAATACAAGTTTATTATGTTAAAATTTATGGTCGTAATAATAAATACAATACAAAACTTTATCAAAATAAAGTATTCTTTTTATTTAAATATAATATGATCTTTATACGGCCTACTATACAAAGTTTTACAAGCACGATGTAGAACCTAAGAAGGACCTGAATCAATAGAGCTCTGAGATAATCATCACATAATTTCAATAGAGGTGGAGGCGATGTTCAATGGCTTGCGCGACTTAAACAGTGTAATAACCATAGTTAAGAATCTAGAATAAGCGTTGTTCTAATAAAATCATTACTTGAAATTTCAAGCATCAAGGTTTGATTTGAGCACGAATTTGCTTGAGGCTTTACAAGACCACATTGGCCATATCACCTTAACAAATTTTCTCATAAACACCACAATGTAGATGTTTATTTCTCTTATTTCATCTAAGTTGGGAATATAAAATATAATATCCGTTTGCAGAGAAAATATTTAATAATAGATTACTAAGAGAAATAGGTAAAAAAAAAATTCCACCCAAGATTTAATAATTAGTTCATTCTTGGCCTCGATGAAGTCCATCTTGTTGTGAATGAATATAGTTCACTTAAACTAAGTAACACAAAGAATAGCAACAAATCTAAAGCTTAATTAAAAAAAAAAAGTCAAAACAAACGCAAAATATTACACTATGAGCTTATTGGTAAATTTGTAGTATTTGCTTAACCCTTTTTTTGAAATAAAATAGTAACTTCATTGAAATTTAGCACTCAAAGTATAATAGACCTTGTAAATCAGGTGGAACATTATGAACATGAATGCTACAACCAGATAAAAATCTAGAGTGCCTAGCAACATAGTGGGCAACTCAGTTTGTTAGTCGTCTAATAAAAGACAAGGTAACATTAGAGAGAGAAGAAAGTAATAGTTTGCAACCATTAACAACCAACCTGAAAACAGAGGACATATGTTAATTGCTACGAATGGCCTAAACAGTGAGCATGCTATCAGTTTCAATTTCCACTTTATCTCAATTCTTATTTTTGATCCAGCTGAGAGCCTCCTTAAATCCCTATGGCTTCAACTACCTCAATAGCATATGAACCTTCATTACACACAACTACAACCTCCAACAAGGCACTAGAGGAGTCCCTAGCAACAATCCCAAACTCATAGGAGCTTTCTTTCTCAAACAAAGCGGCATCAATATTGATCTTGATTGTGTTAAGTCCTGATTTAGTCCATTGCTCAGTTATTTTACAAACGAATTATCAATTAAACGAAACAAAACTAAAAATTATTATATTGAAGTTTGACATTGTCTCAAAGATTACGTCCTAATAATTGCATCATAAAATAATCATCCCCTATTTTGTACATAAGTATAAACAATATACACAAAGAATATTTGCTATGATGTTAGACTTAGTGGTCCTACTAAGTCTAAGATGGATTATCAATTCAAACATGTTTTGTAAATTAAATTTTAACCACCAAAAAGTTTGTATATTCAAATAAGTCCAACTAAAGTTTAATTAATATCAAAGTTAACCTTTCATATTCTCTTAATCTAAATAACTTCTAACACTTCCTAAATATATTTATACTAAAAAGCAAGATCTATCTTAGATATGCTCGCCCACTTACTATTATATTACTTTGTCAATTAATTATTAAACAATTTAGATTCTTAAATTGTGTAAAAAAAAATAGATTCTTAAATAAATAACTCTTTCAACCTAAGCAAACCAACCATGTCTTTTTTTGGGATCCAAGACCAATTAATAGGAATTTAAATATAAAATATTCATATCTCTACATACTTGTTTAATGTTTAAATGTAGTAATAATATTATATATGATTTAGGGTTAAGTTTCATATACGTGCTATAGTAGATCTGTCTTTTTTATATATAGAAATTATTAATAAATAATAATAAATATGTGATTTATAAATTATGAAGCAAAGAGCCAAGCACTACCCTTTGTTACAAAGCAAAAGTCCCCTAAAATTCTTTTGGTGCATACCCTAAAAATAAGTGTACTCTTCTAATTTTCTTTTTATATGATCACATTCTATTTATTTTATTTTTTTAAAAATACAATAATTTAACACATCGAAAATAAAGTTTAAACAATTTATTAACGGGTGTTTATCTTATTTTATACACTTGTGAAATAAATAGATTGAACCTACTTTCTGTATTATAAATTATTTTAATTTTTTTAAAAATTTTATAGAATTTCTTAAATAAACACAGTATGTACTATCATATAAAAAAAAAATAAAGAGATCAATTATAACTATTCAGATATTAAAAATACAAAAATAGTGCATTATTTTATAGTGGTCCA
Organism: Cannabis sativa; assembly: GCF_029168945.1. Classification (NCBI taxonomy): domain Eukaryota; kingdom Viridiplantae; phylum Streptophyta; class Magnoliopsida; order Rosales; family Cannabaceae; genus Cannabis; species Cannabis sativa. The sequence goes on from NC_083609.1 coordinate 60,471,137, forward strand.
TCATATCGCTATTAGACACCACTCCACCTAGAGATAGTATCTTATAAATGATTAGCGATATTCCATGTACAATAGTTATTAAATTTTGTGAGCTCAATACTTAATTATATCAATAATAAAATTAAATGACTATAGATAGATATTAGATATATAGGTAGTGACCACTAATATCTTTTTCCTTTTAGTATAGTGCCCTCAATATTTATATTTCTTTTTTATAATTAATCCCTATATATTTAAAAATTGCTAAAAAATATTATTGGTGTCAAGTATCTTCGTCAGTGTCATATCGTTATTAGTGTAATTAAGTATCAAGTTTCATATAATTTAAGAAAATACTTTAAAAAATATTATTAACTAATCGTGAAACATGACCTATAAAAAATGTTGGACACCACTCCACTAATACCCAATAACAATATTTTATATATTTATATAGTTTGTTACATATTAAATGATTATGGATAGATATTATACATATATAGGTACAAATAACATATTAAATTACAAACCTCGATAAGGGGGTTGTTTATATTGTAGGAATTAAATAATTTTATATATAGCCCATTGACATAACACATTTATTACATTATTATTTTATTTTATTTAATATAATTAGCTGAATCTTTACCTAATATTAATAAGTATAACCACCCTAGTTCCAAAGTCATACATCATGTGGAAAATAGCTACACATCTCTCACTTAATTACTCTAATAAACACAATGTAAGCATGCTTATTAATTGTCATTATTATTATTATTATTATTACATAAGATGTGACTTTTTTAATTTTATTTGTAAGAAACTCATAAAAAAAAATTGTATGTATGCTAATGAGTGGTAGTCCTTAGTGATTATGATGGTGATCAATAGTCATTAAGCATCACTAATTATTTTTCACACAACCTAATAGAAAGATAATTGTTAAAAAAGAGAAATGCTAAAATGTACCACAGTTAGTGCTTAGCACTCTCTTCGGTATAATTATATATTAACTCTATATAATTTAAGTAAATAATTTTTAAGGAATATTGATAACTAATCATAAGCACCCACCTATAAAAAATACTTGGATACTACTAGTACCCAATAACAATACTTCTATAAAAATAGTTAAAATCTCATATTACTATTTATAATTGGAACAATTTAATAATGAATTTTACTTATTTTATTTTAAAAATAATTACAGAAAACCACTAATTATTTATAGGGCACCATGTGGTGTTAGACACCATAATAACACTATGAAAGAGGTGTGCATACATTTTTCACACAACCTTTTTTAAGATTAGAATATATTCTATAAATATCATTGCAGTTAATTTAATTACAAAGGGACAATCTTGATGTAGACTAAAACAACAGAAAGTGGTTTAAATTAACATTAATTAATTAGTGGGTAAGTTCTTAAAGCATTTATTAGATAATAGGCAAAAATCTTTAAAAATAAACAAATAAATAGGTAAAAAAAAATTAATTTCTCTACATTTTATTATCAATAAAAAATATTATTTGTAAAATTTATAAAGGAAATTTTCCAAGAAAAAAAAAGATTATTATAAATGGGTTTATTAATGTGGAAAAATTAATTGAGCTTACTTTTTATTTTGGAAATTCTTTATAAATACTTTTTTTATTAATATTTTATTTATAATTTTACGGTTTAAAATTTTTATTTATAAAAATATACTTGTAAAGTTCTAAAATTACAAAAATACATTTTTCTAAACAAAAAGTAAGAAAATAACGAAAAAATTAATCTCACGACAACTATAAATCAGCTATAAATAAACTATAAAATAATAACCTCATGACAACCATAAAACAACAAAAAAGATAATTTATTATTTTTATTGAAATATATTTTTGTAAATAAAAAACGTTCAAAGAGTAAAAAATAATTTTTTTCCATGTTGATGTATTTTGGTAATTTTTCTTTTTAAAAACTTTTGGTGCAATTTTTTTTTATGAGAGTTTGATTCTAGATTAGATAATTTGATTTCTATAAATGAAAAAGGAAAAAAAATCACTTGGATCTTTTTTTTTTATTATTATTTTTAAATAATAATAAAAAGTAAATATGAAATGGATTCTCTTATAAACTTTAGGACAATTATGGAAGAATAAAGACAATAGTGTGTAACTTTTATGGAAGACTAAAGACAGGTCTATTCTTTTGAATATTTTTATTGATAAGTTTTAAATAAATAAACAAGATGATGCCAAAATAATAAGAAAAATATTTGTTCTCTAAAAAAAAATACATGTATATCTTCTCAAGTTTTTTTTTTCAACTAATCATACAAAAAAAATTAAATATTTTTTTTAAAAAAAAGGGTAAATAGCATTTTGGACCTTGTGTTTTGCAAAAATTACAGATTGGACCTTGTGTTTTGTTAAATGACAAAATGGACCCTGTATTTTCTAAATGGTAAAAATAGAGCTTAATTTTTGACAACTTTTTTTTTAATACAATCAACTTGAAAACAATTCCTAATACGAACAAATACAAAAAATATAAACATTTTTGTCATAACACTTTTAGATCAGATTATAATTAAACTTTATTTTGATAAAAAATTAATTCAGGGTCCTATTTGTACTATTTTAGAAAATGTAGGGTCCATTTTATCATTTAACAAAACACAGGGTCTAATTGATAACTTTTGCAAAATACATGGTCCAAAATAGTATTTATCCTTTAAAAAATGATTCAAGATATATTTAATCAAATTTTGTAAAAATACTTCACTATAATAGAAATTTGACCTTCAAAATAACTACTAATGATTCAAATTTTTTAAAAATAAAAATAAAAAGAGGGGATATTTATGGCCTTTTTTAGAGGATATATAATAAGAATGAACTATTTCTAAAATCATCATTGTTCTTTTCATAGACTTATGGTGACATTAATAATTAGATTTTAATATTGCATCTACTTTTTTGTTTGGTGAAAAAAAATATAAAATTAGTATTTTTCTTAGACCTCTAAATTTTTAAATTGATATTTATCAACTAAATTTTTTACTTAATAATATATTTTTTGAAAATACTTTTAATATTATTAGAATATGCACTACTACATACATTTATTATTTTTATTTTGAAAAAATCCATAGAATGTTAGAAACCTATAACTCATAGATTCAATAAGAGTTTGTCCAAAAATAGCTCTCTAATTTCTCAAATACAACTAGTGGCGGACTTAGGATTCAAAGTGAGGGGGTCGTATGTTTTTTTTATAAGTGAGGGGGCAAAAAAATAAACCTGAAAAGAAAAAAAATGCATTTAATGGAATTAGAACCCTAGTCCTCCAACCTATATGCTAAGTAGTCCATTACACCAAAGTTAATATTATATTTATAAATATCATCTTTTATTAGAAATACATGTTGTAACTAATTAAATTGCATATATATTTTTTTCCCAATTTTTTTTTTCAAGGGGACGATTGCCCCGCCTCAATTATATGTGGGTCCGCCTCTAAATACAACAACAAATTTTTAATTAATAAAAAAACTAAAAGGCACCAAACACCACTTAAGATGTCATATCGTTATTAATAAAATTAAATATCAGATCTTACTTAATTTAATTTAATAATTATTATATAATATAATTAACTATTTACCGGACGTCATTTTATAATAATAGTGTTAGACACTAATATACTCAATAACAAAATTCTTTTAATTAATTCATGTACCAAAATTTAGGCATCTACTTGTTAAATAACGAAGAAAAAAAATAGGCATTACAACCCCAAGTCAAAAAATACTAAAGTCAACAATTATATTATTATTACTAGTTACTATTTATATTATTATTCAGGAGTATTATTATTAATTTTTTAGTTAATTTTTGTATTTAAAAATATATTAGGATATTAATTTTTATAATTGCATTCATTATAGTTATAATGTCATCTCTGTAAATTTTTAAATAATTCATAACACCAAATATCAATTTAAATTTTTTAAATTAAAATATCATACTCTCATTATTATTAGTATAATTATAAAAAAAATATTATGAATTATAATAGGAAATAATATTTAATATTTTTTATTATTATTAGTGAAATTAAATAGGGTGTTCTATATCTATAAACTCATGATCATTTATAAGGGTAAAAACTATTAAACACTAATAATTCTTACCCAAAACGTGGATTGTTGAATAACTTCAATTTATGATTTCTGTGTTTTTTTTTATTAACTAATTAATTAATATATTGAATAAAATAATCATGATTGAGTTGATACTAAGTAGCAATTACTTTGACTAACAAAAAAAAAAAATCTAAATTGACTCCAAAAAAAGAAAAAATAGTTAATTTATTTTATTGAAACTCAATTCTTTTTTATAGAAAGTAAATAAATAAAATAAATTTATTAAGAACCAAGCTTGCCCGGTTCCATAGAATAGAACAATAGAAAAGAGAAGAAGAGAAGAGAACCTCTCTTCTCTAATCCGATTCCCACGCTTCTTCTTCCATTCAATCCATTTCCTTCTCTCTCTCTCAACACATTAAACGACAAAAATCCAATCTTTATCACTTTATCCTTCCTCCATTTCCCTTCCTTAACAAACCCAACAACAAAAATCCAATCTTTATCACTTTATCCTTCTGGGTTTTCTTCGTTCTGCATTTTCCATTGGTGGGTTTGGCTTGAATCGATTAGATTTCATCTGGGTTTGTATTAGAAGAAGTGAAGATTCAAACTTTGGGTGAAAGGAATTATGTAAATGAAGAAAATCGAAATGGCTGAGAGGAATAATAATGCTTTAGCTCTTGGAATCATTGCTCGTAAATCATTATTCTGTCTTTTTACTATTGCTTCAATCGTCTTTATATTTTCATGGTTCTTTGTATTGCGTTCAACTGCTCCTCCTCGTTTCATAGATCACAGCTTGTTACCAAATTCTAAGGTGATGTCATCAACAATCAACAATGGTGAAACTGTTCAATCAGTCTTAGCAGATTTTGAAGAAGGAAATGGTGAAAGAGAAGACTCTTCTTCTTCTTCTTCTTCTCCTTGTTCTTCATGCCAAACAAGTAATAGTATTAATAATAATAAAGATTCTCTTCTTAAAGTTTACATGTATGATTTAAACCATGAATTTCATTTTGGGCTCTTAGGTTGGGAACCAGAAGGAAATAATAATAATAAGAATAAACAAGTATGGCCTAATCTTCTTAAGAAAGTTCCTGATTATCCTGGTGGATTGAATTTACAACATAGTATAGAATATTGGCTTACATTAGATATTCTTGCTTCAGAACTTGTTAATCCACCTAAGGCTAGTTCTGTTAGAAGAGTTTATAATGCTAGTGAAGCTGACATTGTTTTTGTACCATTCTTTTCTTCATTGAGTTATAACCGATATTCGAAGACGAATTCGAATCAAAAGATGAGCAATAACAAGTTACTTCAGGATAAGTTAGTGAGGTATTTGATTGCTCAAAAGGAATGGCAAAGATCAGGTGGAAGAGATCACTTGATTGTTGCTCATCATCCTAATAGTATGTTAGATGCAAGGATGAAGCTTTGGCCTGCTACTTTTATACTTGCTGATTTTGGTAGGTATCCTCCTAATATAGCAAATGTGGAAAAGGATGTGATTGCACCATACAAACATGTGATTAGAACCTTTGTTAATGATTCATCTGGTTTCGATAACCGGCCTACTTTGCTGTACTTCCAAGGAGCAATCTATAGAAAAGATGTATGTTCTCATCTTCTTCTTCTTCTACTTTGTTAACAATTGTTTTAAAATTTTGCTTGTGAAGATTTTGATATGTGAATATGAAGAGTTTTGCATTCTATTGAGTTTTGATTTGTCATTTGTATTCCTAGTTAGTTTGGTCATCAATGAAGCTTGACTATGTTAGAAGATGTAAAGTAGAATAGCATTGGGACCAAAGTATAGTTTTCCAATGAATCTCAATTCTCATAGTTTAGACAATCATTATAGGTCGCTCTAATTATGAATATGCAACTCAATTATGCTCAACTCTGTCCATATGGTTGGGTTAAGTTGATGATGCTCACTGTTTCTAAATTAGATACTCCCTTTTCAATTTCATACCATTATGAATTCAATTTATACAGATAAACTTGCTCTAGATCCTCACTTGACATGACACAGTTTTTCCTTTTTGTATTTCAAGAATGTCCATTTCTGTTTCGATTCCACTCTAGCCATTGTTATGAGCATTTGTATCGGTGTGTAGAGTTATGTTGTTCTTTCCTTATATTTCGGTAACTATCTGCAGGGTGGCTTCATTAGGCAAGAATTATTCTATCTTTTGAAAGATGAAAAAGATGTGCATTTTCAATTCGGGAGTGTTCAAAAAGACGGGATTCACAAGGCTACACAAGGAATGCACTCGTCGAAATTCTGTCTCAACATAGCAGGGGACACCCCATCATCAAATCGCCTCTTTGATGCCATTGCCAGCCACTGTGTCCCTGTCATCATTAGCGACGATATTGAACTACCCTACGAGGATGTCCTAGACTACTCAGAGTTTTGCATCTTTGTCCGTACAAGTGATGCTCTTAAAGAGAAATTTCTCATTAACCTTGTCAAGAGTATAGGGAAGGAGGAATGGACTCGAATGTGGAATAAAATGAAAGAGGTTGAAAGTTTTTACGAGTTTCAGTATCCATCGAAGGAAGGTGATGCTGTACAAATGATTTGGCAAGCTGTTGCTCGAAAAGTACCTGCTATTAAAATGAAAATACACAAGTCTAGACGATTTTCTCGTTCTCTTGATCGAAAGGACACCGAGTTTAGACACATACCTTCTCCGAACAACTTCTGGTAAGATTGAGAATATCAGAAGTAAGATTTTTCTGGTTTTTTCTTCCTTTTGTGCTCTTTTTTTTAGTTAGAGCTCTTTGACACAAGCCATACAACTTTTTTTTGTTCACTTCACATTTTTTTTGGACTGACATTGTCACAATGTTATTGTAAAGAAAGGGAAAAACATAATAACATGAAAGAATAACAATCCTTTACTGTTTTTTTTTCTTAATTATTGTTTTGTAATCTGTTTCACATTTCTTAAATAGAAAAGATTTTAACAAGGAGACTCCTTTTGTGTTCTTAAGTTAGTTTTTTCGGTTATAGATGCCATGCCAATTTACTAGCAGGTTGGTACAAAAGCATAGGAGAAAGTATCAAAGGAAGCGTCCTCGCCTGTTTAAAATCCAACATCGGTTGACCCCAAGAAAACGGATCCCAATAAGTCGTGTCATTAGGCAACTCCATCGACGACATGGTCTCATAGGTCTTGATCGGGGGCTTCAACGACCTATAAAGAACAGGGTGGCTCTCAAACTGTAGGATCTCGGTTTATGAGCATACCGATTGATCTCGCTTATTGTTAGCTAACACTTGGAATGGAAAGAAATGAATCCATCAAAACACCTTAGAGACCTAAACATATCCTTAGAGTGAAAGGAAAGAATGGACTAAGCTTTTTCTCCCAATTGAGAAAGAACAACACTTCCCTTCTACTAGGCTAGTTGATTATCATGTTTGTATTTTTATAAGGTATGTACAAAAATGAAGCAATAAATTAAAATTAATAGCTCAAAGGCAAAGAAGAAAGAAAACATAATTCACTCACATGTGACGTTAATCCAAAAAATCATCACAAGGATATGAGAAATTTGTGAGAAACATAAATCGCTCAGACATAAATTATCTTTTATTATATTTTATGGAGGCTTATGAAAGCAATATAAAAATATGTAAACGATATAATACAAATATGAAAATAACATGTAAACAATATATTACCGTTTGTATTTTTTTGAAAATAAAATTTTAAATTTTGTAACAATACTAAAAAAAATTATACATTTGTAATTTTTCTATCAGTTTTGGATATTTATGAAAAATATATTACTTTGGGTTTAACAAAGTTGGGAACTTGCTCAAAAAACCAAAAGCCAACACCTAAAATATTGTTAAAGTACTAATTAATTCTGTTTTGTAAGTAATAAAGGCAAAAGCCTTACCTTACAAAGAAAATAATAAAAAAAAAAAATCCTTAAATGACAAATTCAACCATATATTTTGTTAAATGAATCAGATTGGTTATAGTAATGGAAATTGACATAAAGGTAATATATTGTACCATTTTGGTCGAATTCATCATTTAACAAAATAGAGAATTTGATCAGTAAATTTTGTAAAACACAAGATCACTCGGCATCAACGGATCACTAAGGTTGACTTTCATCCCTACTTGACGGGTGGGTAAGGAAGAATTCTCGGTTGATATCTTAGCTCGTGGGCTAATCTCTGTCTCGCCCGAGAAAAGCTTTGCACACCTCTGTTACCTTATGGGTAGGCCCCCATAGCCATTGTCTACAATATTTACCAAAAGAATTTTAATAACTCCAAGATAAGGACAAAATTCAAACATTTAGAGTAATTTACTCCGTGAATACTTGAGTTTAATTCTCAGTTACAGATAAATACTTAAGTTTAATTTTTGACCATAATAATACTTAAGTTATATTTCTGGAACTTCCCAAGGTACCTTACCGTTAAGTGTCAAGTTATTATTCACGTGTCATTTTCTTATTAGTATATGTAAATTAATTTTTATAATAAAATATAAAAAATTAATGACCTAGACCAATCAAGGATTGTCACGTGACAATTATTGACATTTAACGTTCAAGTACCTACAGAAGTTTCAGAATTATAACTTAAGTATTATTAATGTCAAAAATTAAACTTAAATATTTATTTACAACTCGAAATTAAATTTAAGTATTTATACCGCAAATTACTCAAATATTTTTTTTAAAAAAAAAGAGGTTAATTTTGAAAATATGAAAGAAACGAGGGACTGATGGTGCAAAATTCAAAATATTGTCTGGAGGCATATCTTCAAAGCTAAAACCTTTTGTTTTGAAGAACAGTCAGAAATGGCGATACTACCAGCTCCTCTCCTCCATAACCCTCTTCCTTATCTCCTCTCCATTCCTCCAAAGTCCTCTCCTTTTCTCCTCTCCACACCTCCCAACGCCATTTCCTTTTCCAGCACCGGTTTTCCCCGCCACCATCTCAAACTGCGCCGGACTTGTTCTATCAATGCAGCCATTACTGAAGAAGACCTCGAATTTGGAGCTGTTAACATCGCTGAAGACGTAACCCAGGTCCCATTATCTCATCTTATCTTATGTATATATGTGTTTGTTTGAATTTCATGTTTGGAGAATTTTGACTCAATTCATGACAATTTTTTAAGCTTCTCATTTTTTTTTTTTGGTTTGAAGTTGTTAAATTTCAATGCTTTACCAATTTTTATTTGTAGTTTTTATGTCTATGCTCTATAATTTGAAAGCTTGAACCAACTAACATTGAAAGTAGTTTTAAACAATAACCATTATGAACATTTTTATGAGCAAAATAACCATGTTTGGTAGCATGAGCTATTTAAAATGGTTATTTTGCATATTTTATATTTTCATTTGGAAAATTTCTCTTGTTTAAGATGCCATATAGACTTTTAGAATATTTGGAGACCAGGAAACTATAACAATTGTTATATTAGGTCCTAGGAGGGACTACAATCTTAGACCTTATGAGAGAAAATCACATGTTTGAACATTTGAGTTAACTCTCTTTAGTGATTTGTAGACACATTTTATGAGTGTTGAGCATATTTATTGAATTACTTGGCTTATTTGTATCTTGTGTCATAACAAGTTATACACTTTCTTTGGCTTCGGAAACCAGGAGGGACTCGAACCTCAGACCCTTTTTGAGTATTGAGCATATCTTGACTTGTGTTATCACAAGTTGAAACCAAATATGAATGATGATCACTTGATTGTTTCCTTGTTGTTTTTCATTGAAAGGAATACAATGGTCCTTTCTTTATTTCAGATTTGATTTGTTGATATGCATACCGAGTGATATTTGCCTATGTTTCGACCCTAATTTTGTTTTTTGTTATACTGAAATATTGATGCAGTTGATTGGAAGAACTCCTATGGTTTACCTCAACAGAGTTGCAGAAGGCTGTGTTGCAAATGTTGCTGCCAAACTTGAATCTATGGAACCATGCCGAAGTGTTAAGGATAGGTAGCTTCTTAACTTAATTGATATGGAACTAAACACCATGTTAGACACTTATCAACCGTGTTACTCGCTTTGTGGCTTATTTCATACTAGACTGTCCATCATATTTTACTCATCTTTTATTAATGCACCATTTTTAGTCGAACAAAAGTTCTCATTCTAAAAGTTACTAAAAGTAAGACATAGTAATGCATGATATTGATTCTAAATATTATCTTTCAGAATTGGTTATAGCATGATATCTAGTGCTGAAGAAAGTGGAGCAATATCGCCAGGGAAGGTGAGCTCGTGGTGCTGCTATCACATAAGAAGGTCAATTAGGCAAATTGTGTAATCAAATTCTTTTGTTTTGTTTTTGTTTACCTTATATAAGAATCCTACATTTCTATATGTGATTGTGCAGAGCATATTAGTTGAGCCCACTAGTGGAAATACTGGAATCGGTATTGCTTTTATTGCAGCAACTAAAGGCTACAAACTTATAGTCACAATGCCCGCGTCCATAAATATAGAGAGGAGAATCTTATTGCGTGCGTTTGGAGCAGAAATTGTTTTGACAGACCCGGAGAAAGGCCTTAAAGGTGCTGTTGATAAAGCTGAAGAAATCGTCCTTAGAACACCAAATTCGTATATGTTTCAACAGTTTGATAATATTGCAAATTCAGAGGTTGATTTCTTTTTCCCCCTTCCCCAGTCTCAAACATGTCAATGTGGGTGCATATAAATCAAAATCTCAAGTTAATACCCCGAAAAATTTGATGAGTGCAGATTCACTTCGAAACCACAGGGCCTGAAATTTGGGAGGACACCTTGGGGAATGTTGATATCTTAGTTGCATCCATTGGAACTGGTGGTACTATTACAGGCACGGGGCGATACCTCAAAATGATGAACAAAGAAATACAGGTTGGGAGATACCTCGAAACTTGAATCTATCTTTCTCTGAAAATTGAGTGCTTAAATTCATCTCTATATCCTTCTCTTTTACTTTCCTATAGGTAGTTGGTGTAGAGCCAGCTGAAAGAAGTGTCATATCGGGTGAAAATCAAGGTTATTAGCACTCTACTGGTCTTCAATTTTCTCTATCAGATAATATTTTTTGTTTTATTGAAGTTTTGTGCCCTCTCATGCAGGTTATCTCCCAAGCATTTTGGATATAAATTTGCTTGATGAGGTTATGAAGGTACTATACAACCACCAAAGAATCAAGACCTTAAATATTTTCTTGTTATTATAACTACGATACATATATTAGTCCGGTTCTTGTATTTTTGTCGGCTCGTAAGATCATCGATTAATTCAACTAGTGGAATAAATAATGCAGATTACCAATGATGAAGCTGTTCAAATGGCGAGGAAGTTAGCTTTGGAGGACGGTTTACTGGTAATAAAAACTTCTGCATGTTAGAGCATTTCGGCTTCTCTTGCATGTGTATTAATTATGAAAATTTTATGACATGATGATATACTTGTATACAATAGGTTGGTATTTCTTCAGGAGCAGCTGCAGCTGCTGCATTGAATTTAGCAAGAAGATCTGAGAATGCCGGGAAACTTATTGCGGTAAGTTCTTCCATCTTTTTTCTATTTGCAACAATGAATAACTTCATTGAAAAAGAAAACATAATGTCATAATCTCATCTAACCATACAAGTTTTGTATTCACCTGAAGAGCATACTGAGCTAATCCATGTGCAGCCTTATTGGCTGACCGATGTACATGGATTAAGGGCACCCCAAGATACCTGTGATGACATGTTCTTCCATCTATGAAGAACATGACTCCCTCTAAATATTTAAATTTATCTGTGTCATCATCTGTTATGATATAGGTTATATTTCCAAGCTTTGGAGAGAGATACATTCCAACAGTTCTTTTCCAATCCATATATGATGAGGTCCAGAAAATGTGACAAAAGAGAGTTTGAATCTATTCAGCTTCCAAAATATTGAGTTCATCTCATACTTATATAAATCAAAAGCAACAGTCCAATTGTTCTTATAGGTAAATTCTTCACAATTTATTATCCCTTTTGTCAATATTGTTTTCTCATTCACTTTCTTACATAGTTATAATGGTACAGATGTAGAACATCTTGTAGCATGCTGATGTCACAGCTAAAGGATCATAATCATATCTAAAGGTGTATAATTGTTCTCAAGGAGATATATTGCTGAGAAGTTTTGATAGAAATTTATTCATTTAGTTTTATTTTATTGACTAAGGAATTCAGAAAATTTTGATAGATACTTCTAACCCATGTAAATCAATTTATTCATTTTATTTGTAATGCCATCTTCATTATATGAAGACATTTTTCATTTCTTTACCAAATGATTATCTAAAAGGCTTCTTCTGAAAAAAGATGAATGCTTCTTCTAAATGATGATGTCTTATGAATGTGTCTGAAATTTCGAATCCTTTTACGGGGTTGTAAATAGTTAACAATTTTTCATATTATTTATTTAATCACGTGTAGGACTCGAATCAATAATAATATTAGGGGTGTTTGCGGTGCGGGTAGTGCAGTTTTTGACTATTTTTTCAAACCAACCCGCACATGCGGTTTTTCAAATTTTCCAAACCGCACCCGCACCGTTAAATTAAAAACCCGCAAAAACCGCACCGCAAAAAATAGTGCGATGCGGTGCGGTTTTCGTGGTTTATGCAGTTTGGATTATCACTAAATAATTAAACTATCACAAATACAAAAAACTTTGAGCAAAACATGTCAAAATACCATAAGACTTGAAAATAAATATGAAAAAAAAATTAAGTGTCAACAATATAATAATTAGTAGACTTTAAGTTTTTTTTTTATTTGAAAGAATAGTAGACTTTAAGTTGAATATTTACATATTAGACTTAAATAAATATAAAAATTTGTATTTTTATAATATGCGGTACGGTGCGGTTTGAACCGCATATTAACAATTCAAAACCGCAAACCGCACCGCACCGTGCGGTTTAGGAAAAATTCAAACCGCGACCGCACCGCAAAGAATTTCAAACCGCACTTTTTTTGCGGTGTGGTGTCGTGCAAGCGGTTTGAGCGGTTTGGGCTGTTTGATGAACACCCCTAAATAATATGACACTTAAAGGATACTTGAAACCTTAAGGTGTTCTTTACATTTGAGACTTACTATAGTTTTTTGGTTCCAAAATATTGTAAGGTTAGGCGAGAATCCTAGTTTCAAAATAAATAAATAAAAATTAAGTAATAGCGCGCTACGCTATGTGTGGCGTGCTGCCCCATGGCACACCCACACTAGGGCCATTTTGTAACATGAGCATGCCTTGGTGCTTGATCATTAGTCAAGTCTCGCACCAAGCACCTCATTGGGGTATTTTGTAACATGAGCATGCCTTGGTGCTTGATCATTAGTCAAGTCTTGCACCAAGCACCTCATGGGGGTCGGGAACCTTTTGTTGTTTAGCTTTCTTTATTTGTATTTCCTTCACATATGTCTACAGAGCTAAAATCATCTATGTTCCTGGAAATCCCTTAAAACCCCAATAAGCTCTTTAGGGGGGGGGGGTGACCAGGTGACTTATGAAGCACCTTGTCACCAGCATGATAGGGGCCCAGCTGTGTACTCCCTTGCCCTATCAAGGCCATATATTAATAAAACGATGTTTATCCATGCTTCTTGTGTATGCTTCTATATGGTCTTTGTGATGCCTGTTTGTTGCCTTTGTTGGGCCATTGCGTGCCATTTGTCTATATGTTTGCTTGTGGGTTGTGTGAGATTGGTCCTTGGGGGACGCTTTGTGTTTGCTTGCTCATGCTTCTTGTTTGCACTCAACATGTGCGAGACATGTATCGTGCCTAACCTTTGAACTTGTTTGCCTGCAGGCGCGTTTAGGCTGACTTGCTAGCTCGGTGTGCCAGCAAGTGCCGCACGTTCCACCTACTTGGGGGTGTCCAAATAGGCGGCCCGTGACAGTTGGTATCAGAGCCAAGAGAAAAGGGAAGCTTGGTAACACGACATAATGGTGAGCAACACCCAAAGGATTCAAGAGCTTGAGAGGCGCATAGGGGAATTAGATGGCCTGGACGAGAGGGTCAGGGATCTAGCCCCTAACAATCAGAACTCAGGGCCAACAGTGACACAACAACAAGTTGCCTCGTTGGCTCAAGACTATGCTAACTTGTTGGCCAGGGTAGCTGCGATCGAGAGAAGAGATGCTGCTACCGGAACATCAGGTACACCTCAGATGGAGGATCGCATCAAGGCCATATATTAATAAAACGATGTTTATCCATGCTTCTTGTGTATGCTTCTATATGGTCTTTGTGATGCCTGTTTGTTGCCTTTGTTGGGCCATTGCGTGCCATTTGTCTATATGTTTGCTTGTGGGTTGTGTGAGATTGGTCCTTGGGGGACGCTTTGTGTTTGCTTGCTCATGCTTCTTGTTTGCACTCAACATGTGCGAGACATGTATCGTGCCTAACCTTTGAACTTGTTTGCCTGCAGGCGCGTTTAGGCTGACTTGCTAGCTCGGTGTGCCAGCAAGTGCCGCACGTTCCACCTACTTGGGGGTGTCCAAATAGGCGGCCCGTGACACTATGCATTCACCATCGCAGTCGTGCCCGAAAAATTAAAGATACAGCCCCTTATAAAATCTACACATTGTATTGCCTAAAAACATCAAAACTATTAAATATCATATCAGTTATTCTTACTGCATCAAATTAGTATGATATTCAGACAAGTATCTCAATTCAATATATGCCTTTACATACTTGAATTATGTAAACCTCTAGTAGAAAATTTAACTTGGAACACTACACAATCCTCATTCATTTACATACTTGAAATCATGATGCCTCGCCTAAAAAACAAGCTGCGAAAAGCTAAGGCGGCCTCGGAAACTACTCATCATTAGATGAACAAGTGTTTGAATTCTCCATTGGATAGTTGACAAAGCCGATTGTAGTTTTGCGTGTCTGTCAACAGAGCAGAAAAACAAAAACAAAATCGTCTTTTGAGAATCTAAACAAAGTAGTCGAAATAATAACACTTTCACACAGTTGTAGACCAAAATTTCACAGTCCAACTACTTACTAACCAATAAAGTACTAAGTATAACATAAGAAGTTAAATTATCAAGTCATCTAATCGCTTAAAGAAAAATATTAAACTGATTTTGGTACTGCAACATTCACACACACACACACACTCTTCCATTTCTAAGAGGCAAAGCATAATTAAGAACTAGCAAAGATAGTCTAGCTCAATGCATCAACACTCCATAGCAGAGACTCTTAAACTTTTCATAACAGAGTAATATTTCGAAAGAGCTTGAACACTAGATGGTAGAAAACTAGGAAACCATCCCAACCACTGACTACACTAACGAGTGATATTCGCTTCCCTTTGGGTAATGGCAATCCTAAGCACTAGTGAGAATGAATGGAGTCTTGACAGGTTTCCATATCTAACATCGGCCTAGAAAACTCGAGTTTGATCCAGTCCCTCAATAGGTCTAAGATTAGAACAAGGACACTTGAACTCCTGACACTCGAACTCTAAAAATATGGACGGTCAACAACTAGAAAAAACGTTCCAACGGCAACCACTACACCAGGGAGGGGCCAAAGGGCATAACTACAAACTAAGGATATGTTACCCTCTAACATGTCATATCGCTATTGATACAATTACGTATCAGGTCCCAATAAGTGGTGATAACATAATACAGTGCAACAACCAGAACCTAATAGAACTATTCAACCTTCAAGTACTATAAAAGAACCTATAATCTACAATTATGAATGATTCTTCTTCTCCTTCCAATCAAAAAATTCAACCATTAAAAAGTTCAATTTTTTCAAACAAAAAACACTAACATTAGACATTACAATAACTACGAACAAGATTTCTAATTTAATAGCATTATAGAGATTAATAAATCATACCAATTTTATCCCCAAAATTGTTCCAAATCTCAGCACGAATTGATCTATCATCATCAGCAATCCCAATCACTTCAACAAAACCCGTGAGAGAACCCAGCGGCGGAGTACCCTTCACAAAAATCTGATTATCATCCGTTGATTTTCCGATCACAGCTCCGTTTTCAGATCTGATAACCTGAACCAAAGCCCGAACCCTTTTCCCAATGTAGGAGCGAAGAAGCTCGCCATTGACGAAAACTGCTGGGTTCGAAGAGTCCGTATCCTGAAATTGAAACCATAATCAAAAGAAAGTAGAAAACTTTTAGAGAAATCGCAGCCCTAATCGATGAGTGGGAAAATCTAGGGTTTTGAGAAAACCTTACCAGATGAGAAGCCATGGTCGAAAATGGGCGCCAAAATTGAGAAGAGAAAGTGAAATGAAATAATTTGTGGGAAAGAAATTAAATTTTATTTAGTTAAATACCAACTTTTAATATACAAAATAAAGTTGGTATATTTGTAAAATTTACCATTTTTGTACTTTATAAATTTTTTTGGTGATCTTAGATTTTGGTTTTTCATTTTTTTTTATGAATTTTTACAAAAAAAAATATTGAATTTTGGGTAAAAGTTTATAATTTTACTGTCATACGGATTTTTTTATAAAAATACTGTCTTTTTATAAAATAACCGTAAAACAATAACACAAAACAATTAAAACAACAGTGCAACAACTAAAAAACAACTGTGAAATAACAGTGAAAACTTAACACAGTACACAATATTTTAAAAAAAAATTCTACCCCACAGTATTAAAGTAAAAAAATTTGAAATTTCAGTATGTGATGTAAAAACTTCTTTTTTTCTATAAAGAAGAAATTTCATTAAAACAGAAAATTGATTATTGAGAAAATATAAAAATCGATGAGAACCATATGTTTAAATAAACTTTCATGTAGAGGATGTAAGAGATTTAACTAGTGCATAGGCTACACCGCTTGCAGATTACGAAATATCATAGCAAGTGTGTGCCACCACCACCATTTGCAAATTTTGGTATTGTTTGGGGAATTCAAATATTATTTGGAATTCTCAACAATATCTAGAAATTCTATTCGATATAATAATTAGAAAGAAGTATTAATTAGAATATTTTATTATAATTAATTTTTAAAAATTTCCACTCTAAAAATATGTTGTTGTTCGTATTTTTTCCTATCATGACATATGGCTTCCACATGTAAAGGTCATGCAATTAGCAAGGCTCATCTAAGGTCTAGAAGAGAAGAACGAAACTCGACCCATTTATTGCCCTCTGGGAAGCAGGACTTGGGACCCTAACCATTAAATGGTCCTACGCAGGGCCGATCTTAAGGTGTATCGGATAGCCTAAGATAAAATTAAATTTTAGGGCCCTTACATTGTGGAAAAATTATGACTAATAGTGGAGAATCAAAATAACTAAACTTTAAATAATCAATCGATTAGCAATGACAAGATTAACAAAATAAGAACAACAATCAGAAATAAAATAGGGACAAACATAGTCTATAAAGCCAAAAACAATAAATGGAGAAAATAAAGAAATCAATTCTAAGATATATACTGGTTCAAGTCCAATAGATCGATGTGATTTCTGGCTCTACTCCAGTTCTGAAACACCACCGAAATCTTTCTTTATTGATTGAGCAAGAATAAGTACAATACAGTCGAGACGAGATTCTCTGATGAATTCCTAATAAGTGTTTTAACTATCACACTTACACCCAAGAATTTTCTTCATCTACAGAAAATTATTCTTACAAAATCCAAATTCAATCTCTCTCTCTCTCTCTCTCTCTCTCTCTCTCTCTCTCTCTCTCTCTCTCTCTCTCTCTCTCTCTCTCTCTCTCTCTCTCTCTCTCTCTCTCTCTCTCTCTCTCTCTCTCTCTCTCTCTCTAAACTGAATTCTGAATCTCGTATCAAAATAAAAAGTAAAGGTGGTATTTAAATTAAGAATTAGTTACATTTTTAAAAAAAAAGTCACTATTAATATAAATGAAAAAAACTATTAAAAATGTTTTATAATTATTTTTTGTGTGAATGGTAGATGTAATTATAAAACCAATATATTATTCGTATGATCACTTGTTAGATTGTATTTGAATGCTACTGTTCATTTTCAATAACTGATTATGATATTCATTCCCTTAAGAAAAAATCAAAAAATAAAATTATAATTAATAATGACAATTTATAACTTTTATATTTTGAAACAAACCTATATAAATGTATAGAAAACTCTCATTATTATTACCATCACTTTCATATTACTATCAAACCCTACCTAACAATGCATGGTTGACATGTGAGATAAGAGCCCACCTTACTTGTGTAGTGATGATCCTCATGAATACCCTTTCTTCCCTTATATATATATGAATATATATTATTATTAGTGCAAATTTAATATTAAGTTCTAAATATTTTACTTCAATAAAAATTATAAAAATACACTAACTAATTATAAAATGTTATTTCATAGTGATGTTTGGCCGTTTAATACCGCATAGCAATACTCATATTATTTTGTAGAGACCATACATTTCATTTCAAATGAAGACACGTGTTAGTTTCCTATATGAAGCCACATAAGCTTAAATTAGGAGTGTAAATGGATCGGGTCAGATCTGATCCGACTATGATCTGACCTATTGATATCATGTAAGGATCTGCCCCGCTTCGCCTCACTAGATCAGATCAGATCCAACCTGTCTTATTTGAATCGAATCTGATCTGATCCGACCCAATCTTTTTTAATATTTAAGCTTATAATTTTATATCTATTTTAATTTTGTATTAATTTTATTTAATACAATATTATATTTGGTATTGACTCGTATTAATAGATTGTATAAAGTTATAATATATTTTCAATAAACTCGACCCAACACCAACTACGGGTTAGGTCCGGGTCCGAGTTCGTGTTCATGTCCTAGGTCTCGAGTCTCGGGTTCGGGTTCGGGTTCAGATTTGGGTTCGGGTCCCGGGATGGGTCCCAGGTCTGGTCCCAAGTCTCGATCTCGGGTCCGAGTCAGAGTCCGAGTTCGGGTCTAGGTTCGGGTTCGAATCTTGGGTCTTGAGTTTGGGTCTGGGTCTGAGTCTAGGTATGAGTCCGGGTCTGGGTTCCAGGTTTAGGTCAGGGGCCTGGGTCCCGATCCAGTCTGGGTCCCGAGCCAGGTCCGGGTCCCGGGTCAGGTCCGGGTCGTTTGGGTCCTGGGTTGAGTTCAGGTTCGGGTCCCGAGTTTGGGTGCAGGTGCAGGTCCAGGTCCATGTTCGACACCTATCCGGGTCCAAGTCCCGGGTCCGAGTCATCTCGGGTCGGGGCCGGATCCGGGTTCGGATTTGGGTCTCGAGTCTCGGGTCTAGATCCGGATTCGAGTCCCAGTCTGGATCCCGAGTCACGGTCTGAGTCCTGGGTCTCAGTTCGGATCCCGAGTCCCGAGTCCCGGGTCTCGAGTCTTGGGTCTCGATATGGGTCCCATGTCCCAATCCCAATTTGAGTTCGAGTCTTGGCCCTAGTTTGGGTCCAGGTCCGGGTCCTGAGTTAGATCCAGGTCTGAGTCCCTGATCGGGTCTCGAGTTTGGGTTTGAGTCTGGGTTTAGGACCGGGTTGGGTCTGGGCCCAAGCCTGAGTCCCGAGCTTAGGTCCTGAGTTTGGGTCTGGATCCGGATCCGGTCTCGGGTCCTGGGTCTGATGAGTTTGGATCCCGGGCAGCCGGTTCGGTACGAGTTTGGGTCCAGGGTCTAAGTCTTGAATTAAGTCATTTTTTTAAAATATAATGAAACCGGATCGGATCTGATCTAGAAAAATATTTATTCGAATATTTTGGATTAAAAGTGATCAATTGAATCGAAATTCTGTTCTGTTCCAATTAAATAAATCTTTTTGACATGCCTAACTTAAATTTATTATTATTGTCTTGGCTAAAAATAAATATATGAAAAGGTCAACTTAAAATAACAAAAATAATATTGTATATGGAGAAGACTTCACAGTGAACAATTTAATAAATATAAATAAATAAACCTTAGTTATTATTGTCCATAATTGATTTTTGATGATCCCACTGCTTTTAATGCAATTTTACTTCTGCCCTATCCTCAAACACACACTTATCTATAAATAGTGTTGAGTATTAATTAGCTTTATATAAACAATTTTATATATGTGATATATGTATATCACAACATCTTTTTGCAGTAAAGTGAGAAAAGTTAAATGGGTTGCTTGCTTATGATACTCCATTGCATGACCTATATAATTATATATAGCCTTCAAATTAGGGTAAGTGAAGAAAGTGGGCAATAATGAAAAGAAATAAAAAAAAAAAGTAGACAATAATTAAAATATAAATAAAAATGAATATAGCCTCACTTTTTCTTATAGCCATGGAATAATATTAGCACTTATCAACAATAATTGAACATAACCTTAAATGTATAAACAATAAAGATATCAATATCAATCTTAATTATATGTATCTTATACAGAGACCAAAAAAAAAATTAATAAGTCATTACACAACAAAAATTGTGCCTACGAGTTATATTTTCAGTGGCAACAAAAAACTAATTTTAATTTGTCACTAAAAGATACATAGTAATTTGATACATATTCACTACACTAATTTAGTTTTAGGCTTTTTTTTTTTTAAGAAAATGTGTCAACCATATTAAAACACTAACAAATAAGTCCTTTAAAAAAATGAGAGTGATAATTTATTCAAAAATAGGATCTGTTATGAACAGATCCTGAATGCATTTAGGACTCCCTGGCCAGTAAACTAAACTACTGCTTGTCGTCAAAGTAAGTTTGGTATGAGCAACACCATTACAAAACTTATTATAATGAACAATATTAAGAGCATCTCCAATAGAGTGCCAAAAAAATGGTGTATTATTATATTTTAGCACACTTAAGAAAAATTACTACTCTAATGGTATTCTAAATTGTGTTAAATTGGACTCAAAAAAAAAATTGTGTTAAATTGGCACAAGATATAATATTGTGATAAATTTAACCCACAATAAATATTACTTTTTTATTTACTATAATACCACTAATTATTATTCATAAACTTTTACTACACTTCACATTCTTAATTTATTTATCGTATTACCATTATTTAAATAATAAAAGAATAAAAAGTAATAATTTTTATATATTCTCAATAAAATATTAAATGATCATCAATATAATCAATTATTTTTTTTTTTATTTTGCATCTTGTGCATTGGAGTACAATTATAAACAATGTTTCAAATATAACACAAACTAAATTTTTTAGCACAAATTTCAAATATTCCATTGGAGATGGTCTAACAATTTTGAGCCTATTACAATGACCAAGAATATCATCTAACACTAGACCTAAAAAAGTAATGAAAGAAATATTATTTTTAATTTTCAGCACAATACTCAAACAATTAAATTCAATAATGATTTGTCATACCCAAAAGAGAGATGTTGGAACAAAGTTTTTCCAATAGCTGACGCTTCAGCCACCTCGGGAATGAAACAACCATCCAAACGCTAACTCATCGAAGCATAGGCAACACCCGAATCATCTCTAATAATCATAGCCACTACAATTACTTGTAGAGCTTAGAGTTGTGTCAGTATTGACTTTGAGACTACCAAGAGGAGTTGTCCATTTGGGAGCTGCCTAAGAATTTGAAATGTACGTGCTGCAACGGAGGTAAACAAGAAGAGCCAGTCACCGCTAGTGTGGGAGGATAGGTAATAGTCTTCAGACCCTGCCTATTGTGAAACGTCCCCAAAAAATCACGAGTCCAATAAATAGTAAGAGCACGAGACAAAATAACATTATTATGAACTATTTCATTACGCTTGAACCAAACCCTCCACATGATCACCATAACTAATTCAATCATCTCATTGAGAGTAGATTAATAAATTGATGAATAAAATCAAGAAAATCTACACAATGAACAAGAGAATCTCCCTCACAGATTTTCCTACACTAAAGCAGAGAACTACAACCTCAAAGAGCATGATGAGTAGTTTCAATTTCCAACCCACACAAAGGACATAACCCATCAGATAAGAGACCATGACAAGACAAATTGATCTTAATAGGAATCCAATTATCGGACACTTACCAAGAAAAAAGTCTAACCTTTGGAGAGTGATTAAGAGACCAAATATTTTTTCACAAACCCAACAAACCCCCAGATGAAGAAACTCGAAGCACTACCAAGTTGCAAAGAGCTAGTCAATAACCACTCTTAACAGAAAACTATATCATGACTTCTCAAAGTTCCAAATAATCTTATTTGGCACATTGATAGAAGATCATAGAATAGAAAGGATAGCCTCAGCTTCACTAGCCAAAAAGCTGGAACAAATCAAGTCTTTATCCCACCCCACCCCTTGAAACATCCCTTAACAAAGAGACCTTGCTTGACTCATCAAGTCAATGGGGGGACTTAAAAAGTAGAGGGTGACATTAAAATAATTCAATTATCTGTGTAAATGGCAATGTTGTTTCCATCCACAACACGTCAGATCACCCCCGAATTAAAAAGCTCACTGCCCCATAAAATATTCTTCCACACAAAAGAGCCTCGCTTAGACTTCTTAATTTGGCAAAATTAAGGCCTGTTTCGGAAGTACAAACCCTTTAACACACGACCAACCAAAGAGTCAGGAACATTGTAAGTACGAAAAGTTTTTTTAGCAAGAAGAACTTGATTAAATAACGCAGATCCCGAAAACTCATCCCACCATCCTCCTTATGCAGGCAAAATTTGTCCCAAGTACACCAATACATCTTCTTTTTATCATTATTATCTCCCCACTAAAAATGAGTACACATACGACGAACGTTTTTTATAAAAGTTTTTGGAATCTTAAAGAGATTCATAATATATGTAGGAATAGATTGAATAACTGTTTTGATAAGAAACTCACGACTTGCCATGGAGAACAATTTTGATTTCTACCAATTGAGTTTTTTCCAAATTCTATTCTGAATGGCGTTAAACAAACCCATCTTGCTTTTTTCCGCAAAACATGGAAGACCTAGGTAACTCTCGTGGCAATCAACCCTCTTAACTTCCAATATGTCGACCAATTTAGCTTTCTCAGTACTCAAAATGTTTGGACTAAGGCAAACTACAAACATATCGAATTTATAATATTATTTTCAGCTCTCATATAACTAAAAATTAATATTAGTTCATTATCAAAAAGTTTACAATAAGATGGTAAACAAGAGAAAGATATTATATATAATTATATATTAATATATTTAATAGGCACACATGTATATTTATTTTCGTTTGTACAATACATAAATAAACACAATATATAATTAATATATATTTGAGAAATAAATTATTACATGCATGGATCATCATCTAAAAATTAAAATTCATTGTACTATATTTTAGCTGTCATAAATATCATTGTCTCTCCCATTTATATATTGATATATATAATATTTATATAAAATATATAACAATAATAATTAAGTTAATAATAAATAGGCACCTCATGTTTAGTTGTAGACCACAAATCAGAGCATGCTTCTTTTATGGGTAAGAAGAAGAAAATTATTGCATTAAATTCATTTTGCTGAAAAAGCCAAATACCTCTTTTTGCCATTTCAATTAATAATTACTCACTTTATCAACAACAAATATATATATATATATATATATATATATATATATGTTATAAAAAAAACTATACAACATGGCATAATTTGATTGGTGAGAATATATATATATTTATAAATGTTAATAAATGAATTAATTATTATTACTAATATAGTACAGCAAGTCAAAATTAATTAACCACTACTCTTGTGAAAAAGCTTAATTTATAGGTCTTTTTTGCATGGTATAGAAGTAACCATATTAATAACCCATATATATAAATATATAAACTATATATAAGGGTGCTTGTACTTAATGAGTCTGGGATACAACAATGCACTCTTTACTTATTTTGGTATAATTTTTTTTATATTCGTGAATGTTATAGTTATATTTTATAAAATTTTAATAAATTTAGAATAATTTATAATATAGAAAACAATATTTAAACAGTTTATTTCACACTTATAATAAAATAGTTATACATGTAACATACTATTTAAACTCTGTTTTTAGTGTGTTAAATTTTTTTCGTAATTTTTAAAATTTTACAGAATAGTTTAAATACTATAACGTACGTGACCATAAAAAAAATTTAACTAAAAAATTATTTGGAATACTAAAATATATAAAAGTGCATCCATACATCATTTTAAGAGAATATATTATAAAAATTTTATATATGTATATATAACATGTAACACCGAAAGTTGAATATGATCACATGTTTTCATTTAATAATCCAAAAATAAAGAGAAAAAAAAAGTCTCACTCTTACACACCCAAAAACACAGCCATTAATTATAGTTTTGCCCTAAAAAAAAGATATGCAAGACTTTCGTGATATATGGCCAATATTACACACACATATATATAAATATATCTTTTGTAATTTCTTATAGTAATCATCAAAGTTGATTCATTAGTTATTTCAAGGAAAATCCAAAAGTTTTATACCATGTATATATTTATAAATATAAATATATATATATGTGTACATCATGTATATTAATTTGTGGGGCTACATATTAATTAATACATATATATATGTAATATTAAATTCTCACCCTAGGTTGCGTGAACAGTAATTAACTATGAAAAATTCAAATATATTTATAAAAAATAAATTAGATTATTAAATTCTATTGCAATTAATTCTAAGAAAGCTACTATGGATATATGGTAGTTTTTACTTCTAAACTTTAGCTTCAATGCTTTATTTTCTTTATTGGGTCTTCCCTAAAGTGACCTAAAATATCATTAAAATTATATATATAATAATATATATAAAAATATAAATACATATATATATATATACACACCAAGACACGCATGATCAAGTAATTTTATATTTATTGACCAAATATATAATGTTGGTAACTATAACATATATATAAATTTATTTATATATATATATAACTTGATCAATAAATCAACAATAAATTATTATTAACTTATGAGAGAAGAAAAAAAATATTAAAAAATAAGTACTCCACAAAGAAAGAAATTAGCTTAATTAGATGAAATTAATTAACCCAACTATTAATACAAGAGGTTACAATAATAATGAAAAAAAGTGAAAAGATTCCAACTTCTTGAAATCTCAAACAAAAGCATATATAATATCTGCAATTATGAAAATTAATTATTGAGAAAACCCTAATTAATTCAACAAGGGCCACAGCTTCCTTTTATTAATCTTTTCATTAATTTTCTCTAAAAAGAAGCTGTGTACACTTATTGTCACCACCATGAAAATACAAACATATATATAAATATATATAAATAGATATAGTATTAATTATAATTAATATAATTAGCTAGGGTTAGAACAATATAGGAGACAACTCCATCAACTCCTCCACTTGACTAGCCGTTGTAGCATTACTAGTTGTACTTGTTTCATCCAATAGCCATTTCTCAAGAAAAGACAATGGAGGCTTATTATTATGATTATTATTATGATCATCATCATGATCATGATTATGATCGTGATTATGATTAATCTTTTCTTTTCGATCGTGATCATAATCATGGTAATCATGATTATGATCCATATGAGTTGTTGAAGATCGGTCCCACGAAGAAATATTATTATTATTATTACTAATAATAATATTATTCACATTATTTTCAAATGACAAAATAGACTCGAACTCTTCATGAGATACCAAATCACCACTGCCGCCACCACCTCCACCACCATTTGTTAGTAGTACCTGTTGCTCGGTTTTTATCCCGTTGTTGCTTGGAGGTACTAATATGCTATTGTTGTTATTAGTACTTTTTGGAGAAGATCTCATCCAACCTTCTAGTAAACGAGATATGTTCTCGGTACTAGAAGCATAAATTGTAGAAGAAGATGATGATGAGGATTGCTTCAGGCTCAGATTATTATCTGATGACCCTCTCCCGCTCCCGCTCCCGCTCCCACCCCCACCTCCTCCACCACTACTCCCACCACCATGACTCGTGGAAGTAGTTGGAGGAGGTGGAGGCGGAGGAGGAGGGGGAGTTTTGTTAGATAGAAAGCGATGAGATGATGATGTTGTTGTTGAGTGATCATGAGACATATTAATATCATTATTAGGTTCCAAAGCTGAGTGAAACTTCTTGAGCTTCTTCTTCAAATGAGTGTTCCAATAATTCTTTATATCATTATCTGTTCTTTGTGGTAGGTATGAAGCTATGGATGCCCATCTATATATAAACATAAAAAAAACAAAATTAATTTTTTTCGCTAAATAATTTAGACATCGATTCTAATAAGTCAAGATATATAAATTTTAGACATCAATTCTAATAATATGTCATCATACGACGATGATTATTATTAGTAATAAAAACCCGAGATTAAGACATCGATTAGCCAATGAAAAATAAGTTTCTTATTTCGATCGATATATCAAAAATCATAAAAGAAGAAGATGAATTAATAACATTATTAATATCTATATATCTATATATTTATATAAAGAAGAACAGTTCGAAGAATTTATTACTTGTTACCCAATAAAGCTTGCAAATGAATAATCATTCCTTCTTCATGAGGAGTGAAATTCCCTCTCTTGATTCCTGGTCTCAGATAATTTGTCCATCTAAGTCTACAACTCTTACTACATCTCATCAAACCTATTTAACCATAAAAACAAAAACCCTAAATAATTAAGTAATAAAATTATGATCATATTCATATATAATACAAACAAACACATAAATAATTAATATTAATATTAATTATAATTAATTAACCTGTGTTGGTGGGAACTGATCTCCAATTTCCAGGACCATGTTCTTGGATGTAAGAAACAAGAATGATGTCTTCTTCAGGGGTCCATGGACCTTTCTTAATGCCAACCTTATCACAACAAGGAGGCCTTCCCATGGCAACTCCTCTCTCTGATCTATAGCCCTAGATTAACCTAGCTATTATATGTATATTTTCTTTTCTATTTTCCCAACACCCAAACACTATACTACTATACTGAAATGATATATATTATTATACTATATGTGTGTGTGTGTTTGGTTTCTATTTCCATCTCTCTCTCTCTATCTTTAATTTTCTATATTGACCTTTAATTTCATCATCATCATCAAATAGTGCTGTCATCAACATGTGATTTATGATCTTTTATATATATTTATATGTGTATATTTATATACACTTGGTGACTATAAATGAGGTAGATAAGGACACTTTTCTTTATTAATAATATATATGTATAAATAACTGTATAAGTATTTTAAAGTTTTAAGTTTATAAGTATTATAAATTTAATATTTTTTAGTAACATAATAAGTATTCAATGTTTGTAAAACTGTATTTTTTTCTCTAATTTCGATGTCAGTACAATTTCTGTTATTATCTTAAATATGAGATATATAAGGTTCAGATTCTATATTATTGGGTGTAAACAAAAACATGTATTGTGAGTTACTTTTAATTTTTCTTTTAATAAATTCAAAATGAAATATGTACAAATCATAAAATTAGAAAAAATTATATTTTTATAAATTTAAATATTGAATTTATGCTGGTTACAAATTCAAAACTTTAAATTCTTATCACTATTTACCCTATATATAATCTACCTTGGATGACTCATCAATTAATTAATATTTCATTTTTTTACCTCTCTCTTATTAATATTTATTAGTTGATAAATATATGTATAGTACTTTTTTTGATGAAGATCAGCTCAGCAAATTTATACATAGGTTTTTAATTAAATGATGTCCCACATTAGGGCCACACTATTGTCCTTTTCATTACTAAAATTATTTAACATGCAAAATAATTATTTATTGCAATAAATTTGATGTTATAGCTCACTACTACATATATAGTTTTGATGTTATTAGTCAAAAACTGTGGTAAAAGATATTAGATTATTCCATAATTAAATTGATTAGGCATTTGTGTGTATTTTAGTATTAGTAAAACATTAATTGTGGTTTTTGTTATAAACAAACACTAATTATAAGTTTGATTTTATGTATTTAGGTTTCAAATTATGATTGATTATTGTCATCTTATTATTAATCTAATCAATAATCAAATGGACGTGGATTGAATATAATTCACAAAATAAATTTGAAAATATATAGAAAAATTATTGAATTAATGAACAAATAATGTCGAAAGGCAATTCATCTTCAAACGAGACAACATATTTTTTATATGGACTACTAATCATAAACATAATAAATCCAAGGAATTATGAATAATTATACTCAACAAAGATTTTCATCTTTTTGTACAAGACAAAATCAAAACCCTATCTGATCTATGTACATATGAAGTCAATATAGAAAAACAAAAGTCATAATTAATTAGTACACAACAAAATTTATAATTAAAAGTAAACAAATTGTGACTAATTATACATCATTCTTATATTATGATTAAAAAGTCTGTGGCTAAAAGTATTAGTCACAAAAATTATAATTTGTTGTGACTAAATGTATTTTTAGTCACGATAGTCACAATACTTGTTGTGACTAAAATTAAATTAGGGACAACTTGTAATTAAACACTATGTTTTAGTCACAAATAACACTTTGTACTGTGATTAAAAGTCACATGTAATCACAAAAAAATTATGTTGTGACTAAAAGGTTGTCACTAAAAGTAGCTATTTTTTTGTAGTGGTACTTAGAGAAGTCAAGGGTATCAGTGGTATGTTCCAGCAATGTCACAATGTGTCATCCATTATTATTCATGTAACTGAATATGAGTTTTTACATATTTTAATTTAATAATTCTATAAAAAAAATTGCTAATTAATTAGAAGTAAAAATGGTAGCTCATTCCACTACTACAAAATGACCATTTAGCTTCAGTTATTATTTAGTTTCGGTTTTGATAAAATTCGCAACTAAAGGTAAAGCAAAGGGGGTTGAAAAAAATTAATGGCAAAAGGGACTCCGACTTCGTTTATTTGGCTAATAACTGAAACCATAGGGGCATACATATGTGGATCTACAACTCTTATGGCTTCTACTATTAGGCAAATAACTGAAGCCATATATATGTAATTTTTTTATTTCTTTTTCAGTTGGAAAATGATTAATATGAAAAGAGAGTCTGATTCAACACAAATAGTCCAGAATGATATTAACAGTCCATAATAATATTAACACAAATAATTTTTTCCTTAAAAAAAACTATTTGTAAAGAAGAAAAAAAAATGGTGAGAAAAATAAAGAGAGAAAGAGAGAGAGGGTAAAAGAAGAAAGAAAAAAACCAATACCTTCAGGCGGTGGGGCAACCGACAATGGTGGGAAAGAGCGAGATAGAGAGAGAGATTGTTAGGTCTTAACCGAGGTTTTTGGCAACCAATTAAATGAGATAATGATGAGAGCTTTAGAATAATTAATGCAGGTAGTTTTTACGTGGTTCGGACATTAATGAGCCGTAATCTACGAGTCTTTTTTATTTATGAGAGTTCTTATACAGATAATGTTCTTGGTGAGTTCTCTGTCTCTGGCTTTTTTTTTTCGATCCCCCCTTTTCCATTTTGTTCAGGGGTATTTATAGAGTTTGGTAAGGATCACTAAAAAGGGATCACTTGTCTTTGAGTGCCAGCCATGCATGTATGTGCACAAGTTCCTAAGGGATGTAAAATACGGTATACATGACCTATGCTGTAGGTATCGTAGGGATTAGGTGAGAGTAATCTTTATCCTTTCTTGATTGATGTGATTTTTCATAATGAAGTCGTTACTAGACCCCTTGATTATCGTGTAATCGCCGTAAACGAAGCTTACGCCAACTGTCATGTCCTCTTATGGGCATTTTAAGACGTTTCCTTGCATGCCACATTAAATACTAAGTGACCGTTCGAACAGGTTCTCCCTCTCCCGTAGATGCTTTGCTATATCTCTAACTCTCGGAGAGGAGAGACATGCTTTATATGCTTCTCCGGGAGCTCACTTCCTGAAGTGCACTTGCCCGTTTATATATAACTTAGCTAATTTCGTGGGTGAGAGGGCCTTGAGACCCACGTGTCACACAGTCGCAACCACATATTTTAGGAAGAATTCGAGGCAACACTAGGGTTTTAAGGGTTGTGAGGCGACTAGGTTACATATTGCTAGGGTTTTACAGGGATTCGTTACGGCTGAGGGAGCGAATTCGCTCGCTAAATTTGCTCTAAATGCTACTATAAGTACAATTTGGTAGCTTAAATAATATCCCGTTTGTAACATAAATACTATTATGACAATACTTTCTAGTTTTCGATCCCTTAGCTCATATAGAGACTAAATCTCCTCCAAATTAATAAAATTATCTGGTAGTAATATTGAACACCATCACGGATAGGAAGGAAAGCCCTAAAATATTATGTTTGTAATTGTGGGTAATTATGTGATATCTTTCCATGTTGGGGTCACGTGACAGACCATGTATCGTCCACCAAAGATAGGAACTTTTCATGCTCGTTTCTCTTTATTATTCCTCTTTTTAATTAATTTCTTTTTTTTATATATTATATATTTATTATAGCTTGTGATATTATTGATGAATAATTGTGAACCCAATAATTAGGTGGCTATTTAATTATTATTATTTATATAAATATATTTCATTTCATGTAAAAGTGACCCTATTATTAATTTCTTCTTCTATTTCAAAACTTATTGATATTTAGATATATAGTAATGGAAGAGTAATATATTTAATGTGAAACGATGACTTTATTTGTACTATGTATGTTTACTAGTTCAAATTAATTAATACTTCCACTCAAGAAATAATAATAATAATAATAATAATAATGACAAATATAAGTTAATTTTAAATTTTTGAATATATACTTTCATGAGTATTAATGTATTTCAATTTTTTTTTACATTGCTTTACGAGGGCTTAATTATTATAAAAAAAATTTATGTTTATTTTAATGAAAAATTATATTCACTTTCTAGTAAATTTATTTAATTTTTTTTAAGAATTTAAACGTTACAAAAAAGATTTATCAATTTTTTTTTTTTTACTATTTTAATATATGATTATCAAATAGAAATTAATATTTTTAAGTTAGCGTTGTCTTTGAGTGTGTACAAACGTCGTTAAAAACAATATGACGTCACTAATTTACTCACTAATAACAATGCAATAATTTTAAGACATTTTTTAGTAAGAAAAAATTAAAGCTTGTTAATTACCAATAATATATTGAATAATATATATATATATATATCAAGATCATCAATTGATGTTTTTTTATTTTATAAATTATAAAATATTGATTATATTCTCCTACTTAATTAATCTTTAGATAGATTTACTTATGAAAGTAATATATTCAAAAATTTAAAATTAACTTAAAATTATATTTTATTTTATAGTAAAAGAAGTAAGGCATGTAGCTTAGAGAAATAGAGTATGTGATTGAAATTGCCAAAAATGGATCAATAGCATTACTCTTTTATTTGCTCCTTTATTTTTAAAAGTTTTAAAAAAGAAAATAAAGTAACAATAAAACTATATATTATGATTTATTTTCTTTCTTTTTTTAATCATGATCATTATGTTTGCTCGAAGTAGTTAGTTGTAATTTGTAAATAGCCCTACTAGTGTTTTTGTACCATAAAAGATAAGATAAGGTAAGAAATGAGTGTTAAAATATGGTAAATATTATTTTAGGTCATGTCTTTTATAAAAATTATTAATTAGATTCTTATTTTGTTAAATGATCATTTAAATTTTTTATTTTTTAAAATAGTACAAAATAAAACTTAAACTTAATTTTTTGTGAAATTAAAACACTACAAAAAAATCTTACTTTTAGTTACAACAAAATTTGTGACTAAAAGTAAAAAAGTTATGACTATTGTAAATTATCATTTTAGTGTTGTGACTAAAATGTATGTGGCGAAAGGTATTAGTCACACAAATCACAATTTGTTGTGACTATATGTATTTTTAGTCACAATACTTGTTGTGACTAAAACTAAATTATTAATAATTTGTATCTAAATGCTATGTTTAGTCAGAAATAACTTTTTGTTGTGATTAAAAGTCACATTTAATTACAAACAATTTATGTTGTGACTAAAAAATTGTCACTAAATATTAAATTCAGAGTCTATTTTGTACAAATTAAAAAACACAGGATCTGAATTGTCATTTAATAAAGCAGGGAGTCTAATCGATAATTTTTACAAAATACATAATTTAAAATAGTATTTATTACCTAAAATCGATGCCATTCTACTCAAATATTTATGCAAAAGTAGCCAAAAATAACACTTCTCTTCCATATAAGCCCTACAAATATCTCTTTCTTTCTTTTGAAAAATCGATCCTCTATTTCTAAAAAGCAATTTTTACTAGAAAGTGACTAGAGAATTACTAGAAATAGAGAAATTTCATATCAAAGAAAAGACATATGTGAGAAAGTAACAAGAGAATTAGTAAATTGTAATTTTACTTCTATACTTATTACCATACCACAAATGGCAGATATATTTGAGGAAATTATAAACTTTTGGGGTTTTTATACTTTTGTGTAAAAATATTGTTTTTATTTCAAAAAGGTTATTTTATGAAAAAATAAAAAACAATTAAAAATATAAGAAAATGAGGTAAGGGTAATCGAAGGGGTAACTAGTTACCATAATAGCATAACCAGTTACCATAAAAGGATAATTAGGTACCTTATGCTGTTTTTTTTATATTTTTTAATTTTTTTTTTCTAAAATTTTCCCATAGTCATGATTTTACAAACATATACTTTAAAAACCATAAAAATAAAAATTCCGGTATATTTTCATTTTCTATCAACTCAATTTTTTATTTTATTTTTTTTTAATTTTTTTAATGAAACTATTTATATTAGATTCCAATACCAAACACCCTTAATTTTGCCAACTATGATAGTACAAATACAAAGAACCGTTCTGTAAAACCAAGCATATATAATCCAGAACTAGTCAGAATAATATTGGACCACTTATAATTATAAATCAGAACATTGGATAATCTTAGATGAAGAAGAAGAAGAAGAAGAAGAAGAGGACATACACTAAAAAATGAAGACATTAAAACCCTACCTTTTTTTATTACCAACTCAAAGTACTTAATATTTATTATTATTCTAAATGTTACAAAGTACTGAAAGTGAAATTTGCATAAGAAAGAAAGAAAATAGATGACCAAATATGTTATTATTTTGATCAACTCAAAAAATAAAGTGTATGTATGCATGTTTGTACTATGTTTGTTTTGATAATTAAAAGCACACCAAAGAAAAAGTAATTAGTACATTATTATTATGCAGACTAGCTTAGGTTACTTCTTTACTCATTACTGGTCCAAAACCAAGATATGCAAAAAGGTCAATGATACCTTAAGGGAAGTGTACATTTTATTAATCATTTTCACAATGAGTTGGTGAAGAGTTTAATGATATTCTTTTGATGATTTATTTTTGAAAATTAAACCCCATTTTCAGAATGAACTTGTTTCGTTTCATAGCTCGGAATAAATTTTCGTATAATTCGTGAAGAAGATACCTTCATCGTCGATCTGATAAAAATTGTCTCTAAAGGTGTGTCAAATAAAAATTTAGTCACGAAAACTATTGCTATTATAGAAGGCGAAGCTATATAAATAAAATTGAATGAGGCGATTATATATTTTTATGTTATGTGAAGACTTTAAAATTTTAATAAAAAAATATAAGATTAGGTATTATAACATGTAAAATGTAAAATGTAAAATTATTGTATTAAATTAACTTTTATGAAATTATTGACATTAAGGTAAATATTATTTTAGACTTTGTGTTTTACAAAAGTTACTGATAAACTTTTTGTTTTGTTAAATGATAAATTTGATCCTGTATTTTTAAAATAGTACAAAATAATACACTTAACTAATTTTTTGTCAAAATAAAAATTAATAATTACCCAATTTAGAGTTGTTATGACAAAACTGAGTGTATTTTCTGCATCTATTCGTATTAGGAATTGTCTTCAAGTTGGTTATATAAAAAAATTATTGAAAATTGAGTTTATGGTACTATTTTGTACTATTTTGAAAATACATGGTACAATTTGTCATTTTATAAAATAGAGGGTCCAATTGATAACTTTTAGAAAATACAAGATCTAAAATATTATTAACCCTAAACATAATTGTTAGGGGGTTCAAATTCCAACAATGATATTTTATTTCTTTAAAAAAAATTTGTGGAATGTTGAACTTGTAACCTCCTTAAAATTTAAAAAGATTTTTATTACACTAAACAACCTTATTTATTAGGGTAACTACTATTTTAGACTTTATGTTTTGTAAAAGTTACCAATTGAACCATCTGTTTTGTTAAATGACAAAATGAACCCTATATTTTTTAAAATTGTACAAATAGGATCATGAACTGATTTTTTGTCAAAATAATATTTAAGAAAAATCTAATCTAAAGATGTTATGAAAAAACTGGTTACATTTTCTGTATCTATTCGTATTAGAAATTATCTTAAAGTTGGTTAATTATATTAAAAAATAAAATTATTGAAAATTAAGCCCAGGGTCTTATTTATACCATTTGAAAAATATATGATCCATTTTGTTATTTAACAAAACAGAAAGTCTAATTAGTAACTTTTACAAAATACAAGATCCAAAATAATATTTACCTTATTTATTATTATTTGACCAAAAAAATATTTATATAAATACCCAAAAAAAAAAATTATTTATACCCACACTATAATAATAATAATAATAATAATAATAATAATAATAATAATAATATAGTGTACTAAAATATTACATATAATAAAGTTTATGGGATGTGATGTGACAATAAAACAATAAAGCTCATCTAAAGTAATAGGAATAGTTAGATAAATATCATCAATTTTCACATTATTAGTTTACTTGTCAAAGAATTAGTATGATATACAATTATAGAGAGTTATACATACACATATACATACATACATTTAAAGATGACCAAGACTAACAACTACCAACTAAAAACAATGTGAAGAGGTTTCTTGACATAATAACATGAGTTGCCTCCTTATCAAAAACAAATTACATAATTTGCTTCAAAATATGAATTATTATTTATTATTTGAGGAGGCACTTTCAACATTGATTGATTTTTCCACAACCATAATTGTTGAGAAATTGCAAACTAAAATATGCACACATCATAATGCAAAAAAAAAGGACAAAACATAAATACCTAACAGCTATATCAAAATCTATTAACACCCTAATCTTAATTTGATCAACATAAGTACAAGATATTGTAATTGTCATTTATTTGCTATCTACTTTTATGTTTATCGAAAAATAAGCACCACACTCGAATTTATAGGTATTTTGTTTTTTGAAAATAAGCGTATTCATGCATCCGATTAAAGAACGTTAGACTTCTCGGTCATTACATAAGAGATCTTTCGGAACAGACGAGGTCGGAATAGATCCGTACAACTTGTGGGTAAAAGCCCAATTAGCCACATTATGGGCAACAAAATTACAAGTTCTACTGACATACATAAAATTACAGCAATTAAAAGCTTAATACAAAAAGAGACATAGTTCTCAAACGCCCAATGTGCCTCTGTCCCATTGAGAGATTGATAACTATCCTCGAGTCACTCTCCACCAAAATAAACTTAAAACCTAACTCTAGAGCCACCGAAACAGCTAAACAACAGGCCGTTGCTTCTCCACATAACACATCTAAAAAGCCCAACCGAGCCGTGTGAATCCGAATCACTTCACCCAGATGATTCCTTGCTACGACCGTTGTGCACATGCTTTCAAGGCCCACCCTCACATCACAGTTTAATTTTATCCAATCCTGAGGAGGAGGACTCTAAGACACCCTCGAGGTTGGAGTTGGGCAAGGCAAGAAAGCATCATGTAACTCTGCATAAGAAGTACAAATCTAGTCAATACATTTCAATACATCCGGAGGTGAGTTATTATGTAGCAAATAGTTGCGCACCTCTAGTTTTGACATTTGAAGAAATTATAATTTAAATTTAGTATACTATTATCCTATTTAGTTAAGTTTTGACTTATTTTTATAATTTGAATAAGTATTATATGAATATCTTTTTGTAATGAAAAGTAGTTCTCAAAGTATTTGGGTATTATTAAAAAAAAATATAAATTAGAAATTATGTAAATTATTTTAATTTTAAAAATAACTTTTCAAATTTTTTTTTTTGAAAAAAGTTACAAATTTTAACTTCTTTTATAAGGATTTTTAAATTAATAAAAAGATTTTTTATTTTTTATCCAAATAATCTTAGAATGATTTTTCTAATTTTAAAATTAAAAAAAAAAGCTTATAAAAGCTAAACTAAACATGGTCATAATGGAGTACATAATAATTATGGCAAATCTTCTCCCGTTTTTAAAAAAAATTTAATAATTGCACGAGTGCAGGGTACTTTTATACGTATACAAATTATTTTAAATCTTGTTTTTGATATTGTAAATTATTCATAATTTTTTAAAAACTAACAGCATGGCCACGATACACATCGCCATGTAAAAAAAAATTATGTTATAATTTTTTCAAATAACGAAAAGAGAAATGCCCCGCCGGTAGAGGCAAAAATGACCATCTTACAACTAGAGGTGAATTTGTCACCAATTTTGACAAAATACTCTTTTGATTACCCATTTAAGTTGCAGCAAACTTATATTATAAGAAAAAAAAAAATCCCATAAAATCACACTATAGCTCTCCATTGTTGTGGATAATTGTTCATCACACCAAATGGAACAAAGCATAAAACTTTACTGTTGGCCTTTTTCACCTAAACCGATCTTCAGCGCGACATGTATGAAGTTTCATGGTAAGATCTACGTGTTTTCGGATCATCAACAGAGCCAACTACAAAGCAAATTTAATAGATTTTCACTGATAGAAAATCATTTTACCAATTATGCCCATCGTCTGAAGGAAGCGGTTGACCAGACCGCGCATGCTCGCTCGCTGAGAAAGATGCATGACCAGCTATGATTTTTTCTCTGAATTCTGATCTGGATAAACATTAAAGTACCATATTTGTTAGTACCTGTTTGCACAGAAATTATAGTACCAGTTAAGTGAACAGAGAGTCTGTGATTCTTTAAATGTTGTAGGTTGCAATAAAATCAGAAACAATAAATAACCATATATCAATTGCTCCAAAACTATAGTTGATCATTATTGCAACTAGATGCACTTGATTTCAACACAATTCATCATGAGATCATGACATATTTAATAAATTAGAATTGATAGGTTGGGGTTCAATTTTGAATCCCACATGGGCTAATTTAACAAATGAGTAACTACTGAATGCTATAAAAGAAAGTGTTAGCTTTTTGACTTATTAAGTTAAATTCGCAAGAAAAAGATAGAATACAAAACAAGATGTTTATTTAATAGAGTTGTAAGTAAAATAGACCAACATGTGTTCGAAAGACTTGGCACCCACATAGCACCATTGCTCACAACAATGGAATATACATGATATTCCATTGATACACAACTACCTGTCAAAATGGATAGAGGGCTTATGGAATTTTGATTTAAATTTAGTTAAATATTTCCAACTATCTCTATAGTGAATGAAACTCAAAGTTTATAAAGATTAAGCAGGCTTAACTTTCCCAAATTGATACACTAACTACTGCATAGAGGGCTTATCGAATTTTGATTTAAATTTAGTTAAATATTTCCAACTATCCCTATAGTGAATGAAACTCAAAAGTTTATAAAGATTAAACATGCTTAACTTTCCCAAAGCGGTGTGAGATTGCACAAATTATCTGGAATTGGAATTTCCCTTACGAATCACAGCAAATAACCAAACAAAATCAACCTCTTATACACTCGTTAAGCTTGAAAATTGCATAATAGAAACTTTTATAAGATCCTAGATCACCAAGAAGTAAACTGTTTGAATAAGTAGTATTGAAACATTAAACTTGAAAACAAAAATTTACATTTGCAAACAACTAACCGGTAGAAAATCCCCAAACACAATCAAATTAGAAAAAGAGTTAAAATAAATGAATATTTTCCCAATCCTTTTAACAAATTCTAAAACAATACTCATCCTTCAATTCTTAACTTAGTTTACATGTCTACACTGAATAATGTATCAACATCACCACTAGATTCACTACAACTTGTGATTTAATAATTAATCCAAAGTC
Organism: Cannabis sativa; assembly: GCF_029168945.1. Taxonomy (NCBI): domain Eukaryota; kingdom Viridiplantae; phylum Streptophyta; class Magnoliopsida; order Rosales; family Cannabaceae; genus Cannabis; species Cannabis sativa. The sequence goes on from NC_083609.1 coordinate 60,509,522, forward strand.
GAGACGAGAAGGAAATGGAAAAGAATATTTCACTATATCTATAGCTATAGCTATATGATTTCTTTCCGACTAAACAATTACTCTGACACTATGTTTGGTACGAGCGAAAAGTGGGGATGGAGAGGAGAGGTGAGAGAAGATAATAAATCCCTTTGTTTGGTAAGAGAGATTGAATGCGAGAAATGAGAGGTGAGAGGATAGCAAATCCACTCAAATTCCCAATTTGGAATCTCGCTAATTATAGAAGGATTGGAACTGTCCCTCTTCAATTATTATAAATTACATAAATACCCTCAAAAAATATTATTAAAAAATAATTATTTGAATAAAATAGTAATTTATAAATTAGTAATTATCTATTCTTCAATCACTCCATCCTTCCTACCAAACAACATAAAAGAATTATTACTTTCCTCTCTCTTCTTTATATTCTCCATCCTTCGCTAACTCTCCATCCATCTTACTCTCCCTCCTTCCTACCAAACATGGCCTAAAAGAGTTAACCAATGGGTATTGTCGCACTCTAGCGACAAAACCAACCGATCTACAAGAGTTAGAAACTGCAGTCCAATCTACCAATATGCAATACAAAAGATAGGAACATAAGTTGGATCATAGATCAGCATCCAACAACAACAACCGAACGAAGAGTAAGGAGCATAGTTGTGGCAGTGAGGAAGTGATTTGCAATGAATTTACGACATGAAAGAAGAAATCGTTCTAAGAATGTAGACGAAACTAAGTTTCGTTGTGTATCGGATAGTTAAGAAATTAGAAATGCAATAACAAGGTTAGCACTTAGAATTAGAAACTGCAACTTCATGACATATATTGAAAGAAAGAACAAAGCTTTTAATCTCACCTTTATTGCATCTTCTCCGTTTCTTTCTCTCGACATTATTGGCCTCGGATTCGCCTTTCACCCCACTTGTTGATTCATTAATCCTCAAAGGATGATACTTCAATAAGTTCAACTCTTCTTTGGCAGTATCAAACCTCTTCTTCTCATCATTCTACCTCAAAATGAAACCGAAAAGGAAAAAATCCATCACACTAATCTTTACATTTCGCCACATAGAGATAGCAATATCATAAATCTCAAAACTTACATAAGCTTTTTCGAAACCACGAATTTGTTGCCTGCAAAGCTTGAGCTCCATATCCATTGCATGGACTCGAGACTCAACTGGCACAACATTCTGCTCCACTATCTGCTTGTGCCTTCCCCGAACCACTTCTGGCTGCCATACATTCAAAGCCACAGATGCTTGCCTGAATGAATCAAAATATCCAAAAACCAAAACTTGAAGAATAGAAAAACAAAAAATAGTCATTAGCAAAATTAATAATCATGTTTGATCACACAAGCAACTAAAAATTACACTATGCGACCATAAAAAGATTATTATAGTCACAATTTTATTAATGGGAATTTAAGGTGTTTGTTTATGTGGTTCCAATGAACCAACATTAAATTTAAAATGTCAGCTAATCAATAATGCTATTCTGTATTGGAAATTTACAAAAAATAATTTTGTAAAAGTAGTCATTATCAAAAAATTATTAGCAAAATAACCATGTTTAATCACACAAGCAACTAAAAATTACACTATGCTAAAGATCATTATAAATTTACATTTTCATTAATCGAAATTTAAGGTGTTTGTTTACATTGTTCCTATGAACTAACATTCAATTTTGAAACATCAGCTAATCAATCGTATCCTATATCACCTAAAATACTATTCTATATTAGATTTTTATTGCCTTTGTTATCAAATTACCGATTATACCTTTACATACATAGTTACAGTTCTAAAACGGAGATTCATTGAATCGAATAACGATCATAACAAATGGTCGCATAGTCTAAATTCAATATAGTTATTTCGCTAATTTAACATTTTGATGTTGTTAGTTTGGCAAATTTTTCGAAAAACAACCATTACCTAATATTGCTGTCAAATTTCCGATTATACCTTTACATACATGATTAGTGAAAATCTCATGTTCGGTTCTGAAACGGAGATTCATTGAATCGAATAACGACCCTAACGAATGGTCGCACAGTCTAAATTCAATGTAGTTATTTCTCTAATTTAACATTTTCATATTGTTAGTTTGGCAAATTTTCCAAAAAGAAAAAAAAAACACCATTACCTAATTTTGCTCAAACTTGATAACTCAACAATGGTTGCTTTCATCTTTTCTTGCTCCTCCACCAAACGATTCTTCAATTTCTTAATCCTTTTCAAATGTTCAGCAATTTGGCTCTCTTTTCTCAACATTTCCCTTCTGTGAGCAGCTTTCTTCTTCTCTCTTTCCCTCTCAAACCTAAAACCCTAAAATATTATCAGAAAAAGGCAATAGAGAGAATCCTAAAACTGATTACAGAGCTTCTTACTTACCTGAATTTGTACAATGACTTGGAGGAGAGCAATGGAGATCGGTAACGGTCGAGGGAGAAATCGGAGGAGAGAACATGGGACCAGAGATCGTCGTCGGAAGATAATCGGCGAAAGCGTGTGGAGGTGATTGAAAGGCGACATAGATCTTTGAAGCTTAAAGATTGAGTCTTTATAGTTATACCTAGCTCGAGAATTCTTCGCCATAGCTCGTCTGGTAGTGCCGCCGCCGACGACATCTCCGGTTAGGAGTGGTGTCGTTGATTTTCAGTATACCCCAAATTTGATAAAAAGTTTCAATTTTTATTTTCTTCTCATTAAAAAAGTTTCAATTTTTCTATTTTTTTTTTAAAAAAAAAAGTTTCAATTTTTAATTTGGGGAGGTAAAATGGGGTGGTTCTATGTGCACAAAAATGAGTATATTAATTTAATATAATAATTTTTATAAATATCGTTAATTAAATTATAAAATATCATATTTATTATTTAAGTTATAGGTGCACATCGAATAGATTTTAACGGGTTTTGGGCTTGGGTCGATCATGTATGGGTTGGGTCGGGTTTACGTGGGTTGGGATTAGGTTTCAGGCTAACATGGGAATCTCACAATTATTCTAAGATTGGATGGATAGGCAGATTGGAATTCTAAGGACTCAACATGAGGCAATTAATAATCGATCTAGGCAGGCGACCGAACGGATAAGGAAATTTAATCAACAAGTTGGGCGGCAGCTGCGTGAAAATGCTCCACTTATTAGAATTCCCAACAAGGGGAAAGGGCCTTATGTTTCGACTAGACAACATAATGGGCTGGAGTAGCGCACAACAACTTACGTTCAACAAACTCAGTAGGCCGCGACATCGAATCCAAGATCATAAAATCCCACTGTAGGCCAAATGGTAGACGACCAAGTACTTATCTTGGGCAAAACATCTGAAACTTCCTTCCTCAACCTAATGCAGTGAACCAGCTGACTAGGGGAACTCGAGGACCTATAGTTATTTATGAACAAAATGGGTAAGTTCAGTACTATCAACAACAAGGTCTGGCCACAATACAAATCAATCACTCATTCTCAAGTAATAACAAAGATGAAGCAGACAGTGTAACCCGCGCCCAGCGTTGTTGTGCCCGTAGAGAAGTTCCTCCAAACAATGCTAATTCTACGAGGAGGCCCCACGACCAATCAGTTTTTGATAGAATGGGACCCCAAGTGGGTGATCTCAGGAATACCTTGAACCAAAGGAGAGAAAAGCGGGACGAGACGATTTCTCCTTATGTTCAACCAATTAATTTGGATACTTACGTGCTAGTATGAGCTCTAGGGCGTCAACAAGTGACATAGATTAGGCAACAGGTAGGTCAAGTTGATCCATGGATGCAAGCCCAAATAAATAATCTTAAGAGCCTAGCACAAAGCCTAACGTATCCAAAACTCCCCTACCTAGAACTCATTTGGACACGAAGATCACCTTTCTTTACTCGAATAAATGAACTCGACCTTCCGCACAAGTTCAAAATGCCCACATGGAAAATGTATATGGGCAAAGAAGATTCCCTATCTCATATCAAGTATTTTGCAATGCAAATAGATATACAAGAAGTGTGGTTATGTTTGTTATAGAATCTTTCCAGCCACCTTAGCGGAGCCCGCCCATCAGTGGTACTGAATACAAAATACAAAATAATTAACTTATGCACAAATAGACTCTCTCTTATTATATGTCGCAAGCTTGATGTATTCCACCTTCTAACTGAATCTTGCTGAAACTTCAAGTGATCAAACTCCCTTTGATCTCCTTGAAGAGTGATTGTTTCCTCTCGAGGCAAGACTTGAAAAACTATCTCCCGAAAACTTATAGAACTTTCTCCTGAAGGTAGCACTGTTGTTGTTATTTTTTTGTAGACTTGTTTACAGACTCAAGATAATACAAAGTACATAAATACAGAAGAAGAGACGAACACCCTCTCCTCTACACAACAAAGACACTATTTCTTACAAGATATGAATGAAATACAAATATGTGAAAAAGATCCAAGATCTAGCTACTATAAAGAGTACTTATAATCAATATACACCTTATTGACAACTTATACACGTTCTGAACAAGACCACAACTCACTAGGCACTTCCCTAAAATAGATCTTCAACTGGCCAATGAGTTTCTACTTGTATCTATAAAATCGTGAGCAATAAGTGCAATTTTCCTTTTATAGAAAAAGAAAATCCTTGCTTTGATTTTTTTCACAAGAAATTTGATGAAACCAAATAGAAAACTCATATATGATTTGATTTACACAATTGGAAAGATAGAAATTAATTTATTCATCAACTTACCATTTATGACAAACTTTCCAATTATAAAAAAGTTAGTCACTTTTCATACCTTATGAAAATTAATCAATAAAATACAAATATATGAAAATAAAGAATAATACAAGCTTAAATCAATAAATAAATTATAAAATATTTTTGTTAATTTAAAAATGCAAAAAATAAAATTAACAAGATTAAGTCCTTAATATTTTGATGCCTGCATTTGTTATTTATTTATTAAAAGAAAAAAGAAAAAGATAATGATAATTGTTTAGATGCTAATTTGAATCACAAATAACATGGTAAGGCAAACTATTGTTATTATAATTTCATTTTCCATATTGAAACATGACAACTCAATTATATTAATGTGACTATAAAAGCTCTATCTATTCCTTTAAACTATATACAGTAGAACCTTTATCCAAGAATACACTTGGGACTAAGTAAATTATATTCTAATTGGGAGGTTATAACTAAATAGAGTTACACTAGAAAAAAAAATTAAAAAACCAAAAAATATCAATGTAACAATAATAACAATAAATAATCATTAATAATATATCATAATAGAAATATTTTAAAGTAAATATAATTTCATACATGTATTATAATTTAAAATAAAATTATTAATTTTACATAAATAAATTTACAAAATACATGTATATATTTTATTAAGATGTAATTATTCTTATATAGAGGTATACTTTGTTAATACGGGACTTAGAAAATGTATAACAAATTACAATTTAGAGGTTATTCTTATTTATAACTGGCCCAAATCGGGACTTGATTTTTTTATAACAAATTAGAGATTATTCTTGAATAGAGTATTCTTAAATAGAAGTTCTACCGTATATTGAATATTGATCACTCCTATAATTATTGTCTAATAGTAAATAGTTTATTGGGTTGTTCTTTGTAACTGTGGTTTTAAATACTATCGTCAAAACAATCCCAATTCAACCATTATAATTCCTGATGATTCAGACTAATTCGAGTTGTTTTGTTCAGTGTGATTTGTTTGAAATATATTTATTAATTATTAAATAAGAAAAAAAATTATAACTAATTATGATTTTTGCCTTATAAATTTTGACATGTACTAAATGATGTTCTCTAAATTTTCCTAAACTATTGAGATTATTAGATTGAAAGGCTTTTGTCCAATTTCATTCAATTTTATTATATAGAATTATTACATAGAAAATATAAATTGACACTTTATTTACAAATATATATTCATAAGCTGTGGACAACATTTATATCTTTTATGTGATTTTATTTACTAAAATACCTCTTATATTTTCTAAGTTGTTGTGTGCACGTGGTTGCGCGGTGGTTGCATCAGACGAATATTTCAATCAGACGATGGTTGCAGGGTGGTTGGTCGAAGGTTACATCAGACGAAGATTTCAATCAAATGAAAGTTTCTGGATGGTTGGTCGAAGGTTGCATCAGACTTAGATCAGACGAAATAACTGTTAGAAAAATGTTTATGTAACTGTAATGCAACTGTTATGAAACATTAATAATCATAACAGTGTTTGCACTAACTCAATCTACATGTCTCTTTATGATTTAATATGAGCAAATTCACCATTAGAAATTTGGAAAACAATGAAAATACACCAGGATAAATATTTTACTATAGTATTGATGTAAATTTTTTTGGATTATACTTGAGTTGGATTGTTTGGGAACTCCAGTTCAACTTTTTGAGATCTGCCTTTTATGGATCTAAAAATTGAAGTCAGGACATTAGTTTTATGCACAAATTAAACTGAATTTTCGGTTGAATTTTAGTTTTATAGTAGTTTTTCTACACTTTTTTTTTATAAATTCGAAATAGCCCCTGTTTTGATTGATTCTAGTTGTCTTCTCAAGTGAAGTCGCCGGAATTAATGGTAGTTCTCTTTTAGGTTGAATTTTTGTTTTAATTGCGTTGGGTTGCTGCGTGGTTGCGCAATGATTGCGCGATAGTACGCATCCTGGGTTGAAGGTGTGTGTAAATGGTATTTGTGTAATTTCTTTTATTTAGGCTATATATTTGTTTATTTGGCCAGCTGAAAGTATCTTTATAATATTATTCCTTTTTTGGTTAAAACTAAAAAACACCATTACTAAATTATGCTCCCTAGACTTTGATATCTATCAAATTATATCTCTCGAACTTTGACATTATCAAATTATGTCTTCTGAATTTTTATTTATGTTAGACTTTTCTTACTAAAATTGGACATAAAATCTTCAAATTCAACAATCTCAATAGTTTAAAAGAAATTTTTAACAATTTTAAAAATTCAAAAACATAATTACATGTTAAAGTTCGAAAAGCAAAAATCTTAATTATTAACCTTAAATTATTTATACAATTCATGAATATAATATTGCCACTAAAAACACTATCCATTCTTAAATAATAATAAAAGAAATAGTTATTTATTAATCATTTGTACAATTATTTTCATTATTATTATTATATATTTATTTTTGAAAGGTACTACAATTATTTTCTGACAACATATAATTTAAATTAAGAAAAAAACTATTTACTAATTAAAGCAAAGAATCAAACAAAAGAGTACACCATGTTGTATTTATTTATGATCATTCAAAATATATTAAAAGTATATGAGCTTGATTGGATGTAACATTATCACTTGTAAATATTATTTTTATTTATACATTAAAGAAAATGGACTAAGACATACATTACATTATATATATAATAATAAAACATAACCACGAGAAACATGCTAAGACTTTTCCTAATTTTATATAGGTGATGATTCGTGTACGTATTCGTGTCATATTCGTATACATATTTAAAGGATCAATTCTAATTTGATCCATATATATTTTTGTGTTAAAAAATTTCAATTCTAACCTGCCATATTGGCACATCAACTTATTATGTTTACATATAAACTATATATTTATATATTTTAACTCTTTATTATAATAAAAAATAATTTAAATTTAAATTATAATATAGTATGATGTAAAATTTGTTTATTTTGTATTAATTATTATGCAATTTTAATATTTTATTATTTTTTTGAGATAAATTTTAATATTTTATTATTAAATTTTAGTTAATATGTTCATTTGCATTAAATGATTTATATTATTATTATTATTATTATTATTATTATTATTTTATTATTGAATTTTATCTTTACCTTTTGCATTAGACTAATGCTAAAAATATATTAATGGTGCTAATTAGTACTCTCTTCGGTATCATATCACTATTATTGTAATTAAATATTAAATATCATATAATTTGATATAATAAATTTTAGTAAATATCGCTAGCCAAATAAATTTCTTATATTTATCTAAATTGTATCTATATTAAAACAACAGTTAAGTTCTACTTTATAATATTAAGAGCATTAAGTTATTGAACATTATTGGTGCTCAACACTTTTTATAGGTGACGCTCTATGAGTGGTTAGCTATTTTTTGTAAAAGTTAATATGGAGAATTGCTAAAAGGCATTACTGTGCCTAGCACCCTCCTCGGTATCATACCGCTATTGGTGTAATTAAGTATTGGGTCTCATATAACTTAAAAAAAATAATTTTTAAGAAATATCACTAACCAATCGTGAATCATCATCTATAAAATGTGTTGGTGACTACTGGTACCCAATAACATCTACCTTAAAGCATTTCTTAATATATTTTTATGAGCACGTCATTCTTTTTTCGTTAATTAATCTCCAAAATCTCTAAAGATTTCCAAAAATATATTATTTTGAGTGCTAAATAATCTTCTAATAAAGATTTCCATAATCGAAATTTATATGTGACAAATATGAAAATATGTTATTATATTAGCATTTATTATATATATATTTTTAATCAAACCATAAAAAATTAAGGAAAAGTATATGAGGAGACAATTCATAATGGGAAATAAAAGAGGATCTATCTTGTAATTCAAACTTAATTATTAAAAAAGAATGAGCTTAATTATAATTATATTTGATTTTTTTATTATTATTTATAAATTTGGCATCTTGGACATATTTTATTAAGTTTCTCATATCTTGATTTATTCTAAATTCAAAGTTGAGGTTTTTTTTTTAATCATAATATGAACTCTTTAAGTTATTTCAATTTATTAAAAATATTAAAATAATTATAATAGTTTACAAATACTAATTAAATTCAATTCTAAAATCTTAGTTACTTTGTACTAAAGCAATAGAAAAAAAAAGTTATAGTTGATTGTATCAAAAATAAGAAAAAAATTATATTTAAATATATTTATGTATAGTATATAATTCACAAATTTTATTACTTTATTTCAATTCATGAATCCTTACTTACTTTAAATTGATAAATAAATAGTTTATAATTAATTGATTGATTGTACTATAGCTGGTATTGTCATCTAAATTATATTAATACAACAAATCATTTATAAAAAATTATATAATATGAAAGTATGCTTTTATTATTTTATGTTCAATTTAATTTAATTTACCCCACATGTCTTCTTAAGGATATGCAATAGAATCATTAAGAACCAAAACTCAGCTCTATAAATAGAGCTTAATTATAGTAATTAATTATCATATTCAACAAAGTGTAAAAGCCTATATAGATTATACCTTTATAGTCTAAACATGGAGAAGCTTAAGAGTTTTAGGCATCTTAACAACAATATAGATTTGGTTCTAAATGAGGAAAATAGCATAGAATTGCTAGGAGCTCAAGGCCACATATGGAACCAAATTTTCAATTTCATCAACTCCATGTCCTTAAAATGTGCCATTCAATTAGGTATTCCAGATATCGTCAACAACTATAGAAAACCCATGACCATTTCTCAACTCGTACTTGCACTCCCCATAAACCAAAAAAAATCCCCTTGTGTCTATCGCCTCATGCGAATTTTGATCCACTCTGGCTTTTTTGCTCTGCAAAAAGTCGAAGGAGGAGGAGAAGGAGAAGAAGAAGAAGGCTATGTTATAACTGACGCTTCCAAATTACTACTAAAGGACAATCCTATGAGTGTCACACCCTTCTTGCTGTCCATGCTCGACCCTGTGATGACTAAACCCTGGGATTTTCTCAGCAACTGGTTCCAAAACGATGATCCTACACCGTTTGACACAGCTAATGGGATGACGTTTTGGGATTATGGTAGCCATCAGCCAAATCTAGCGCGATTCTTCAACGATGCCATGGCTAGCGATGCACGATTGGTGACGAGCGTTGTGATCGAAAAGTGTAAATGGGTGTTTGAGGGAGTGGAATCATTGGTTGATGTCGGTGGAGGGACCGGGACTGTGGCCACATCGATTGCGACTAATTTTCCCCAAATTCAGTGTACAGTTTTGGATTTACCACATGTTGTAGCTGATTTACAAGGTGGGAATAACCTCAATTTTGTTGGGGGAGACATGTTTGTTGAAGTTCCTACAGCTGAAGTAGTTTTGTTGAAGGTACATACATACATATTCTAAGTTCTAAGTATATTAATTAGCCATTGATTTTACTTTGTTTAGAGACAAATCTCCTACTTTAGATATGCTTTAATTTTTTTATCATATTTTTTCAATAATTGACTACATACAATTTTTTTAATTGACAATTATTATTATGAGTCTCATGTTGATACTTTTATAATGATATTTAATAAAATATTCAATATATTTAAGTAAAAACAAATGTTACACTATATTAATTAATATTTTTAAGAAAGATTTGATATATATATAATTAACTAAAATATATTATATTTGGTTATTATAACAGTGGATATTACATGATTGGAATGACGAAGAAAGCGTGAAAATTTTAAAAAAATGCAAAGAGGCCATAATGAAGAGCAAAAAGAAAGGAGGGAAAGTAATCATAATAGACATGAAGGTCGAAAATGAAAAAGATGAAGATGACGAATCTTATGAAACTCAACTCTTTTTCGACATGTTGATGATGACTTTGCTCACTGGAAAAGAAAGGAATGAGAAAGAATGGGCTAAGCTCTTTAAAGATGCCGGTTTTTCTGATTATAAGATTACGCCTATTTTGGGTTTAAGATCTGTTATTGAGGTTTATCCATAATTAATTAATTATACTTAAGATTAAGTATTATTAATGGTTGTGTTGTTTGTAAGCTATTTCTCTATTATTATTGGTATATTGTAATAAGGAAACATAATTAACATATGAGTAATTATGTAAGCCAAAAATAATAAGATATATATATCGATGAGGCTCATCATATGCTTTTAATATTACAAGTTGAAGAATTATTAATAAAATAAAAATGTGTTTGAATTTTTAGTTATGATTGATGCACCATTTTTTTCATAATTAGTAAAACTTTTACCACTAATTTTGTTTTGATAAATCAATAATTATTATAAGTTTCATCACTACAACAAATAAAGAGTTCTATAATACCAAAAGTATTATAAAAATCTCACTATAAACTTTTTGATGTATGAAAGATAGTCTATTATTAAAAGTAGGGACACTTTTTATAATATATTCTATGAATTAGTATTTAAACAAATATTATCTTTATTAGTTTCCATAATATATTTTTTTTAACTTATATTAAGTATTATTGAATATTAAACAATAATACATTTTGTGTACTAAAAATCATTATTGTTTTAGTTTCATAATATATTTATTTTCATTTAAATTTTACAATAATACAATTTTTGCATTATTTTATCATCTAATTAATTTGAAAATATATATAAAAAAAAAATCAATTTCCATCATACTATTTTCTCTTCATAACACAATTAATTTGAAAGATTAATTAATTTTTATTTCATAAAGTCTTACTTTATAATTCAAATTATCTAAAACAACAAAATATTCAAAATATCAAATACAAAATATTAACAAAACACAATCTCAAGCACCAACTAAATTTAAATGTATTATAAATCTCATTATTACACCAATTTATCAATATTGCCAACACATTGAAGCTTTCTTTGCAATTATTATAGAAAAAATTTGCAAAATGGAATATAAAATATGAATACATAGGTAAGGCATTAAATAATAGTGTACTAAAAAAAAAAATAATAGGGAGAAGCTGAAATAGAAAATCGAGAGCAAACCACACTTTGAATATATATCTATAAGAGCATAACAATCCATTACATCTGTATCAAGTCTCTATTTAGGAACCTAAGCAATACCATAATTCATGTAATAGTCTATTTTAAACTACTTATAACAAAAATAACAAACTCATTTATTGAAATAAATATAAAGCATGAGATCTTATTATTTTATAACAAAATATCAAATTATTCGCAATTTTTAATATAAAGCTTTACAAAACCATTCGAATCATAATCTCAAATAATTAAAATCAAAATACCGTGACAATTTCCTAACATGTAATTCATACCTCGAGCTCGCCATCCTCACTGTTTAGTTTTACCTTTATCTGCACACAGAGTACCCGTGAACTAATGCTCAGTAAAAAGAGTTATGTAAGACATAACTCCTCCAACTAGTTAACATAATCATCAGTGAAATACCATATAATAATATCTTAATTAATCAAATCAATACATACTATGCTCACACATATACTAACATGTATCGTATCACACATTATTTCTACATATGATATAATATCATATCACAATATAATCTTAATGCATGCTATACTCACACAAATATCACACAGTATCTTATTGCACGTTGTCCTCACATACGATAATCTACTCCCACTCATGTTCACCAGACATAAAGTGTAACCAGCCCTGCCTTGTGCTGTTCTCACACTCGGCATCTAATAGGGCAATTCTTTATCACAAGTTTTACTCACCCATAATAAAATAACCTGCACGTAAACTCATACAAGCAGTCAAAAAATATATCCTACCAATGCTATGCCCAGATCTCTGCCAACCTCAACTGTTCCATAGAGAGAAGGAAAGAGCGCGAGAGATACAAATATAAGGGTTTTCAAGATCTGAGTAGAACACTCAAAGAAACTGAGTTTGTCTGCCATGGATGTAAGTAGTCTAGCTTCAATCTTTAACCAAGGTTTATTAGCTATTTCAATTTTATCTGATTCATTGTTAAATTATTTTCAGTGGTGGCTTCAAAGATTTCTAGGCAAAACAATTTATACACAACAAGGTTTGCTTGAATTTATACTATCTATGCTACTTAAACAGATTGTGCCTATTCTTTTTATAAATTCTTGTTACCCATTCAATCTAAAAACAATAATTTGGTATTTGTATTGTTTGAATTTTTCATTTCTTTTCAAGAAATGCATGTGCAGTGTATGCTATGGTTGACTATTTGGAAACTATGCTTAGGAAGAAAGGGTTATATTTAGATGAAGATATCAATGGGATAATGTGGGAGAGAGTCGATGGAATATGCAATGGGGAAACTGTGGATCATCCCAGTCTTAGGGCAATGATAATGCAATACTCTTTGATTTTATTTGATTAAGTTCAATTAAGGTCATCTTTATTATTTTGCCAAGTATAATCTTATAATATTTGGTTTTAATTTCTTCCAAGCCACTCGAATATCATGATAGAATCATGTTCGATTTCGATAAGGTATGAGGAAAAGGACATGCTCAATATACTAAAGGAGAGTGCCTTATGTGGTAGATGTTAATGTTCAGGAATTTCAGAAAGTTTCAAAGGTAAATTTTATATTTTGAAGATTGTGGTTTTTATTGATTAGAACATGAATTTTGTTGAAATTCACTTTGCAATCAAAATTTAAGAAAACAAAACCTAGAGTGCAATAATATATATTGTAGGGTTTCTTTCTTCAATCTCACAGTTATCAAACTTGTACATGCAAGAATTATACGAACTTAAATCACCACCGAATATTGTTAAAAATAATTGAAAGTGAAAGTGGAATAATATCATGTTGCGAAACTAGATCAGAATAAGTTTTCAAGTAACATTATTCTAGAAGAAATTCTAAAATATATATACAAATAAATAGTAGTTTGTTTCTTTTTCTATTTTTTAATCTATCAAAAGGCAAATATTATGAATACCCGATCAAATTTGTCAAGAATAAACTCACGGTCTGCGTTGTTAATATTTTTGTTGATGAGATTATTTCTGTAACTTAGTAGGACTCAACCTTACAAGTCTCATTTTATCACATATATAGTTTTCATAAGAGAAAAATGATGTTATTATTTTTCATGTGGGACAAAATCATTAAACATTCAAATTCATTTTATGTATTTTTATTGGACAAATAATGTTTTCCAAATAATAAAAATAGTAATAATCCTCCAAATACTTTATTTTGCTGCCTAATTTAAGCACAGAAAATATAAGTTAAAATAAACAGGTTACATCATCAATTGTCTAAATTAATGTTAAGATAACTATTAAATAAAATAGTTTCACCTATTTGCTAGCCAAGCCACCTCCATTAACTCAGTTCTTATTACCATACATTCTTATTGGGCACAAATAATGGTGCTACCCAAAGCATTCAAAGAGAGAAAAAATCAAGTCACTAAGGCTAGCTTAGTGGTGAGGAAGGGATAGAAAAAAAAGCGAGGTCATGAGTTCAAACCTAGGACCTTGAAGCTATTAGGCTATTAACTGATTGTAAAATACCATTACGCTACACTCAAAAAAAGAAAAAAAGAAAAAAAATCAACCACACTAAAATTATCTTTTGAAGAGATCCATACCAAAAAGGGAAAGGCATTATTGACAAAAGAGCAACATTACAAAAACTCCATACCAATTTGAACAATTAAAAAAGAATTTCATCCATGTGAGAACGAGCCTGTTCCTCATGTTAAAATTTGGTCAACAAAACAAGAGGCAATAAAGAGTTGACTACCTAATATTTATTATAGCTATTAAAGAAAACAAAAAGTAATGCTTATAATGAATGAACAAGAAAAGGTCAATTTTCTAGTTCACTCTGTATCCAGTCATGTGCACACATTAAGGCTTGGAGGGTGGCCGGGTTGAGAGAGCTCCAATGGTGGTCGAGCATCCTTACTCCAGTATAATCCGACGTAAGTTTCGACATGGGAACTCCCAAAACGTTGCGTGCCATCATAGATAGGATAGGATACCTTGGAGTGTGAACTTTCCACCAATTCAATATGCTAAACTCTGCATTACGAGGAAACAGAGGTTCCTCTAAGTACTTGTCCATATCAGATTTTGTGCCTTCACTTTGAGAAGTTTCATGGAGGAATTTGTCGAAACCCATCAACCTATCTCTGGAATCCCTAGGTAAGCAGCCTGAACTACCACCCTCTTGCCAAGCCATATCTTGGTCAAGTGAAGCTAAACATATGGAGTGTTCACTGTAAAGTGTCTTGACAGAATCAAAAACTTCGTCGATTCGGTTTGGGGCACCACTACCATATATCTGTGCATAGTAATATTCGACCAGTTTCATCTTGAATCGAGGATCCAACATTGCTGCAACTGCTAAACCCAAGCTACACCTCTCCCAGTATTCTTCAAATTTGGTTCTCATCGTTGCTGCCAATGAGCTAATATAATCGTCAGAATTCTTGCACCACTCGTTTAACTGCAGATACACGTCGCAAAGGTCTGGAAAATAGAGATTTGCAGTTGGTGATTTGTTCCTCATGAAAACATTAGTTATTTCAACAAAGAACTTCAAGAAGCTAGTGATGATAGTTGCTCTATCCCACTCAACATCAGTCGGGCACATTGTGTAGGAGGCATCTTTTTCGGGCCAAAGACAAAATGCATCCCTATGCTCTAAGGCAGCTTCAAGCATAGTACATGTTGAATTCCATTTGAATGAATTATCAAGGCACAAAGACTTTTGAGATTGAACTCCAGCTTCCTGAACTATTTCATTGAACTTTGCTTGGATTGCTTGTGTACTCTTTACATATCGAATGCTTTCACGAATCTTTTCAGCCACCCCATTCACTGCAGCTAAAGCATCCTGAACCATCATGAATATAAGATTAGATGCACAACGTACATCAAATAACCGACCATTACAGTAGAGAAATCTGTTCTGAGAAAGCCGGCCACTGATCCTCATGGCGATATTATCATTAGTAGAGCTACTATCGAATGTCATTGAGAGAAGCTTCCGGTCGATATCCCAATCCATCATACATGTCATGACAACTTCCGAATGCATGTCTTCTGTCTGGGAAGGATCAATTGCAACGAAATTTAAAATCTTCTTATGCAACTGCCATGATTCATCAATATAGTGTGCAGTCAAGCATAAGTACTCGGCATTGTCCAAAGAAGCCCACTTTTCAGCACTCAGACTAATTTTACCAGGCAATTTGTCCAACACTTCGGTCACTTTTTGTTTTTCTTTCAAGTATATCTCCACACAGTCAGCCTCAACTCTATCACAGTTGACAAGCTCAAACAATGGTTGTAGATTTCTAACAAACACTTTAAATCCAACATGTTCAACCATGGCCAATGAGTAACCATGCAAGATGATCATGCGTGCAAGGTCGAATCTACTTCTCCTTTGATCAAAGCTATTATGTACATATGTAACACCATCCTCTTTCATATGATCTTGCTCTAATTTAAAATTGACAAGACTAAGAACCTCATCCTTCTTCTGCTCTTGATCTGAATTGAAATTGGTAATAGCAAGGTTTCCTTCCTTTTTCTTTTCCCTGGGTGTATATAACTGAGGTAAGGCATGAGAGGTTCTACTTTGACACCTAATTAAGTGGTTCCTCAAATGTGATGTCCCACTAGTACTTGATCCACTGAGTTTCTTCTTACAGTGCCTACAAACAGCCACACAAGTATCACCTTTTTTAATCCTATCAAAGTCATTCCAAACAACAGACTTTAATCGGGTAGATTTCACAATCACTACATCTGACATATCCATTGGATCAATCTACCGTGGCATAATATCTGCAAACAAAATAATGCAAATGACATTACACACACACACAAAATAAAGGACCAAGCTAATAGAAGACAAGACCTGTTGGAAGCTTTAGTAAAGACTATTACTTTTTCTTTTATAAGGGACAATATTACTTTTATATCCCAAGAGAGCAAGTATGTTTTGCAAGTTCTTAATTCTCTATAAAAGATGTAAACTTTTGCCGAGCATGGATTTTTTCAAACACACAGAATCAACCCAGACCATATCACAAAAAAAAACAAGGCTTCAAATAGAAATTAAGACATGTAAAACAAATGAAGATTGTAAGGAGTGCATAGAGCCTAATTCAAAAGCTAAATATTTACTCTAAGATTACAAAGGAAGAAACAATGGAAAATAATTTAAAGCTACAGAGTAATTATCAAATATCAGATAATCTCACTGAGAAGTTCAACGAGACTTCAAGACTAACTAAAAGTTCATCTGACAAATCAAACAAAAACTTATATTAAAAGGCAAGAACATAAATTTGAATTCAACGCTCACAATTTGATTTTCATTGTGTGAAGATGATCAAATGCAATAGTTATATGAAATCTGTAAGATTGATGATCATAATTAGAAAGAATGCTTTATGATATAGATGTTTAACTAATATGTCAGTATATTCATATTTTTGTTCAACTTCTATCAAATGATTATGAAATCTGTAAGTTTAAGAGTTGGAAAGAACTCTTTATGGTTTGAAAGTAAGTGTTCAAACAAAAAGTGTTCACAAAATAATGATAAGCAAGTAATTCCTATTAAACTCCACAATTTGCATATTTTACATGCTTTTCATATCAAAAATCACAATTTGCATTAACATACAAAAAAAATCTAATGTACATAATACTTGTGTTGGGTCAGAAAGAAAACAAATTATCATCATTGCATTAACAGTTAAAATCTCAACATTCAAGCATGACAATCTGCAAACACATCCTGTTTGTGCAGACTTGCTAAATATTTTGTGTAACGAAAAAACTAATTTGAAAAGAAAATCACTGATAGAAGCAATTCTCAAACACTTTACCAATAATTATGGAGAAAGAAAAAACACATATGTGTTATAACTCTTCTTGAAAATCATAGAACAAAATTGTTACTCTGATTCAATATCACAATAAATCAATACAATGTTAATCTTATTCAACCCAGGTCCGTGTTCTTGATGAAGGGACCGGGTCAACCTGTAAAATCCGGGATTTGGGTACAGAAAAGCAAACCTCAAGGTTGCCGGATCGGAGTAATCGGGGCTCCGACTGACCCAATCAATTCAAACCGAGTCGTAACCGATCGGGTCGAACAAACCCTAATAAAAAACCTCGCGGGTTTCGGATCGGGAAAAGAGAAAACACACCAAAAAAAAAAAGGAGCGATTCATTTTTAAATTAAATTAGTTTAAGAAACAGTCGATTTTCTGAACTCCGACCTCTCCAAACACCAAATTATTGAAATCAAATTCTGAGAAAAAGAAAAGGAATGAAAATTTAAGGCTAAAGATAACGCCATGAATAAGGTGTAAGAGCTTACAGTGTTCGGAGAGTGCGTGCGTAACAATTGGCGTCTTGGATTGGATTAGGGTTTCAGAGAGAGAGAGAGTGGCTATGGTTGAAGAAGGGGAAAACCTGGGTGGCTCAATGAACTTGTGTTAAATTACCATAATGCCCTTCTGTGTTCTGCCTGTTACTCTTCTCGCCAACCCAACGCTCTGCCTTTGGCCATTTCACCCCAATTTTCTTTATTTTTATTATTATTTTGTTTAAATTAATTTTCTCTTTAATCATCTAAGATTAATAATTATAATAAAATTGTGTAACGCATTTTAAGAGATTTAATTTATTAATTGGATTAAAGTTATACTAGGCAATTTTCATAAGAAGGATTTTCATTTGAGATTATTTTACAAATACACAAAAATAACAAAAAATTTATAAAAATACGGTTTTATAAAATTTTAAATATTTTTACGATTTTATTTACAGAAAATACGATTTTTTTATGTTGTATTCTTGTTAATTTTTTATTAATTTTTTTTTATCAGTATTTTTTTATGTTATTTTTATGTAAATTTTTTATTAGTTTTGTGTTATTTTTATAAAAAACTGTATAAATAAAAAAATAATAATAAAAAAGAGAATTATACGTAAAAATGTAATTTTTTTTTTAGAAAAAAAACATTAACTACTAATAGCTAATATAGAGGAGAACACAACTGAGCACTCATTAAAAAACTTGGAAAAGAAAAAAGGGTGAATTTCACAAATGCACAAAAATAATAAAAAAAAATAACAAAAATATGGTTTCACGGAATTTTAAATATTTTTACGATTTTTTTTATTTTATTTACTTAAAATACGGTCTTTTTATGTTGAAATTTTGTTCATGTTAATTTTTTGTTATATGTATGTTATTTTGATGTTATTTTCATGTTACTTTTATGTTGTTTTCTTGTTGATTTTTTGTTGTTTTCGTGTTATTTTTTGGAAAATCGTAAAAATGTAAAAAAAATATTCTTTAAACGTTAAAATGTAAATATTTACAAAAAATAGTGTCTTATGTAATTATTCCAAGAAAAAAAACCAACCTCTTCAAATACTTTCCTAATAGAAGGGTCAACGTCTTGACCAGATTTCAAATGCTTCATCCACAACAGTTGGCTGGGGAACACACAAGTTTGATCAACATTCGCTAACCCCATGCCAATTGCCATGGGAGTAAGTATTAATTAACAATAATATAGATTTGGTTCTAAATGAGGAAAATAGCATAGAATTGCTAAGAGCTCAAGGCCACATATGGAACCAAATCTTCAACTTCATCAACTCCATGTCCCTAAAATGTGCCATTCAATTGGGTATTCCAAATATCATCAACAACTATGGAAAACATGACAATTTCTCAACTCAAACTTGCACTCCCCATAAACCAAAAAAAATCCTCTTGTGTCTATCGCCTCATGTAAATTTCAACCCATTCTGGCTTTTTTGCTCTACAAAAAGTCGAAGGAAGAGAAGGAGAAGAAGAAGGTTATGTTATAACCGACGCTTCCAAATTACTACTCAAGGACAATCCTATGAGTGTTACACCCTTCTTGCTAGCTATGCTTGATCTTGTGATAACTATGTCCTGTGATTTACTCTAATAAAATATGAAGTAGTTAATATACTTGTTGAATTTACTTCTTTAATTATGTTTGACTTTACTTATATATATTGTTAATTTAATCCCTAGTATTCTAAAGATTTTTAAAAATATAATATTTTGAGTGCTAAACAATCTTCTAATAGCGATATACTTGTTGAATTTACTTTTTCGATTATGGTTATTGATAACTCTATGAAAATAGAGTTATTTATATCTTTTTGGGCATTAAATTAGTTTTGTTCTCAAGAATTTTTAGTTTATTTTAGTGACTTTTATTTGGTTTTCTTTAATTTTGCATAAATATTAATTTTAGTATTTTGAAATTAGTTTTAATTAATTTTTTTAATTTTTATTTGTTTATTTAGTCTCCCAATTAATTAAATACAATTGTGTGTGATGTTGTAGGAATTTAAATGCAAAATTGATATTAAGTGTTATGGGCCATGATGTTGGGCTTTTATTTCACTAGTTGAAAGTCAAAAGAAAGAAAGATTGGGCCAAAAAAAAAGAAAGATAAAAGAAAGTCAAGTGAGGGCTTGTTTTGGAAAAAAGATAGAAATGAAAAAAAAAAAAATCCTATATATGATGATTGAAGGCAAGAGAGTGATTGGAATAGAAAAGGAGGCGGCTGGTGGACTCCAGGGACACCTACAACAATCAAAGAGAAAAAAAAATGAAGAAAAAGGAAAGAGAAAAATGAAGAAAAAGAAGAAAAAGAAAAAGAGAGAGAGAGAGAGTTTTATTTAGGGTTTTAATTTAGTATTTTTATTTTGGAGATTGGCAATTATTCAAAGGAAGAAGAAGAGAAATTTAGAAGAGGAACTTGGAGTATTGTGACAAGCTCCAAATGGGTTGTTATTTCTATCTCTCTTTTCTTTTAAACTTTGTAATTTTTGCACAATTATGAGTTAATTTTTATTTTGCTAGAATTATTTTGTTGACTTAAATTGTAATTTGGTATTTTGTTGCTATGTTTAGTAAATTGGTTTTGTTCATTCAAGTGTGTTTATTGTGCAATTGCTTACTTTTGCTTGATCACCATTAGTAAGTAGTAGCTAATCTTGATTTTGGAAAAAATAGGGTTAGTGGAATTGCTTGAATGATGCATGAATATCACTTTGGAAAAATGTGGTTTGTAAATGGCATAGGAATATGTTATTTACCATGTATGGCTTGAAGGAATTGTGCTTAAATTGGTATTCTTAAAATTAATTGGGCATAGGAATATGTTAATTAATTAGAGAATTAAACCATAAACCCTTTGGAAAAAGGATTATGACATTTTAAATTCCTAGTTGACATTATCAATTTACAACAATACTCATTAGCACCAGTATATCAACTTTGCATTTTTAGGCCAATTTAATAATTCTAGCTTGTTTTCTTCATAGTTTGTGTTTGTTAATTTTTTTTACATATTCTCATCACTTTATTTTATTATTTGTTGAAACCAATTTGTGAGTAATTAATTTTATAAATTAGTTTCCAATTTTCAATCCTGTGGAGACGATACTCGATTTATCACTTTATTACTTGTTAGCGATTGCGTACACTTGCGTATACAATTTTTCACAACAAGTTTTTGGCGCCGTTGCCGGGGATTGATTTAGTGAAATTTTGTTTGTGGAACTTAATTACTATCAATTTGTTTTTTTTTTAGTTTTTCATTTGTTTCATTTTATTTTCCTTGTTCTATTTTACGCTTTGTTTGTTTGTCTTGGTTCCTTTTTCAAGGTACTTGGGATGTCTCATCGACAAGTCCTTATGAATTTTGTTCAACATGACTTGGAGTCCTTGTATGAAGTATGGTGGAGATACAAGGCACTCCTAATGAGGTTTCCATATCATGGGTTGTCCAAAGAGTGTCAATTAGAAAGCTTCCTAAATGGGTTGAATCCAAGCACAAGAAAATGGGTAGAAAGAGGAAATGGTACCACCAATTTCTACCAACTATCAATTGATGAAGCCTATTGGATGTTGGAAGACATGGCGGAGTACAATGAGTGGTGTTGTAATTGTCCAAACAATGACCATGTTTGGGAGGACAATTACAACAATTTGGAGCCAAATTTGGACACTTACACTCAAGGACCAAATGATGAGATTTTAGAAGATTTACAAGAGTTCAACATAGAAGAAGATCTTCATCAAATGGCTCAACCAAGCTCACTTGAGGTGTTGATGATGGAGTTCATGGCTAAAAATGATGCCTTAATTCAAGGCCAAGCTTCATCCTTGAGGAAATTGGAGAACCAATTTGAGCTTTTGGTCAATGAGTTGTGTGATAAACACCATGAAACTTTGGGCATTGATATGGAAAATTCAAGGGAGAAAGAAGAAAATGAAAATGTCATTTTGAGGAGTGGTGATGAGTTGGAGATACTTGGGGAAAATTTTGAGCAATTACAAGAGCTCACTTCAATCCAAAGTAGTGAAATAAAAGATAAGGAAGCAAGCATTCCAAGTTGGTCAACATTTATTGCTGCTCATAATGCTGTAGCATTATCACAGCAAAACTGCCCAGTTTTTGAAAAAATTCAGCAAGAGCATTTTTGCATTCCTCAAGTCAAAGAGCTCGTGGTAATGGAATATCATGTTTATGAAGATCCTTTTTGGCCACCACCTCCTCCTCCACCATTGGCATGGTACCTTGGCATCCATCTTGTGCATTCATCGAATTCAAGTCAAGTTGAGCATTGTGCCTATTCAATTCCATATCTCGCCAAGCTTGAGGGCGTCCACAACAAAGACCCATTTGTGAGGGCATATGCCACTCTCTATGGGCGGAAGCCGCTCTTTGATGAGTGCTTCTCAAAAAGTCAAGCCGACGACTTTAAATCAAGCGCTTCTTGGGAGGCAACCCAAGCTTTCTAAACTTTGTCTTTATTTTGTTTCAAATTCAATAAATATGCAATGTTAAATGGCTTTGACAATTGCATTGTAGTTTTTTTTTTTTCTCTCTTTCTTTTCTTTTTCTCCCTTGTAGGTGCAAGCATAAAGTCAAATGGAATTGGACGCACTTATGGAGGTTGACACAAGCAAGTTTGCGCATCATTGACTAGGGGAGTTCTTCTTTAACTCTTCTTTATTTATTTTAAACTTGCTTACACATATTTGAGAATTTTGTGCATACAATGTTTTGGGAAACTAAATATTTTTTTTTTCTTTTCTTTTATTTTGCTTGTTTGAAAAAAAAAAAATTGAGGCATATGTGCTTTGGTTTGGTGATTTTCCACATTCTAATACATGATTGATAGTGTGCATAGCTTGTTGAAAAATGTAAATATTGCTTGAGCTTGTGACTAATTCTTGTCCTAGTTTTATTTTGATTGAGATATGTCCAATTTTGAGCATAAATGCCTTGATCATTTAATTGTGTGTGATTTGGTAAAAGTTCGTGTAAATATGTGATTTTGTGATCTCACAAGTCTTAGAATTTTGTTTGATTATCTCTTGAGGCGAAATCCTAGACTACACTTAACCAAAGACATGATTTAGGCCATCTTTGGACCGTTTGAGCCTTTTGAGAGCCAACCATGATATTATTTTATCCCTAGCCACCCTCTTTGAGCATAATTGATCCCTTAATTTTTTTTACCACATATAAGCCTAGCCAAATACAAATATCTTTACCATATATCCATTGAGCACCTTATTATTCTAAGATATTTGTTAGTTGGGTCATGAAAAGGATGAGAGGAGTGTAATTTTGGTTGAGTGGTAATTGGGTGAGTATTTTCATTGTGTCATTTTATTATTCTCACCATTGGGGATAATGTTGAATTTTAAGTTGGGGGAGAGTTAACATATTTTGTGTATATTGCCATTATTATATTTGCATTGTTAGATAAAAAAAAAAAGAGAAAAAAAAAGGAAAAAGAGCGTTTAAAATTAAGTTTGGGGTGTGCCACCCCTTGAAAAAAAAAGTGTGTTTAAAATTAAGTTTGGGGTGTGCCACCCTTGTAAAAAAAAAAAAACAGGATTTTTTTTTAGAAGCTTGAAGTCTCAGGTGTTATAGCATTGCTTCAGCATTCCGGAGCAGAGACACAAAAAAAAAAAAATGCTATGCTAAGGCATTGCTATAACTCCTGGGAGCACATTATTTTGAAAAATTTTGGGACAATAAATAATGGCAATATTAATACTCAAATTTTTTGTGGGATATTATTTGAGGAAGTAAGTGTGAGGTCTCATTTTGGTCTTGAAAAATTAAGGTGTTTTTAGGTGTTTTGAGCCAAAAATGACTTCTCTTAACCACCTTCACCTAAGCCTTACATTACAAGCTTGAAAAAGTCCTTTTGATCTTTGGTTTGTGTTTGTCTACATTAGTGGAGAGAGAGATGAAAAACAAACCTATGAGACTTTGTCACTTTAGAGATTTTGTGCTTAATTCATATTTACATAAATTGATCTAAATTGCAAGTAATATTTTGATAAAAGGCATTTCACACACACACTTGGAGTAATCGAAATTGGAATGAAACTTGTGCTTGAATTTTTCACAATCATTGGACAATCTTTTTATTTTTCTCTAAGCTATGTTCATTAATCAACCTTTAAGGAAATGTGGAGATCACCAACTTTAGTGTCATATTGCCTATTGTTTTACATTGATTTTAGTTTATTTTTTCTTTTTGCTTGAGGACAAGCAAAGTTTTAAGTTTGGGGTGTGATAACTCTATGAAAATAGAGTTATTTATATCTTTTTGGGCATTAAATTAGTTTTGTTCTCAAGAATTTTTAGTTTATTTTAGTGACTTTTATTTGGTTTTCTTTAATTTTGCATAAATATTAATTTTAGTATTTTGAAATTAGTTTTAATTAATTTTTTTAATTTTTATTTGTTTATTTAGTCTCCCAATTAATTAAATACAATTGTGTGTGATGTTGTAGGAATTTAAATGCAAAATTGATATTAAGTGTTATGGGCCATGATGTTGGGCTTTTATTTCACTAGTTGAAAGTCAAAAGAAAGAAAGATTGGGCCAAAAAAAAAGAAAGATAAAAGAAAGTCAAGTGAGGGCTTGTTTTGGAAAAAAGATAGAAATGAAAAAAAAAACATCCTATATATGATGATTGAAGGCAAGAGAGTGAGGGGAATTGAAAAAGGAGGCGGCTGGTGGACTCCAGGGACACCTACAACAATCAAAGAGAAAGAAAAATGAAGAAAAAGGAAAGAAAAAAATGAAGAAAAAGAAGAAAAAGAAAAAGAGAGAGAGAGAGAGTTTTATTTAGGGTTTTAATTTAGTATTTTTATTTTGGAGATTGGCAATTATTCAAAGGAAGAAGAAGAGAAATTTAGAAGAGGAACTTGGAGTATTGTGACAAGCTCCAAATGGGTTGTTATTTCTATCTCTCTTTTCTTTTAAACTTTGTAATTTTTGCACAATTATGAGTTAATTTTTATTTTGCTAGAATTATTTTGTTGACTTAAATTGTAATTTGGTATTTTGTTGCTATGTTTAGTAAATTGGTTTTGTTCATTCAAGTGTGTTTATTGTGCAATTGCTTACTTTTGCTTGATCACCATTAGTAAGTAGTAGCTAATCTTGATTTTGGAAAAAATAGGGTTAGTGGAATTGCTTGAATGATGCATGAATATCACTTTGGAAAAATGTGGTTTGTAAATGGCATAGGAATATGTTATTTACCATGTATGGCTTGAAGGAATTGTGCTTAAATTGGTATTCTTAAAATTAATTGGGCATAGGAATATGTTAATTAATTAGAGAATTAAACCATAAACCCTTTGGAAAAAGGATTATGACATTTTAAATTCCTAGTTGACATTATCAATTTACAACAATACTCATTAGCACCAGTATATCAACTTTGCATTTTTAGGCCAATTTAATAATTCTAGCTTGTTTTCTTCATAGTTTGTGTTTGTTAATTTTTTTACATATTCTCATCACTTTATTTTATTTTTGTTGAAACCAATTTGTGAGTAATTAGTTTTATAAATTAATTTCCAATTTTCAATCCCTGTGGAGACGATACTCGATTTATCACTTTATTACTTGTTACGATTGCGTACACTTGCGTATACAATTTTTCACAACAGTTATCAATATTTTTTAAAGGTATTTTCTTAAGTTATATGGGATCTAATATTTAATTACACTAATAGTGATATAATATCGAAAAGGATGCTAAGTTCTAATAATACCTTTAGCAATTCTCTAAACAATCTCCTAATAAAAAAAAATTTAAAACTATATTTTGAGTGCTAAATAATCTCGTAATAAAGATTTTTTATGAACTAACCATAAAGAGAATTGTTATAACACACTGTCGGTATTGCCTAATACTATTTAAAAGTGATATCTTACGATTAGTTAATGATATTTTATAAAAATTATTAAATTAAGTTATATGAGATTTAATATTTAATTAAAATATAATATAATAGAGAATTCTAACCTTTCAACATTTTTGAACCATAAGTAGACAAGGAGACAAGTCATAATGGGATATAAATTCTATTTGATTTTGTTTTATTATTTATACATTTCCCATCATCTTTTCATATTTATCTTATCTTATCTTTATTATAATTAAATTCCAAGTTGAGAAATATAACTATTAAATTTGTCTACAACAATAGTGTAATAAACTTATTTTAATTAAAAAGGTAAAAAAATATTAATTTTTTATTAAAAAATATAAAAATATATATTAAAGATATAAAAGAAAATATTAAATTACATTAAAAATAACAAAATAATATTTATTATGGTATAAAATTTGACTCATTTTATATTTTGTGTTAAATTTAGCATTAATTAATTTTTAATATATACTAAATTTATAAGACCATAATATTAACATTGTTAGCATTCTATGAGAGATAAGTAGGACTTGGGTCAAATAAATTTTATATTTTAATTATGATTCGGCATAAATTTTTTAAAGTATTTTAATTTATTTAAAGGTTTAAATATCAAAATAATTATAATAATTCATGAATATTTTTATTTTATTTTTAAAATTTAAATTGAAGTGATATAATAAATAAGTTATAATTGATTAGTTGATTGTGTCTAAACTAAGCACAAATAGTGTTGAAAAAAAAAAAAAACTAAGCACAAATATCTATTTCTATATAAAGTGTGCCTATATAACCGAATTCTTGGTTTATGAAAAATTCATAGGTGACTTCTTATTTATATTAAAAATATAATGGTTTATTATTAAAAATAAAATAGTTTATGAGAAATTCATGGGTCACATTTTATTTATATATAATAAAATAAAAATAAAATAAATCTCATTAAATTCAAAAAAAAAAAAAGAAACATCATTAAATACAAACAAAAAAATGACTCAACATCAAATCTTCAATTACACGATACATGTAATTACTCAAACATCACATCTTTCAATTATAAAAAAAATGACTTTTTAGGAGGGAAAATATAGTTGTCTAATAGAGCTAAAACAATATGTTTCCAGTGTGATGAAAAATTAAAGCAGCAATTTTGTTAATATCAAAAAGTTTAATTCAATTAATCTTAATTTACTCTTTCTAGAATCAATATTTGAACAATAATTTGAATTAATCTTATAATCTTAATTTTTTTAATTCAATTAATAATTATTTGTCACGTAATTATTAAGTCTTTTCCCTTTAATTTTCCTTTTGTTGATGATGCTAATTTATTCATATTTTGATTTCTACAATTTTTGTGTTCAGACCATTAAAGTAGTGTTCTACTAGGGGATCTAACGAGTTTTGCCCATTCGCTAATGGCCTCTAAGAGTTCAAATTCCAGTATTGTATAAATCTTCAATTTGTTTTATTTCTTATATTAACTGAAATTTCGTTACTTTTTTTTTTTAATTTACAACTTTATTGTTTATATCTTATTAGGGACATTCATGAAAATTAGGGTTTCTTTAAAATATACAATTAATGAGCATTACTTTTTGATCATAGTGTATTTTCCATAGTTAAAAACCTCAATAATCTCTATCATTTGATATCAAATAAAATAAAATTATCATGATGTATACATCATGGTTATTTAATGAGTAATTAGTGTGTTAAAATTGTCAAGTTGATATTTAGAATTGTTTATAATTGAATTGTTTCTTTGTCAAAATTAATATTAAATATATTTATATGTTTATAGGTTTATCTATTTTCTCTTAGATCAATCATGATCATATAGCAAAAAAATCATACTCATATATACATGTTATTTTCATTTTGTAATTTAGATCTTCTTAGTCATTATTTAGTTCACTTAAACCTTTTCCGATTATGGTAACTGAAGTTTTGTTTCTTTTAGGTACTCCATTACAAAAATCTGTATTACATGTATTATTTATTTTTTACTATGAGGAGGTAGATTTCTTTATTGAGAAATATATAGTGTGACAAATTATTGTTCATATATTGAATAATTATTTTTGAATAATGGGATTCATATATATATAATTGTGTATATTGAATTCTTTATTCAAATAATTATTTTTTATTTTTACGTGATTATTTATTGTTCATATATTTAGAACCCTATTTGGTTAAAGTTAAGATTATAAGATTAATTAATTTGTGATTTCTTCATATACACATAATAATAATCTCACCTAATAACTAATAATATCTTTTGTTTAATTTTTAATTGTATAATTTTCAAATAACATAGAAAAAAATTAGCATAAAATATAGTATACGTGCCTTGCACGTAGCTTTTTGCTAGTATATATATATGTATGTAAAAATAAAAAAAAATAATAATAAAAAATAAAGAATTGTAGCTAGTATTATTCTCTTCCAAAAAAACAATTATAGTGTGTAATTCATGAATTTTATTATTTATTTCAATAGAATAAATTAGTTACAATTAACTGGTTTTTTATTTTTTATTTTTTTATTTTGAACAAAGTTACAATTAATTGATTGATTGTACTATAGCTAGCTAGTATTGTCATCTCTACATTATATCAATACAACAAAATCATTTAAGAGGGAAAAAAAGAACTATATATAAACAGTAAAGCATGCTTTTATTTTTCTATATTTAATTTGATAAGACAATTATTTACATTACATAATAAAATAATGATGATGATAATAATAATAATAATAATGGTTCAGCCCACAGATCTTCTTTAGGGATATGCAACACAATTATCAAGATTTAAGAACCAAAACTCAGCTCTATAAATGTACCATATTTCAACAAAGCTTCACATACAAATTTTATAAATAAATATTTTATAGTGTAAACATGGAGAAACTAAAGAGTTTTAGGCATCTTAACAATAATATAGATTTGGTTCTAAATGAGGAAAATAGCATAGAATTGCTAAGAGCTCAAGGCCACATATGGAACCAAATCTTCAACTTCATCAACTCCATGTCCTTAAAATGTGCCATTCAATTGGGTATTCCAGATATCATCAACAACTATGGAAAACCCATGACGATTTCTCAACTCAAACTTGCACTCCCCATAAACCAAAAAAAATCCTCTTGTGTCTATCGCCTCATGCGAATTTTAACCCATTCTAACTTTTTTGCTCTACAAAAAGTAGAAGGAAGAGAAGGAGAAGAAGAAGAAGGTTATGTTATAACTGACGCTTCCAAATTGTTACTCAAGGACAATCCTATGAGTGTCACACCCTTTTTGTTAGCCATGCTCGATCCTGTGATAACTAAGCCCTGGGATTTTCTCAGCAACTGGTTCCAAAACGACGATCCTACACCGTTTGACACGGCTAATGGGATGACGTTTTGGGATTATGGTAGCCATCAACCAAATCTAGCGAGATTCTTCAACGATGCCATGGCTAGCGATGCACGATTGGTGACGAGTGTGGTGATCGAAAAGTGTAGATGGGTGTTTGAGGGAGTGGAGTCATTAGTTGATGTTGGCGGGGGGACCGGAACTGTGGCCACAACCATTGCAACTAGTTTTCCCCAAATTCAATGCTCTGTTTTGGATTTACCACATGTTGTAGCTGATTTACAAGGTGCAAATAACCTAGTCAATTTTATTGGTGGAGACATGTTTGTTGAAGTTCCTCCAACTGAAGTAGTTTTGTTGAAGGTACATACATCTAAATATCACTATAAAAAAAAGTTCATTGTGACTAAACGTGATTTTTAGTCAGAACAAAAAGTTCATTGTGACTAAAATATAGTATTGTGACTGAAAACATATTTAGTCACAAAAATCACAACTTTTAACCACAAATATTTTAGTATTGTGACTAAAATACATGTGAAGAATTTTGAGATGAGATTTTTTTTTTTTTTTTGAAAAGGAGATGAGAAATTTTCATATGGTCTTTTAAGTAAAAATAAATAATCAAAATTCAATAACTTTAAAGAATAAAGAGAGGAAAAAAAAAGGCACTTAAATCATATCAAAAATATTTAATATTCAAGTAAACAATTATTAATAAAATACTTTTAAATATTGAGCATTTGAAATTTCAGATCTGTCAGTGTCATTATTTAATATATATGGCTTGTCTTGTTATTTTATTTTAGGTTTAGTTTTTCTTTAATATTTTAACATTTTTTTATGTAATAATTTTAATTTAGAAAATTATTAATATAATTAATTAAAATATATTATATTTAATTATTAAAACAGTGGATATTACATGATTGGAATGACGAAGAAAGTGTGAAAATATTAAAGAAATGCAAAGAGGCCATAACCAAGAATAATAAGAAAGGAGGGAAAGTGATCATAATAGACATGAAAGTCGAAAATGAGAAAGATGAAGACGACGAGTCATATGAAACTCAACTCTTTTTCGACATGTTGATGATGGCGTTGGTCACTGGAAAAGAAAGGAATGAAAAAGAATGGGCTAAGCTTTTTAAAGATGCAGGCTTTTCGGATTATAAGATTACACCTATTTTAGGTCTAAGATCTCTTATTGAGGTTTATCCATAATTAATTAATTATACTTATAATTAAGTAGTGTTAATGGTTGTGTTGTTTGTGAGCTCTTTCTCTCTCTATTATTGGTATGTTGTAATAAGGAAACATAATTAACATTATGAGTAATTATGTAAGCCAAAAGAATAAGATATATTGATGAGACTCATGAAGTTTAATAATAATGTGTTTAAATTTTAATTATGTTTGATATGTATTATTTTCCTTTCATAATTAGTAAAACTTTAACAACGTTTGTTGTTTTATATGATGAATTTCTTTGTTTTGTTTTTTTAAATATAATTTGACTTTTTTGAACAAATCTTTTAGATTTTTCAAATAATTATAATTTTTTTAAAATTTTAAAGTATTAAAAAATATTAATAAGAACTTCAGAAAAATATTAAAAAGAATTTGGCCCATAAAGTGCAACCAAGTGACCAACCACATGCATTGTTTCATCATAAACATGTTTTTTTTTTCCTTTTTACTAATTAATTTAACTTACCAAAACTCTCTATAATTAAGTTTTTATGTGAATTTATTTCCTCATAAACTTGATTAATTATCTTTTATCACTCCTTGTTTGGCTGTTATATTGTACTTATCTCTAACAATATTTGTTAGTGGTTAGTTACATTCATGCAACATTTAACAATATATAAACACATTAGTTAGTTCATCAATCTTATTAGAGTATTTGTTGCAAAGTGATCTATACATTAACATGATATCTAGATGCCATAACCACTTGAGGCTAGCTCAAGTGGCCATAGGTGGGTATGTGTGTGTTGGAAATTCTGGGTTCGAATCTCAGATAAAACATGGTTGTAATATATAAACGCTGAAATCAAAAAAAGATATCTAGACGCCATGGACTCCATCTCCAATGTCGTGCCCCCATCGGTCCATAGCCAACTCAGAGTTCAATTAAAAGAAACTCATAGTTTCAAATCACTTTCTATCAATCTTATTACTAATTCTCTATCTTCTAAAATGAAAGAATATCTATTTATCCTTAC
This sequence comes from Cannabis sativa, assembly GCF_029168945.1. NCBI lineage: Eukaryota > Viridiplantae > Streptophyta > Magnoliopsida > Rosales > Cannabaceae > Cannabis > Cannabis sativa. The sequence goes on from NC_083609.1 coordinate 60,541,251, forward strand.
TAAGAGAATATCTTACTAATTCCAGTGGGTCTGATATAGTAGTGGGAGTCATGGCTCTAGTGAGTATTATTCTGGTGAATATGTATAGCCTCTCATTCTATTCTGATGCCAATTGAATGACTAGTGAAGATGATACTTTTATGTCTCCACTGAATTCAATCTTACTGAATTTTTTTTTTCTTTCTTTTGAGACCCCAAATTTGAGTCTTTTGAAATATTGCGAATAATGTTCTGCAAATATTTTTCTTAAAAATGAAAAATGGTGAAAAAAAAACATATAATCACAATTATATATACATACATAAATGTGAGATTTTTGTGTAGCTTTGATTCAAAAGCTTTGAGATGTTTCCGACTCCGACAAAAAAATGGAGAGGTTGAGATTGAGCTCTTAATCACACAAAAATGAGAATTATCACGGAGACCCTTTGAAGATGCAACAGAAGAAATCTCGATCGACGGTGAGAAGGAAGGAGACGAAGGAAAGGGGGCTTCTTTGAATAATTTTATTACTGTGTGGTTTTAACATATTTTTTATTAGTACTCATAACAAATTCTACTAATTCTTCCATAAACAACAAAACTATTCTATTTTATGAATATTTTTCTATCGATTCACATGCAATCTGTTTATAAGACATATAAAATTTATTACTGATACTTGTTTCAGATGATTTAAGTGGGAGATAATTCTTTTTTTTATAATCTTGACATGGCTAATCACTTAAATTGTAGCTTTGGAATATTATAATTTTTACAAAACATACTAATTGGTTTTATAATCAATGTGGGAGTAGATTAAAATATTAAAATGACTTTTTCACACTACTTCCATCATCATTATAAGAGGCAAATGTGGTTGATAGAAATTCACATGAATACATGATCATATTATTATTATCAAAATTTATCCCCAACTCAATTTCTTTTAATATTCTTCTAATTCATAGTTATTGATACATATAAAAAGCACTTACACCAAGTCTCATATTGCTACTTTTTATAATAATACCAAATAAAATAATATTCAATAAGAGAATTTTATTTGCACCGCTATAAAGGTATACCCGTTTTAAATATTTTTATTTTATATAAAAATATATATATTTAATTTTTGTACTAATTTATTAAAATTTTATACTTATAAAATAAAATAAAATATATTTTAAATATTTAGACAGAAAAATTTGTATTTATTAAAAAAAATTATATATGATTTAAAAAAATGTGAAAATAAGATGAATAAAATTATTGATGTAAGAGGAAATAATGTGAAAAAGAAATTTTAAAAAAATATTAAAAGTTATTTTTAAAAGTTGTATTTAAGTTAATTTTTTTTTTTTAATATGAGGTGAACTTATAACTTTATAGAATGTAAATAAAATTCCCTTAGTCAATAGTAAAGACAATTTGATAGCTAATAATATTAGTAATATAATATCCAATATTAATTTTGTAGTTAATATAAGTAATATAATTTCCAATATTCATCATTTCATATATTTATAGATACGATTATTTGATAACTTTTTTATTACTTTATATTTATAAATATTGGGATATGATTATATTAGTGGCGCGTTTACTAAACTGTAATTGGAATCAGAATAATCAATGGGAGAAATGTATCGGTTTAAAATAGAAAATAATCGAAAATAATATTTTATTATGATGTTCACTAAACTGTCCGGAAAGAAAACCAGAATCATATTATTTTGTTTACATAACTAGAAAAAATAATCAGAATGCTTTAATTTCACAAAATTGTCATTATTAGAACATGTAATTATTTTCTGTTTATAGATTTTTAAGGGGTATATTTATCTTTTTCATTTTAAATTAATAAAATTAAAATAAAAATAAATTAAGTAAGGAAAATGAAAGACATTCCCTATAAAAATGGGGGAGAACATTTCCCCTTGTTTTCTCCCTAATTTGTGTGGGTCCAACTAGTATTCTCCTTTCTAAAATTGAGTAAACAATTGTATGGAAATCAAATAACTCCTCATACGAAGGCTGCCGTACATCACGAATTACAATCTGTAAAAATACAATAACAGGACAAAATCATACCCCTATAAATATTTTAAAGAAAAATTCATCTTTATATAATCAAGGGTTATTTGCGGCAAAACCTCCTAAAGTGGACAAGTTTTTGCAACTAACCCCCTAATTTAAAATTTTGGTGGTAAAACTACCTAAACCACTAGTCCGTTAGCAGTTAACCCTTTCCATCCATTTTTGGCTGTTAAGTGCCAGGTTGGAATGTCCACGTGTACACAGTGTACACGTGACACAATTTTATTAGTCCACGTAAAAATTTATTTAAAAAAAATAAAAAAATAAAAAAAATTATTTTAAAATTAAAAAAAAAAAATTATAAATAAAAAATTAAATAATTTTTTTTCTTTTTTTTTTTTTCTTTCCTTTCTTTCTTTTTCTTTTTCTTTCTTTTTTTCTTTTCTTTCTTGCAAACAGTCTTTCTCGATCCCCCTCTCTCTCAGCACTCGATCCCCACCTCTCTCAATCTCAGCCATTACTCTCGCTCTATCACTCTGCCCAGACCACCGCCCACACCACAACCAACCTTACTCCGCCCAGACCACCCTTCCTCCACCCAGACCACCACTGCCCACCACAACCGAACTGCCCACACCACCAAAACTACATCTACACACCAAAACCATCAACGAAACCTCTTTTTTAGATCCAAACAAAACCCCACATCCAGATCTAAACACATCAAAGAGACCTCAGATTAAAGAGAAATAAAATCGCAACTAACGGAGAAAGAAAATCGCAAGGGCGAGAGAGAGGGCTTACTGAACACGAGGCTCGTGAGGTGTGGAGTTCTGCGATGGGGCTCGTGAGATTAGAGATCTGTCGATCTCCTCCTTGGTGTCAGGCGAGGCTTGTGACGGTGGAGAACTGTGGTGGCCGCCCAAGGGGGTTTTGAAAACCCTAGATTGAAAACGAGAAAGAGAGAGGAGATCGAGAGAGAGTGATGTAGAGAGAGAGGGTTTGTGTTTGTTTCAAAGGAAAGAAAAAGAAAAAAACAGAAAAAAACAGAGAGGAGATCGAGAGAGAGTGATGTAAAGAGAGAGGGTTTGTTTCAGACGAAAGAAAAAGAAAAAACCAGAAAAAAAAAGAAAGAAAAAGAAAAAGAAAGAAAGGAAAAAAAATGAAAGAAAAAAAAATTATTTAATTTTTTATTTATAATTTTTTTTTTAATTTTAAATAATTTTTTTTATTTTATTTTTTTTTAATTAATTTTTTAGGTAGACCAATAAAATTGTGCCACGTGTACACGTGGACATTCCAACCTGGCACTTAACAGCCAAAAATAGATGGAAAGAACTAATTGCTAACGGACTAGTGGTTTCGGTAGTTTTACCACCAAAATTTTAGATTAGGAGGTTAGTTGCAAAAACCTATCCACTTTAGGAGGTTTTGCCGCAAATAATCCTATAATCAATTAGAATATATTATATTTGATTATTGAAACAGTAAATATTACATCATCATGTTCATGGCAATAAGATGAATACCGATACCTCCCATCATAATCGTCCTTCTCTGTGTCCAACTCAAGTAACCATTTTACAAACAAATAACAAAACAGAAACAATGATAGTCTATACATATTACTAAATCTTCATTGTTTATAATACAGAAAGATCAGGCAACCCATTTTGGGATATAACAAGACTATCGAATCAATCATCTAGCTCAATTTTCATGTATATTGATGTAAAGACCTAAAGGATCAGTAAAAAGAAATTACATCTTCTCAACTAAAAATCATTATGAACATTTTTGCATTACATTGTTCCTGTGTCAAATCTGTACCAAACTAAATGTGCACTATTGCTAGCCCTCTCAAAAACTAAATTATTCAAATCAAAACATCAATAAGTTTGTAGCTGTCCCAACAACAAAAGGTTCCATTAACAAGCGAGTCAAGAAGTAAAAAAGAACACCTAACGCAATGGATATCGGGAGAGCGGGCAAAGCTTTACGGTACACAGACAACAATATGAGTGTGCAGCCAAGTCCGCATATAATAGCAAGGTAACAAGCATAAACAGTCATAAGATCATACATTGCTGCTCTTCCAACTAGAACACTATAGAAAATAAAATCACCAAGGCCAAGTTTAATACCTCTACTTGATAACTCAACTCCTTCTCTTGTCACTTCTCTTTCATTTCCCAATCCCATTAGCTCAACAAGAGGAGAAATTTCCTCCTGACCGCTATTCGGTGGTGGTGGTGGTGGTGGAGAATCACTACTAGTAGAAGAATGCCTCCCCATTGAACTTAACACCAATGGTGACCTTTCCTCTTCATCTTCCTCACTCGAAACACCTCTCTCATTCGCAAAGTTTCGAACTTCAACCCCTGTGAACTCGCTATTGCCACCGCGGCCACCGTTTTCTTCTTCTTGGGTCCTAATTCTATTCGAATTGTCAGGTGAAATTGCCTGAAGCTCGACTGAACCTGAAAAAAAAAACATGATAAATTTTTTATTACCAAAATAAACAGGTTTAGTCACACAAGCTACCGAAAATTGTTGATTTATCACAGTGTAAGTTCATTACCTAATGGATTTTTACGTTCTAATACTCCATCGGGAGTTATCAGTATTTATCAAAGTTGTTCCAATCTAACAAAACGCTATTAAATCAAATGACAAAGACATTGTTGAGAAAAAGATGGATTTTCCCGGATGAAATGGTTGAAACTTTGAGTTCTCTAATTTTTATCCCATTCTATTTCGGTAGTTCGATCCTGAAATTTCTTAGTTTCTATATTTTCGAAACATGAGTATGTGACTTGTTAGTATTGATCTTATAAATATTACAAAGAGCCTACTTCTGCAGCTGCAGGTTTGCACTTTTACACAAGCAAGCAAAAATTCTCACCATTATGATCGTTTTGTGACCATAAATTTACACTTGAATGGTTGCTTAGTCTAAATTCAATGTAGTTATTTCGCTAATTCAACAAATTTCCCTAACCCGACTCCAAAAAGCCTCAAAAATTACACTATGCCACCATAAAACAGTAAATTCAATGTGATTATTTTGCTATTTTAACATTTTCATGTTGTCCATTGGGCAAATTTCCCGAACACTATGAAAATTTTCATTAGTAAAACAGTTTTCTAAAAAAGTTATTAGCAAAATAACCATGGACGCAAGATCAACAACCATAAATTTAAATTCAATGTGATTATGTATTACTAATTTAACATTTTCCATGTTGTTAATTTCTTAAATTTCCCTAACCTGATTCCAAAAGCTGCAATGGTGGCGATCCTCGATTCCCAACATCTCTGGAGACAGTAGGCCGAGCCTCATAAACCAAAGCCGGAAGCTCCTCATCTCGGCTCGAAGCTAACTCAACCAACAGCTTAAGAGGACCACCGGGAGCCAAAACCGCCACCAAATCATACAAAGCCAAAGCCACAAGAAGAGTCCAAGTAGTCCATTCCGGCAATTTAGTAAACCAAGTAGCCACAAAAATCCCCAAAGAAACCATATAAGCTTGTCTCAACACAATCGGAAACCCAGCGGAAAACAACGACAAAACCCCAACGACGGAGAAGTTGAATAGAAACACAAAACAAGTGACGGAATCGATCGGTACAGAGAAATGCTGAACGATTTCGAAGAAGATTGAGCCTCCGATCGTGGCGAGGACGAAGAAGGCTGAGAATCGCATGTAGTTTTTGAGGAAATTTGTGAAGTTGTAGTAGTAGAGAAGGACGAGGAGGAAGGTTACGACTGCGACGAAGATGACGAAGACTAATGCGTTGAGGAGTGAGCCTTCGAGCTTTTGGGTTACGGAGTCGGAAGGGTTTTCCATGTAGACGAGATTTGCGGCGGTACGGAGGGGAGGAGTGGAGTCGGAGGTGGTTGAGGAGTAGAGTGAGTAGACTATGAGGACGACGAGGAACATGCAGATTGAGACTGGGGACATTACGCCGACGATCTCTGTTCCGATCGAATCTAGGATGCTTGACTCCATAGCTATGGAGCTTTAAGCTTTTTTTGGTGTTTGGGAGATTTTTGGTGGAGAAGGAGATTTTTTTTGGGGGTTTATATATTTTTTAATTTATTATTATTATTATTATTATTATTATTATAATATGTGGGTAAATACTATTGATCTATAAAGTACTATCTTAAAAATGAATGTACCTATATATCTTTTTACTATTATTTAAATTATAATTATTTAAGATATATTATAAAATTTTAAGAAATTTGAAAAAGTTTAATATGTCGAAATTTACGTTGCATTATTTTATTTTATAAGTATGTAAAATAAACTGTTTCAATATTATTTTCTATATTGTAAATTATTTTGAATTTCTTAAAATTTTGTAAAATATCTTAAATAACGAATATAAAAAAATAATAGACTAAAAAATTTTTTTAGATAATCAAAATTATAATTTAAATTTAAATATTATTATTACTTAAAAATTAAATTTAAATATTTATGGAAACTAAATTATGCAGAGCAAATTACTCTATTAAATATGTAAACCTAATTGACTAGTAGTGATACAACACCTTAAAATGTTGCTACATTAGAGTGATAATAATTTTTGGTGGATGAATTTTCCACACCTTTGTTTTTGTTTATTCAAAGATTAGTTAAGAACTTATTACTTAAAAGTTAAAAGTTTATAATTTATATTTCTTTTTATTTGAGAAACATCACAAGTGTTATATACTTTTACATATTAACATGATAATATGTTTGTTTAATCATTTGTCAAAATCTAACTTTCATTAATACATTAGTTTAGAGCAAATGATTTTCTAAATTGAAGCAAACTCTATTATGGACTTATTGACAATTTTGAATTAAAATAAATTTGCAACTTCCTAGCAAAAAATAAATAAAATAAATTTGTAACACCCCTTAATTGAGATACTATTATTTATTTATTAAAAAAAACACATTAATTAAAGTTGAAATTTATTAAGTAGAAAAAAAATGCTTCATCATAATTTTAGTACTCATGCAGATTTATAGAACAAATTTGTGTAAAACAAAACAAAAAAGAAGTAAAAAAAATAATAATAATTATATGGTCTGATACAGTTATACACAGCAAACATTTATTCTACAAAAAAAAAAAAAAATACAGACAAAAAACCATAATGTTTTCATTCTCAAGGAAATGCAGAGAAATCAACAAATTTATAAACCGAAAAAGAAGGGAAGAACTCGTAAACCTTCTAATCAACTAAAAATGATTAAAGAACTATTCTTTCCTACAATAAACTCTACGCGAATGGATTTCCTCCAATCGACGATGCAACAGGCCCTTGAGTCGGTACATTCCTGTCGAACAAGTATCGTTATTACATTCAATAAAAGATCACATGGGTCATGGATTTTCGTAAGAACTCCCCGAAATCAATTGATGAAACTATTTGGATTAAGAGAGTGCTACATTTCGGTTTGATAAGTTTGTTTTAAGTGATTATTCATATCGAAACAAAAGCATTGACATGATTTGAGAGAGAAGTAACTTACTGTATTTGGGAGCTTGGAACTTGTGGGGACAGATATGTTACGCCGCCTTCAAAGAATTGAACACAAAAGTGTGTTGTTAAATGCCTTTCCGTAAAACATCCATTGAATCAACATAAGTACATTTCAAAGCCTACCTTGACCAGCATCGGGAATATAAGGGGTCACTGAATTTTGAGGAAACCACGGTTCAGATACACCACCAAGGAAACTCGAAGAAAGCTGAGCATTCGGTAGAGCACCTTGGAAGGAGGTCATGTCCAGAAACTGAAATATAAATCAAACAATGACGAAATCAGAGATTTAGATGAAAAAACATGACATTGTAACAGACATTTCTCTCTTATCTTATCTCTTATTTCTTTTCCATAATGATGGAGCTGAAGACAAATTCCTCCAACGAGGATAATGCCCGAAAGGGGACTTGAATCTGTTTTAGCTAGCCGGTTAAGCATTTACTCTATGAAGAAAGATATCCACCAGCTATTATAAAACAGGAAAAGTAAATTTAACATGGAAGTTTTGAAGGCTCGGCACACAAAAAGATACTAAGCCAGAACATACATTTGGTGATATATAGACGAACAGCTTATTAAAAACCGACCTACTAATTTCTCGGTTTTCCACACAATAATCAAACAGATTAATCAAAATGTGGGGAATTTTAAATCAGGTAAGTAATAACAGTGTAGATTTACCATGTTGTTTTCTTCTGGTTCTTCTGAATCATAAGGAAAATCAAATGGGTTATTTGATTTGCGATCGGTTGTATGTAACTGCGTTTCTCCCTGTTAAAATCAGAAAGGTTAAAACCCAAAAGATGTTCAGAAATGTGGGACAAAAGAAAAAGAAATCACTAAGCCACAATCTATTTACCGAAAAACATATAGAAAATGCTAAAGCATGCAGGAAGTACAAACCGTTAAAGGAAGCATTGGAGGAGTATACGATGGCCCGATCTCAAGAGATGAAATAGGACCAGGAGGTTCACCGTTAGAAGCAGTCCTTTGGATACCGTCAAAACTGGAGTTCTGTAAAGAATATTTTCAATAATAAAAAGGGACGAAAAAATAATGACGAATAAAATTTGAAAGCAGTATAAGGTTTCATGCAACCAACCTCGGAAGCTGTAAAGGCCAAATGCTGATTAGCAGTTGAAGAATGCCCATCTATGCCCACTGGTGGTCCGCCATCCTGTTTAAAGCCCTCCAAAGGTTGCAGACCAACAGTATCTTCAAAAGCATTCCATAACTGTTTCAAACACTCCAAAGCATAAATTAAGCATAAATTACAGAGTTTTTCAAACACTCCAAAGCCCATAAATAAACCAGTTTGTTTTATTGTAACACGTACCTGAGTGTTTGAGCTATCGGGATTGGTAGCTGTCACACCCGGCAAACTATCACTCCATGGACTAGCTATATTCAAAGAGCTGTGAAAACTAGAATCTTGGAATGATGGCCATTGCATGTTTGTATCGAAGGATGAAAAAAGATCAACCTTCCCTAGAGACTCTTCACTATTAGAGGGTATAATTCCAGGGTTAATTGTCTCGGTACTTGGAACAGGAGTTGTGGACGACGGAGGTGTATCAAATGTTGCCCATCCTTCATTTTTAGGGGCAGGAAACTCTGGTATCTTTTCATTGAAGATTGTTGTAGACTGTAGCTGATCCGTAACAGCAAACAAGTCCAAAGAAGTTGTCGACGTAGTTGATGATACTACCAATGGTTGAAACAGAGCTACTGATGAAGGAGCTGCTGGTGCTTCTGGTAACTGAAACAAGTCAATTGGTGCTGACGAAGATACTGTTTCTGGTACAGATGGGGACGTGAAAAGATCCAAATTACCAGAACTTCCCATAACCGATGATCCATTAAAGGATGCTTGGTGTTGGACTGTTCCCGCAGCTTGTTCAGAGTGTGAGCCAATATCTGTTAAACCTCCAGTACTAAATGACTTATGAGGCACAAAGTTGTTTTCAATTGATCCAAAACTTCCTGTGGATCTACTTCTCTGAATAAAGGAATGAGCAAACAATATTAACAAAAGGGGCACCTAAACAATAAGATGAAAGTATTTAATAGTAAAAGTCAATTTCACCAAAGCTATATACCTGCGGAAAAGAATCTACTGCTTGGCGCTTAACATCCTCACTCACAACATCTCTAGAAGAATGAAATGGCGGGCTACTGAAACCAGTATCCTTCTGATAAGTAGGGGACTGCGTATCTGATCTAAAACTAGGGGAATGTGTACCTGATCTAAATGGATCCCCTCCACTGGAAATAGAATAGTCTGAAACTCGGGAATTAGAGCCATCATTGGCAAATCTATCCTCGTACATTTGCTCACTTAAGCGACCAGGACTGTAGATAAAGCTAGACATTTTCCCTTCATAGCGGCCTCGGTCTGATCCAGGCTTCCTGGTAAGCGCGGATGCTTGTTTTCCATACCGGCGATCCTCATATTGATGATCATAAGGAGGACTTTGAGAATAAGAATGATAAGAACTGGCACGTCTTGTATCATCTTCATGAACTCCACGATTCTGCAAAATTAAATTAAGAAAAAGAATGAAACATTTCAAGCTCGTATCCTTGGCTCAAATAAGATAAATGAGATTGTATTATCTTCTTTATCATAAACATATTACAATGTAAATAAAATACTAAATTTCCTAATAGCTATCTCTTGCCTGTGTATCTCTTGGAGGCTTGTCGGTTGATTTTCCTACTGCATACTTTCTATCAACATACACATCTTTTATGAACTGACGGACTTTGTCAACATTACTGCAAAACATAAATATGATATAAGAAAATCTACTTATTTATGTGAACAACAAATGAGGGAATTGTACTTTAAAGTTCCGACCTGCTGTCTGGAAATCGGTGCCTCTGAAGGTCCCAATCCCTCAAATATACTTCTCTAGCTCGCTGAAAAGATTGAATGGCTAATCAAGAGAAAAATAGTGACTAGCTGTTTCTATATAGAATAATAAAATAGTGTTAATTGTAACGAACCTGATTACCACCATTTTGAAGTGCTTCAACTTCCTGAGAAGTAAATTTTGCCATCGATACAGACTTCACTCGATGAGTAAACTCTCGGCTGGATAAACAAAAATATGAAATTTCATTACAAAAAAATACATCCCGAAATGTAATGTCTCTTTAACAAATAAATGAACATATCTTTCTACTGCCAACAAGTTAAGTAAATTTTTCAATGTATATAGAAGTTTCGGATTTTTATTGTAGCTGATAAATAGCAATTGAGAAAACTGAAGAAACAAACTTATGGTCGGCACCAATACTTAAAACAAATAAATATGAAAATAGAAATATCAAGAGATGGTAGCATCCACGTCTTAAAATATCGAAACATCAAGAGATAGGATTTTATTCTAAAGGGGATACGGCTGCAGCACTTGGTGTTAGTGTGGTGAGTTGCTAGTAAAAGACCACACCAAAATTCTATTAAAGGGACCTTTTTATAAGCTGAAAAAGATACTAGAAAAATATAAAGCGAAAATTGGAATTTCAACCCATTTGAACAAAAGTTGTGCCAGAATCAGATATTAATTCTCTTGTGATGGAACTCTTGCAATAGAAAAAATAAAGGTTTTTACTAGTAAGGCTAAACCGACATAACATAATTGAATTCGAAGAATCAAATCCATTTTAAGATGAAAGAAATCACAGAATGAATGAAATCACACAATATCCCTAATAGGTTAGAGCCTCAAAGGAAAGATGAAACAATCCAATGTAGTAAGAATTATAAAGTTACCAGTAATATAATCTTCTATAATAACATCAAGAAGAAGAAAAAAGCACAGCTATGTGGGCAAGTTGAGTGGTCATATCCATGGTTCGCGGTGTGAGGGTTTGATCCATCATGAGAAACTCTACAAACACCTTTAATTACAGATTTAAAGTGTTTAACAGGAACACAAAACTAAGAAGGCGAAAAATATTTGATGAAAAGGTTCAAATGTTGAATATGAAAACTAAAAGAACAAGCGTTCGCCTTTATAGGGCGCCATATAGGGAATAAATTCATAACGGTCGACTCGAGCCAAGTGGCTGAGTAGGAAAGAACTGTCACTAAATTTTTATTCTAGTAAAATATTAACAACATAAGTGTTAAGACTGCCTAGCCACAATTTTGATTATTCAATTTTTCTCCCTAATTACTACTCTAAATTCAACATGAACATAAAGACAACTAATGAAATTTTTCAAAAATAACAATAAAATATAAGGTATTTAAGATGATAATAATAATCAATATCAAACATAGAATCTAAAGTAGGTATAAAATTCAAAACTTAGAATCCAAACAATTATAATCAAATTGATTGAATATATAAAATCACACTCAAATTTCAAAATGTAATAGGACAAACACATTTTGCAAAAAGACCAAAATCAAAATACTCACTGTATTCCACTGCATGATATACAAACGAAGCTCCAAAAATTCGTACAAACATACTGAGGACCCTGTAACAAATAATCAAATGAATCAATAAACCAATTAAAAAACCATTCTTTTCATTTTTCCTCTTAATTAAACAGCTTCTTAAGCTTTCTCGAAACCCAAAAAGTTCCCTTTTTTCAAAAAAAAAAAAAATTGAGAAAATCGTATACCAGGCTATTACAGTTGATGCATTTACGATTAGGAGGGAGCTTCATAAGACCTCTAATAATCTTCTCATTTCTCTCTTCTTCCTTTCTACTTCCCATATTTTCCCGAGAAAATGAAAAATAAAAAATGGAACTTTTCCGAGAAAAAAACCAGAGGAAGTTGTGGAAATGAGTGATTAGAGTGCGAAAGTAGGAGAAATTGTGGGTTAGATTAAGGATTTGGGGATTGAGATTTGGGAATGAGAATCTAGGGTTTATGATTGAAATTTGAAAGAAATGAGGAAATTAATAATTAATAATAATAATAATATTAATTCGAATCAGCTCGATTGGACAGTCAGAACGACCCATGCCTTTCAATTTTTTTTATTTTTTTATTTTTAAATTTATTATTATTATTTTTTAATTTAATTTGATTATTATTATAATTATGGTTTTCTATTTTTGATAAGTACTTCTAACGGATAACTTTATTGGAAGTTCAAATCAAAAATTGAAATATAATTAAAGAAATATAATAATAATATTCAATAGTTCAAATACTTTTGGTAAAGTCTATGATGTGTCCTAAAAATTAGCCTATTTTTTTTTAGATGAATTCGAACTTGGAACCTCTTAAAAATGAGTGTATTGATGTATTATTTTTGTGTTTTTAGTGTATACATTGTTTTGATATTAATAATATATATATATGATACTGTATATCTTGTAATTTTTTTAGAGCTCGTTTGGAACGTCGTATTAGGTCGTATTGTATTGTATTATATTGAATTGTATTTTATGTAATATTTTTATGTAAAACTATATGTGGTATTAACTTTTATGGACACCTAAATATATAATATTTTAGTATAACTTAAAGTTTGACATAGTATTATATAAAAATATAATGTATAATCCAATTCAATATGATACAATACAATACAATACGACCTAATACGGCATTCCAATATAAATTTTTTCGAAAAATTTATAATCAAAAATACTATTTTGAATTTTATATTTTATAAAAATTATTAAATGAACTTTTTATTTTGTTAAATGAAAAGTTAGATACTGTATTTTTGAAAATAGTACTTTAATTATTTTTTTGTTAAAATAAAATTTAATGATAGCCTGATGTAAATGTGTTATGAAAAATTTGATTATATATATTTTTTTTAATCTGTTCGTGTTAGTAATTGTTTTCAAGTTAGTTTTATTAAAAAAAAAATTATTGTAAATGAGCTCACAGACCTATTTATATCATTTTGAGAAATACAGAGTCTATTTTTTTTATTTAACAAAACAAAAAGTCTAATAAATAATTTTTGTAAAACACATGGTCTAAAATAGTATTAAATAGTCTATTACACATGCATGCTTTTCTATATTTTATGTGTGTAAAATAAATTATTTAAATCTTATTTTTTATATTATAAATTATTTTATATTTCTTAAAATTAAAAATTATCTTAAATAAATATAATATACATCATCATATAACAAAATTAAAGGATAAAATTATTCATATATAAAAAATACAAAAAAAAATATGAGTACACTTATTTTTAGAATCCACTATATAAGCACCCAATATACTTTTTTAATATTTTGTAATTTGTTGGTTGTTTTTGGATTTAATTTTTATTTTATTTAAGGGAAAAACAAGGTTATTTTAATTGAGTGGAATTTTGGAAAATGATTGTGGGTCACAATATTTTGAATTAATAAATATTTGGAAGAAATTCTCAATTTGATAGAAAATGACCCTAGAGAAGTTGAAGATGGCTATGAAGAAGATTAGCCCACCCCAAAAAAACCTTTTGACCATTAATAATTTAGTACCTAAGGATGGATTAGGTTTGCAAACTCAACTATTGTAGTGGACATTGACTTATTGTTTTAATAATAATTAGCATAGTGTTAATTAACTAGTATGATAATTTATTTAGAAACAAAAATAAAATAGTTTTATTAATGTGAGTTTAAGTATTGTGGTAAAGAGTTATGATGTAGCTCTTCAACTTACATAATAAGTTAACTTTAAGAGACTTAACCTTAAAAAAAAATTTAAAATTAATCCCTACTCATTATTTATAAATAAGAAAATGATAAATTAACTCATTTGAAAAAATATATATAAATATTTGTGAAAAGTTAAATTATTTAAAATTTTCAAAAATTTACAGGGATGATATTGTAAGGATAACGAATACCGCCATGAAAAAAAAATATTTCGACATGTATTTTCGGATACGGAGATCGATTAAAAAGTTGTAATAGGAAGTTGACAATAGTACTCCTTACTACATTATACACCGTTATATAAAAAAAAAAAGTTTTTAATTTCTCTAAATACTATAAATAAAAGTAATAATTGCAACATAAATACTTAAAATTTTAATTTTATAATCATCATAAACCCAATAATTTTTTAAAATGCATAATTACCCAATATTAGTAAAATTGTAATTTTCATTCAATTTCATCAAATATCTCCATTTAAACTATATGATACTACACGGCTCCGTCCAAACTTAATAATGTAAAATATAAGTCTTACATGTGTCATATTTTTAAGACACTAATAGATTTTGTACAGACAAAATTGAACAAAAATTACAATCTTTAAAAGTATTAAGTACTTGTATCCTTTAAAAAATTATTGTATTTATATTAATTATAAATTCAAAACTTCAAATTATAATTTCTCTAAATATCATAAATAAAAAAAAGCCCAACATTAGGACTTGTTTGGCACCCCACCCACCTTAGACTTTGGGTCATAATTGTATGTAAGCAATGAAACACAAATATTGTCCAAGAATAAAACACTTTCTTTTTGGATTATAAACCAAAATCAATAAAATAAAATGTCTCAATTGCCTCAAAATTGTATCCAATCCATCCATTTCTCAATGAAAATAATATTTAAGTAGAAATATTCCAATAACAACAATCACAACAACCTATCAAATAGAGATTAACCCAAATAATTTGAACCCCAACTATTCCAAAACTTGATCTACATTAATATAATTTTTCTTTCTTTCCTTTTGATTAAGCTTTAAGCTGATTCTGCTTCTGAACTGTCCTCTTTGGCGGTATTGGTATCGCTAACATCTTGTCCCTCCTCTTCGGGGGCTACTTGCTCCGACTTTGCAGGGCCTGGACCAGCCGATACCTTCACCATCGAGGGACGCAATAGCCTGTCGCCAAGCTTAAACCCCTTACGAAATTCTTGAAGTACGACCCCTTCTTCGAATTCATCTGAGTCTTCTCGCATAATCGCTTCGTGCAGCTTTTTTACAACATACATGAAAATTATGGATGTTAGAAGCTGCATACATTTTTTCTATGCTAAAGAAAATTTATGAATGCTAATGAAAGATTATGCTAGTCTAAACCAGTTAATTAACTATGAACAAATTTGTTTATAGTGTCGGTTACTCCAAACGACAACTCACCGAGTTGGCTCGAATCAATCATGAGTTGTTCAGAATCAAAACCTTGTCCAGGCCTTCGTGAAACCTGAACGAATTTGTTTTACTATTCGTTTAAGTTCAACAAGTAAATTATTGGATTTCGAGCCAACTCGGTAGCTTACCTGCATCAAACCAATGATTAGATAGAAAAGTCATCATGTGAACTACAAAATGGATTTCTTTTTCTTGATGGGGTTCACAGACTATGCTTGCTTTCGATAATGTTGTCATCATATTCCCGAAAACACCTATTCTCGTGTGTAAGTTATTTTACGAAATTACAGGACTCACCAATGGATCAAAGGGGTTCCCAACTGTTTCCACGGGAACAACACCGAGCGAAGATAGAATCTCCATGAATTGTTTGTATATGCTTTGATAACTATTGTTGATCTTCTCCTCTCCCTCGGTCTCCACCTTAATCTGTGTTTTAGCTCTCTCAAAATTATCCAATACACCTAACAAAGTCTCAACAACTTCTCCTTGAGCGTTCGATACCAATGAAGAGCGTTCCCGTTCTGTCCTTTTTCTGAAATTGTCAAAGTCCGCACTTATCCTCAAAACTCGATCCCTCTCTGTTGACATCTCTTCAGATAATGAAGCCAGCTTCTTTTCAAGACCTAATTTCTCATCTTCAAGTGATACTAGGAAAGATTCTATTTCAGCTATTTTAGATTCATCGTTACTCGCTAGAGCTTCTCTATATGACTGCAGTGATGCTACAACGGCTGAAACAGGTTTCTCCTCAGCCTCAACTTCCACATCATCACTTGTATCGCTTTCCGATTCATCACTTGTGATATCTTCTGAACCAACTGCACCGTCCGAAGAGTCCTGTCACACAATTGTATCAGCGAAACGAGAAAAAGAAAAGCAGTTAGGCGATACTTCCACCGTGATGAACAAATAATAGGGGAAAATGCAAACATTACAGAAAACATCAAAAAAGCAAGACTAGCATAAGATTGTTAATCAAAATAATTTTTTGAAAGTTGATTAAAAGTTAGAATGGTAATGTTTTTAGAGATAAACTTCAACATAAATATCACCTAATCTTAAAGTTGAGTCAGAGAAGCATCTTTCATGAGATAAAAAAGAAAGTACTAGCTTCAACTGTCTAGAGTGGAGGGAGACCAGTTAATACACAGCCTAAACCGGACGAATTAGTTCACCAATGACATACTGCGATACCATATAGTATTCAGTTTCTATCTTCCATTGCCATGTCAATTGAAATTTCATGCTATCACGGCTTTAATAAGAACAGTAAAAAATTCAAACAATTTGAACTACTAAAATGCATTCCATTAAATCATTTAGGTTCGAACTTTTAAATAACAATTGCTATGAAAAAAACTCAAACTTGAGATATGAATCTGTGCAATCAAAAGTGCAATTCAAGAACCCAAAAAGGGTTGCTTAAATGGTCAAAATTTGTGGTTTTTTCTCAGTCCCACAAGGTCAGAAGTTCAAGTCATTCCTGGCTAATTGCATACTTATGCCTCAAATATTGTACAAGAATTGCAACAATTGCAAGATACAATCAAGTCCTCTCTTCTAGATGATAAGCAAAATCATCCCAACTCTTGAGCCCAAGATAGAGCAATGACACTTATTCTAATCAACTTTCCAAATAATTTTGGTAACAAGGAAACTATATTTGTTTATTTCTTCTTCATTCAATTTGAAAATTCTAAATGACTAAATCAAAATCCCATAGAGACCAATAAAGTTGTCAAAAGTTAAACCTTTTAAACCCCTCATCACATATAAGGTTATAAAATACAATATAATGTCACATTGCATTAATATATAAAGATTCATATGAAGGCATGCCAATTGCCAAAGATATGCCAAAAGGTTAAGACTTTAGCCTAAGCCCATTGATGTAGATTTCAAGTTTTATACAATAGAAAGTGCTAAATAAATTTCATTTTGGCATATACAATACATATATATACACACACACACACACAAAAGTGTCATATAATAAAATCATAACAAGGTAATTGAAGTCCTATAAGAACTGAATCAAGCTAACATTGCCTAAACAAAACAGTCTTGTTCTCAAAGACCAATATTGCCAATTCCAATACTTTCCTAATGATATTATAATATCTAAACACTACTTCTATTTATTATTAAATTATTTGAATTACTATAATTATTCAAATTTTTTAGAATTTCATAAATTTTATCATTAACTTTCACATTTTGGGACAAATATCCATAAAAAAAAAAATTAAACTTTCTACATTTCATTTTGGCATAAATATATATATGTATATGTATATATATACACACACAAAAGTGTCATAATAATACAATCATAACAAGATAATTGAAGTCTTATAAGAACAATTCAAGCTAAAATTGCCCTAAACAAACACATTCTTCTTTTCCTTCAACCCGAATTCCCAAATTACCCTTTTCAATTTCTCAAAAACCAAACAGAGAACAAAGAAAAAAAAAATACCTCAACTTGAGTTTCAAGAACAACTTCTTCTTCGGTCTCAGTGGTTTCCGTCTCTCCAGAAGCAAAAGGCACAAACTTTACGAACCGCAGGGAATTGTAGGTGAAAGCCCGAGAAAGTTTGGGTTTGGCGACTTTTCTTTGGGTAAAGGAAACAGACAAAGGTTTAGGATAATTGGAGATAGAAGATTGAAATGGCGGAAGCGAAGCTTGGAAAGAGGGAACTCTGGTGCTGAGAGTAGCCATGGCTGCCATTAAAGCTAAGCTTGAAGTAAGAGAAAGAGAGATAAGGATAGTGTTTAGCAGTAAAGCTTCAGACTTCTCAGAGTTCCATTTTCAATGGGGGAAAGAACAAGAAGAAGAAGAAGAAGAAGAAAGTGGGTGGAGGAGGGTAAATGGGTTTGGATTGATCTCAACCGTTGAATGAGATTGAGTTTGTAGGATGATCTGATGGTCAGGATTATTTTTTATTAATTTATCTTATTATTAAAATAAATAAATATATAACGTGAAGGTTCTCGAATTATTTATTGGCATTTTGTTGGTAAGGTAATTTTACTTCATTTTTTTTTTTGCCAAAAAAGGGTAATTTTGCGGTGTTACCATTAATATTCTATTATAATTTTTTAGTTAATTTTTATACTTGAAATACTTATAATGACATTCTTATAAACTTTTAAAGAATTTGGAATAGTTTTTACAATGGTCAAAATAGATTTAAAATTTTTTGAACATTCATATAAATTAGAATATGAAGATCTCTGTTTCTAGTACTGTAAACTATTCATAGTTTTTTTAAATATTATAGAGAAGATATTGTATCAATAACGAATACTGCTTTGAAAAAAAATATTTCGACATCTTGTTTCAAGCATGAAATTTAATTAAGAGGTCCCTTTTAAATATAATCTATGTTGAGATCTTGTTGTTTGTGGTTTAAGTTAAATTTTCATAAATCGTTTTTCATAAAACGCACTTATACTTTCTACTATGATTTGGATCATATAACCCATCATTCTCGAAGGTTAGCCTATATCTTCCTCTCACCGATTGCAACCTTTATAATTCGTCACTAACTAAGTAAAGCAAGAAAGATGTCCCTTTTAGTGCACAACTACAACCCAATACATCAACACCACCTCAAAAAACAGAGCATCATACCCTAAAGTCGCACCTATTCCACTAGCAATTGCATGAAGACCAGGGCTGAATCTAGGTCAGGCCCATGCTTAGGGCCCAGGGCTGGATTTGGGCTAAGGAGGGCTAGGTCGGCGCCTAGAACCCACCAAGCCCAGGGACTCAAAAAAATATGGAATAATTACATAAGCCATTATTTTTTGTAAAATGTTTACATTTTTACGTTCAAAAAAATATTTTTTTACATTTTTACGGTTTTCCAAAAAAATAACACGAAAACAACATAAAATTAACAAGAAAACAACATAAAAGTAACATGAAAATAACAACAAAAAACAACATACATATAACAAAAAATTAACAACAAATAAACACAATTTCAACATAATAGACCATATTTTATGTAAATAAAATAAAAAAAAATCGTAAAAATGTTTAAAATTCCGTGAAACCGTATTTTTGTTGTTTTTGTGCATTTGTGAAATTAACTCAAAAAATAATTTTTATTTAAAAAATATGCATATTTTTTTAGTAATTTTTGAAAATACTATATATCTTTTTAAATAAAAGAGCCTAATAAATTTTCCCCCTAAGACTCACTCAATCTCAGAGTTGGCCTCGAAGGGGTTCCATTTTTTTTGTTTGAAAAATATAAATAATTTTTAGTATTTTTTAAAAAATACCACATATTTATTTTACAAGGGCCCAATAATACTTATTTATCCTAAAGCCCATAAATTTTTATGAAGACCCATTACCACCTTCAAACGAGATCGAGTGGTAAGTTGAAAAATGTATGTTTTATTAATCAATTAATTAAATTTATCTCTAATGTTTATTTAATTGAAATATAAATCTTTTTATATGTATTGTATCCAATACCCTAGATAAGAAAGTCACATGGATAGTATCTTAAAGTGACAGGGGCAAAATTGGTACAATGTTTAAAAAAAAGTAAAAATAATAGACTTTAAAGAAGAAAGTAAAAATAAAAAAGGATAATATAAAAAATGTATAGAGTCTAATTTTCTCTGAGATCGAGTGTAGTAATGTAAGTTTGGAAAAGATATGGGTACAAAATTGAATTTGCAAAAGATTGAGGGTACATTTAATAATATCATTAAATTAAGTGCCATAAATCATAATTCCTCAATGTCCAACCCATTTCTCTATTCTTCTTCTTCTTCAAAAAATTTAAAAATGTATCAGAAACCCTAACGAAGCTTATAGATTTCAATCCCCGAAATCAAACAAATCTTGATTTAAGTCAAGGTCGTGGAGAGAGCTTCCAATGGCGGTTAGTCAATATTCCTAATCTTATTCTTCAGTTGAGTATTGCTATAATATTATATGTATGCTTATATATATGCGCTGAATTGAATTGGATTGTATTGTATCAGTTAGCAATTGCCTGTGGAGAATCATCGCCATCCCTTTTCGTCATTCTAAGGGTTCTGAATCGAACAATGGATTCCATTAAGCACAACATTGCTGAGTTTGTTAACGTTATTTGCTCTCGAAACAATGGTGTGGATGCAAGGTAAAGTCTTTATCTTTCTTCTAATTGTTTGGTTAGAGAGAAACAATGTAGGTTTTTTTTTTATTTGGACTGTTCAATTACAAAACCACCATTTCATTAAGGCAACCTTTTTCGTTGGGAGATAAACTAATGAGACTCTGACCATGGTCTAATCATTTACTATACAAAGGAAACATTGCTGATTTTTCACAATCTTCTGGGGGAAACTTCCCAGCAGTTGTGGACTTTGACTAATTTTTGCAGCATATCAATATGTTTTCTACACTTAAAATTTAGGTTGTATGCAGATATAATTATAGAACACATTTTTACTTGTGGGATTAGGCAATGGGAATAAGGAATGAGATTCATTAACTTGTTTACTTCTCTATTTTTGTTAAGGAATGAGAATGAAATATTTGGGATTGAGGAATGGGATTGGCAATCCCATGAGGTTGGTGGGATTGCCACTCCCACTCCCATTTCTTCTAAAATAATGAAATGTCATTTTTGACTTTTTTTTCAACTAAAAACATCCAAATAAAACTTTAATAAAGAGTATTTTTGTAATTTAAAATAATTTATTCTGATTCCACTGCTTATTCCGATTTTGATTATGGCAAGTCAAGTGAACAACATATTGTGATTCTGATTCATCAATCCGATTGAGGGTGAATCTGATTCTTAGTCATTTCGATTACGTGCAATTAAACACACCATAAATTCATAAGAGTTCTACTTGTTCTGGGAAAGCTGTAGACAGTGCCTTGATTGTAGAATTTTGCATCCACAACACGTTATCTGATGAAATTTTAGGATCAACTTTCATTTTGACTCTTATTTTGTTTTTCTTACAGTGTTGATGATTTGATTATTAAATTTGGAGAAGATTATGAGTTGAATGCTGATCAAATTTTATCGAGAAAGAGTGATGATGTTAGTGGGGAAAACGATCCACATTTAACTTTTAATGTGTTGGATGCAATGCTAAAGGAAACTTTGGATCGTTTCAAATCAATGAGGTTAGCTTTCATATTTCTTAATGTTACATATGAAATGTCATATGTAACATTTGTTAGTAGTTTTATAGAGCGTATAAATATGTAATTGTGTAGATATTAAAGGATAT
This sequence comes from Cannabis sativa, assembly GCF_029168945.1. Taxonomy (NCBI): domain Eukaryota; kingdom Viridiplantae; phylum Streptophyta; class Magnoliopsida; order Rosales; family Cannabaceae; genus Cannabis; species Cannabis sativa. The sequence goes on from NC_083609.1 coordinate 60,563,187, forward strand.
GGAATGAGAGATTGAATTTTGGTTTATTTTGGAGATTGGTACTCTCTCAACTTTCTTTGGTGCTTTCATTGAGAGAACTTTGAGCCGTGCAAGATGAAGAGGTTGTTGAACTCTTGAAATCCATGTCGTCTTGCTTTTCGGGATGAAATGCACTCTTCCAGACAGTGCCAATCTCTAAATGAACTAAAGTTATATTTCTCATACCATATCTTTTAATCTCGAGACAATTAATTACATATTTATAGGCTTTATAAAACTACTAACAAATTACCAATAAGCTCATATGACATTTCATAGTGTAACATTCTATCTCTGTTTTACCTCAAGTTAAAGGTAGATTTTTTCTTCCCTACTGTCTTTAAGATACCTAAAGAAGTGAAATTTCAGCTTTCTATTTCCTGAAAATCAGAGATACAGTTATTTTTTTTTGAACATATTCTGACCAGATTAGAAAATCATGTGAAAGAGTCTCATATCCTTCCAAAATATCTTCCCAAAATTTTGTATAAGTCTTCCATTACCTACTTTAAGAGACACTCTTCGTAGAAGCTCATCATAACAGGAGCAATTCCCTTTTCACCAACTTTACCCGGTCTCGTTTCCCATTTTTATTCTCACGCTCCCTTTCAGTCCTTGTTTTTTGGATTTTGCTCGATGATGATTATGACTACGGTTACTTTGAATTTTGGTATTCTTTGCAGGGAAAGCATATCTTTGGCCAAAATCGGCTTTTTCGGTTTGACCAAGGAAACCATTTACCAGGAAAAATTCGCCATGATTAGAGATTTATGCTTGGATGGGAAGTTGGGAACAGCACTCTGTCTCCGAAAAAAGATGATGCAGAGTGGTGTTGTTCCTGATGTACTTACACACAATTACATTCTTAATGGACTGTGTAAAAATGGTGACTTGGAAAAGGCAGACGAGCTAATTAGAGAGATGCTCAAATTCGGTCCTTTTCCCAACTGTGCCACTTACAATAGTTTTATTAAGGGTTATTGCCTCATCAACGATTTGGATAAAGCTCTGTACTTGTTTTCCGCTATGACTAATAGCGGTATTAAGCCAAATAGAGTTACATATAACATAATTATACATGCACTGTGCAAGAAAGGCCTCATGGATGATGCGACAAAGCTTCTTAATAACATATTATCTGATAGAGATGATAAGAAAACACCAGATTTGATTACCTCAACTATACTCATGGACGGTCATTTTAAAGCTGGAAATATTGTTCAGGCTCTTGATCTTTGGCACGATGTGGTACAAAAGAACAGCGAAGTAGACGTTGTTTCCTACAATGCCCTTATTAATGGGTTGTGTTTGAGCGGAGAGATGACCCTTGCTTATGGATACTTTTCCGAAATGATCAAAAGAGGTTTGTCTCCTGATGTTTTTACGTATAATACACTCATAAGTTCTCATTGCAAAGAAGCCGAGTTCAAAGAGGTTTTTTCGATCTACAACATTATGTCTAGAACTGGAGTTGCTCCTGATCAAATTTCGTTCAAAATGATTATTCAAGGTTTATGTATCAATGGAGCTGTTGTCAATGCTAATGAACTTTTTCTTCATATGATTGAGAAGAAGTCAATGGTGCCTAAAACTCATATATGGAATCTTATGATCGATTGTTACGGAAGACAGGGTGATATTAATCGAGTCTTCTCCATCAAAGATCAGATGTTGGCATGTGGTGTTCAACCGAATGTATATACCTACAATGCATTGATTCATGCTCTTGTAGAGGTGGGAAACATCGTTGATGCTTATTCACTCAAACAGGAGATGCCTTTCTATGGTCTTTCTCCCGACGTAGTTACTTACAGTTTATTGATTGGTGCTGCTTGTAGATCAGGCCAACTTCAATTCGCTATTCATTTATGCAATGAAATGTTGAGAATGGGATTTGAACCGAATATAATAATCTACACGGAATTAATCAGGGGTTATTGTATCAAGGGTAATGTTAAGGAGGCAGAAGAATTATTTGCAAAGTTGTTGGATTCGGGTTTAACAGTTGATCATGTTCCATATAAGATACTTATCAACAAGTACTGCAGAATAAGGGAGCTTGACAAGGCATTTGACTTGTACAATAAGTGGTTAGAAAGTGTAAAATGAGTTTCTACTCGATTATAACTGCTGAAATAATCTCATTCGGGATTGCAAAGTCAACTTTTTCAGAATCTGAAGTCAAGGAAATCCCATCTACTGATGCATTTTTCCTTACCAGAAAATCTACAATGTCTTTCCAAAGAGGTACAATGTTTAACAATTATTTAAAGAATAAAAGATATTTTATTTTATAAACTTTTTAGCCGTTACCAGAAAATCTACAATGGCTTTCAAATTTGCTGTTGCTGTTTATGTTAATCTTTTTCTTTTCATATGTAATGGATGGACATTGTTTTTGGTAGTAGTGCTCATACAGTTTAGTTTATTTGTTTGTCTACTTCAGGTATTTTTGAACGATTTCATGGAATTCTCCATGAAGGAGAGAAATACAGAAATGGTAAGTAGTCTAAACTAGTTGAGTGTATGCAGCAGGTGCAGCTAGCTAATAAACTTTCTTTATAGGACTCGATTTTCCTTTCATTCTTTCCGAAATGTGATGTGTGAATCTGCAGGGACCCGGCTGGGCGTCCAGAAGAAGACCTTGTGGAGCAAAATGATCAATGGACACATGGGATTTCTCTTGAAGAAGAAATATATCCAGAAATCAAAATTGGTATGTCTTGAAATCAAAATCATTAGCAATAACAGCTTCTTCAACCTATGAGTTTTCTAACAATGTCAACATGATTTCAGATATTTTCAAACCGGACCCTAATTTCCTTTGAGAGCAAAAAGCGCTATGAAGAGCTGAAGAAAAACATACTTGGAGAGGAGTCTGAGGATGAACAAGGTTCAGATGCAGCAGCTTCGGATTCAAATGGTGAGGATGAATCTGATGAAGATGAAGAAGAGCAGATGGATGAGACAGGGACCAACCTTGTGAATCTTTGCAGGACAATATATTAAAATCGAGCCTGGTCAAGAGGTAAGTTCAAGTTATCTAACTTCTAACTGCTTCAACATTACTTTGGATAAGTTAAAACTTCAACCTTTTGGTACATACAAATATTTAATTCCTTCCATTTTTTTTTTGGTTGCAGATGGAGCTTTGCATCATGATTTTGGAATGTTGCAGTCAAGATCAAGAAAGAACCTACTGAAGATATTATGGTCTTTTCGCTTAGCCGTTTTGTAAGATAAACAAAGTGCGTCAAGAAGATTTTGAGAAATGCTTTGTCCAGCAATACTCTACGATTCATCGGCTCGAAACAAATAAGCTGCACAATGTTGCAAAGTTTTTTGCCCATTTACTCGGTACAGATGCTTTGCACTGGCATTTACCTCATCTCGAATATTTATCAAAATACTCTTCTAGCAACTATCAGAGCATCTTGCCATTTAGTTTTCTAAATGATCGGTAATATTGGAAAAGAGTTTTATGGGACTTTCCATTTCATTACCTCCAACCAAACGCTACCTAAGAGTTTGAGGAATATGTTGAGCCTTATTATTCAGCACAACAATGCAGTAGACTAGGATGATGAATTATATATTGTTCATTCTGAATTATATATTTTTTTTACCTCTTTTATTTAATAATTAGTTTTTCAAAAAATTCAATAAACACTGCACATCCACACAATTGTCAAAGCAACTATATTATTATTTTGTTTGCTATCAATTTACTGCAAGCAGTTCATGGACTATTTGTAAATTGTAATCCTAAATAGCCAATTACTTTGGAAAAAGAAAATTGCTAAAAGGGCAACTACTTGTGGTGTCATACTACTATTAGTGTAATTAAGTATTAAGTTTTATAAATTTTAAAGAATATCACTAACTAATAGTGTCAACTATAAAAAGTTATGGACACTACCAGTATTCAATAACAATACTCATTAAAAATTATCACTAACCAATTTCAACACTCGTCTAGGGATGTAAACGGGGCGGAGCAGGTGCATCTCCCACCCCATATCCGTTTTTTAAATTCACCCCATATCTGCTCCAACACCCCTTTAAATTAAAGGCAGGGCAGGAATTACCCGATGGGGAAAGAATTTCCATCGGATATCCATACCCGCCTTGCCCCCGAAAGTCAACCCCCATACGTGCGGGTTGGTATAATTGCCATCCCTGACTCGTCATTATTCTCTTACAAATTTTACTTTACACATCTCGAGAAATTATAAAATTTCACTTACTTTTTAATTGGACACTCTAAGAGAAAATTTAGTTTTCAATTACTAACAATCATTTTTTATCGATTAATTTATGAATGCTGCAGCCCTTTGAGAAATAATGAGACAAATAGTGTGATTTCTATGGCTGCTGCTGTTGCTTCTTCTTCTTCAATCATAAGCCTATCCCTTCTCCGCTTCACTGCCACCAAATTATCTCCATCTTTCTCTTCTTCCCCATTATTTCTCAACTCCAACTCCAAACGAAAGGTCTCCTTCCCTCCCATGAATTCTTCGTCTCTTCTTTCTCACGGTGTTCTGATATGATTTGGTTTTTTTTTTTTTTCAGAGTCTTGTCCGATTGTTTTCAATGGCAAAAGAATCACCGGCGAACAATCCAGGCCTTGAAGCTACTCCAGATGAAGCTACTAAAGGTTACATCATGCAACAAACCATGTTTCGAATCAAGGATCCCAAACTCAGTCTTGATTTTTATTCTCGCGTTCTCGGCATGTCGTAAGAATTGATTGCTTCAATTAGTTTATTAATTTGAATGAAATTAACAAATTCCTTTTCTATTGTGTTGAATTGTGGTCTTTACAATTGTTCTTTGTTTTCAGGTTACTAAAGAGGTTGGATTTTCCAGAAATGAAGTTCAGTTTGTACTTTTTGGGCTACGAGGTAAACCATTTCAACCTAAATATGAATCTTGAAATATGAGGTTTAAGAAGTTCCTTGAGTTCCCTTTTATTTGCCCTTTTACAAAAATTTACACTTGGTTGAAGAATTTACCAAAACTCTATTATGGGATTATGGCTCGGTAGCTACTAAGTCTAATATAAATTTTATAAATTACTCATATGAGCGATTTGGCACAAACACACAAATTTCTTTAGATTACTTAGAATTTCGTAAGATGCACGTGGTTACATCTCAAAACCAATTGACTATGAGAAGAGTTGCCCATACATTTTATATATGGTGTTACACTTTCACTACCTGTTATTGGATTTGGATCGAATATTCATTAGAGTTTAGTTTGAATATGATACCATGTTAGAATTGTAAGATGTATGAGGTTCTATCTCAAAACCAATTGACTATGAGAGGAATAGTCCATGCATCTTATATATGGTGTTATATTTCTACACTTTAGTAATGTGGGAGTCTAACAAAAATAGCAGCAAGAACAATGAAACAGTAGCGATGAAATAGTAGGTAAATTGTAGAAGATTGATATTGAATGCATGAGAAGAACCAATTACAAACTATGGGAGCCGTTAGGCCCCTTTGAAACAAAGTGTTTTACTCAATATATTGCGTACCCCTTTTCTAACCTTACTCTCCTATATATATTTACAGTAATTTCTTACTTAAAACTACCCTCGCAAACAAAGACTCATATACCTTTTAATTTACTATATGCTAGAACACAACACTAATCCTAGTGCCTAACAAATTTACCAATAGTAGCTAGCTTTTTATGTTATGGATGTAGGACTCTGCATCTGCTCCAACAAATGCAGTTGATAGAACAGTTTGGACTTTTGGTAGGAAGGCTACTATTGAGTTGACACAGTAAGTACAACTATATATAATATTTCCTACTATTCTCTCTTTCTCTTTTCACTAATCTGATTGTATTTTCTTTCAAATCTTGTATAACAATAATAATACTGGATCAATGGTCTGAATATTTTCATTTGACAGCAATTGGGGTACTGAATCTGATCCAGAATTTAAAGGATATCACAATGGAAATTCAGATCCTCGTGGTTTCGGTAATTCTCAATATTGTTAAGCTCACTATTCCTTATTTGAAGTTACTTGTTGTTTAACATAGTTCGAATCATTTGTTTGATAAAATTTAAAATCCTTCAAACTTTTCCCTTTACACTAATCATATCATCTAGTTATGTTGGGCTATTTTTTTGTCATGGATGAGAATATTCTGATTGTTAGTAGTATAGTACGAGTTAAAATTACAGTCCAATTGTATCATATGGAATATTTTTTAAGATACATAGGTCAGTAGTATGTGGAAGCTTAGAATTTTGAGGTTTTTATGTACAAACCGCAATTTCAATTAACCACCCCAAGTTTGAAATTGGGGATCCTGACTCTAATATAGAGCAGGAAACTGTAGTAATTTCTATGTGGGCGCTTACAAGGGACTTGAACTTTGGAAATAATCAGATTCTGATTGTTTGAGCTACCCTTTCGGGTTGTATACTTGTACTTTGAGTGTAGTTTAGCCATGCATGACTTACTACCAGTACTCACCAACCTCGTGTTGTCATGTGACGAGAGAGTGCAGTGTCAAGTATTAGTAGACAGTTAGGATGGGAAAACAATTTCTGCACTTTTCAATGATTGACAATATCGTTTGCACAAATCTCGGAATTTGTTAGTAAGAGTTTTTTCTTTTCTAAAGAAGAAATTCATTAAACCGAAACAAACACAGAGCTTACAATCCAAAGAGCACAAACTTTATCATCTAAAGCTGATTTGGCTAAATGTGGTTTTTGTTGGATAAGATGATGGAATATCATTCAATTATTGGTGTATTTGTTTTTTCAGGACACATTGGGATCACAGTTGATGACACATACAAGGCATGTGAGAGATTTGAAAAACTAGGAGTGGAATTTGTGAAAAGACCAGATGATGGAAAAATGAAGGGGATAGCATTTATCAAAGATCCCGACGGCTACTGGATTGAGATTTTCGACCTCAAAACTATCGGAAAAGTCACCGAAAATGCTGCTTCTTAGCTTAAGATAATAATTTCATCAAATGAGATGCTGATATCAATGTTGTGGACACTTGACGCCAAAAAATCATGCTTCATCGTCTGTATCACTGTCACTGATTTCGACTTTGAATTGCGTTTGGTAAACATTTTTCGTTTTCTTAGCCATTTCAGTTGCTTTGTGCTCTTGTTTTTGGAGACTACAGGTCTAGTGTGATGACTGTTGTGTAAGCTTGAACAATTTACCATCTGTTTTATTAAACATTGAGTAATTAAGTTTCCATTAAGTTATTTTTTTAGGAAAGATTGAGTAATTAGTAAAAAGATAAATTCTTGAGTAAATTTTAGTGACCAACAAGAGCTTCTCTACAAGTATTGGATGTAGAAACTTTGACCAGACATACTCATACATGTACGTGTGTAAACATATATGTTAATTATGGCAAATGCTTACAATATTCATTGACTATTCTATTTTATATCATAAGGGGTTTTTAATATTTATTATTATAATTATTATTATTCATGTTCTAATTAATGAGGCGATGCATATCATTAGGCAAAGTTTCAAGGTGATCACAATTTTCTAATTTCAACGTCTACAAATTGTACAATACACATATAGATTCAGGTAGCATCACAATCTTGGTATTAGAAAGATTTAAATAACAAAGATGTTTTAGTTCATCAATCGAATCAGATAACTCAGTTATTATGTAGACCACGAAAAGATAGAACCCTCAAGCATTTCAACATCGATAGCAGATTCTGCACTACTTAGTTAGAAATAATGGCTTTAGAATATCTTGAACCTAATGTTAAGAAAGTTCGCAGACGTATTGCTTCGAAATTATAGCTAGATACCTTGTTATTAGTAAAAAGTTCAATAACACATCCAAAATAACGTGTCTTCTTCTCAAGGCTATCAATCTCATCATTTTTCTCTAACAAAATGACATGTCTTCCTCTTGCCCCACTGTTGAAAGGCTTCATCACTTCTTTCCACTCTTCAGAATACTCTTCCCAAACATTGCCTAAAACAATCAAAAATTTCTTTCCTGTTAGCTTCTTTGTCAAATTAACCTGAACCAAAATCAAATCCATGTCACCTGAAGCTTCACCCCAAGCAACTTGTTGAAGAATGCTTTTTGTCACAGCCGTGGAATCAAATTAATCTGAAACATACACTTAGACTCTAGATTCAAACTTCTTCTTCACTCGTTCATCGTTGAAAAGAATTTGAGCAAGGGTAGTTTTACCAATCCCACCCATTCCCACTATGGAATGACACATATCTTCTCATTACTATCTTCATCCTACATCAGCAACTTCATCAAAGCATTTTTGTCAGTCTTTCTACCATAAAGTTTAGGTTCATCAGGCAGAGAAGTCTTGGCACGTGATCTTTTTAATGGTTCCACCTCACAAACATTCTTGTCATTAAGATTTAAATTTCCAATTTGTTTGGTTAAGTACTCCAACCTCTTAAGAATCTCTTCCATATTAGCATTCCTTACACTATCAATTGAATTAGAAGGTTTAGAGAAACAAGAGAGTAACTTACTAATTCCCTTGCTTCTTGCTTTCTTTGACTCATCAACTTCCTCGTGTTTCATAGCATTGTACTCAATACTGTCAAGTCTTCAGCATCGACAGCATCCAGAAGATCGTCCAGCCACTTCTCCACAACAGGGTTTTTGATTCTCTTGTTCTCCACTTCAAAGCGAAACGCAGCAAGAGAATTGAACGTTGACTTCAACTTGAAAAGCCTCTCTTTAACAGAATTTTCATTTCCTCGCTTGAAGAGGAGCTTCTCAACATAAGGAGAAGCTACATTTTCCAGCAAAAAATCAAAAGGAAGCTGAGAGAAAAGCACCAATCACAAGCTCAACCATGTTAACACTTGAGTAGCTTAATTTGTTGCAGCAGTGTTATAAGTACTTATTGTTTTTTAACTATCTCATTTGCATGTTCTTTTTCAGTGTGTCAGGCGGAAGCAATTGCTTTACTAGTAGGTTTGCGTTGGACTCAAGATGTGGGACTTCCCGTGGAAAAAGTTTTTTCTGATTCACTTTCTTTTGTCTCAGCTTTGGAGGGTCAGACAGTGTATTTGAATGAATTGGGGGTTATCTTTTCTGATATTAAAGTCTTATTGTCTAGTTTTTTTGGGGCATCTCTCTCTCATGTTAGCCGCAACTTTAATGTTGAGGCTCATAGATTGGCTAAGCATGCTCTTAGGATAGACAATGAACTTTCTTGGATGGAAGAAATCCCCCCACCTACTGTGTAACTTTTGTTATTTTAACCTTTATCGGTTACCCTAACAAAAAAAAGTTGAGTAAAAGCTTAGAGAGCAAATTGACAAAGAAATATGAGAGAAGGTGATCATAAAATCTTATCACACGAACTCTTTCTAACTACAAAAGTTGTGAAATTTGAATTAATAGCAATGAATGAAAGATGATTAATGTTCAGCAAAGTAAAAAAGAAAAGCTTACATTATTTATGAATACTTATTGCACATGCAAAATTTGTATTGCTAAGTATCAAAAAAATAGTCATATTAAAAGGGAAATTTGATTTTCTATACTTACATATACCTAATATTTTATTTCTAAACTAATACATATCATCATTGAAAATATATGACCACTTTATCTAAAACTCAAAAATACCCCTCTCAAATTTTCCATACTTTTTTTTAGTGCAAAAACATAAAAAAAAAAAAAATTAGTAGTCAGATGGGGTCCGATGGTAGTCCGATGGTGGTCCGATGGTCACCTGATGCTACTTTTGTATGTACAAAAACATAAAAAAAAAATTGGTAGCAGATTTGGTCTTATGGTAGTCCGATGGGTGGTCCGATGGTGGCCCGATGGGTGGTCCGATGGTGGCCCGATGGGGTGGCCCGATGGATGGTCCGATGGGTGGCCCGATGGGTGGTCCGATGGTGTAAATGGGGTGATGTAAATGGGGGTATTTTAGGGATATCATAAAAATTGTCATATTTTACAAATATTAGTTATTATTTGTTTAGAAAAAAAAATTTAACCAAATGTAAGCATAAAAAATCAAATTTCCCTATTAAAAATCAATGGATGGAAAAAATGTAGTGGTGGTAGGGCCAAGGACAAAGACCTCTCATGATCATATGTAGTTTTCAAAGGGAGACCATACTGTACTGAAAAAAATACAGTTGTCTTTCTTTAGTAACTACATTTCTTGCATATATGATATAAGTTTCTAGTCTTATATTTTTGTTTACATTATTAATTTAATGTTGTTAATCTTTTAGCTCTTATTATTGTTATATTATTTTAAATATAATATAATATATAGATTAAATATGTGTAATATACTAATAAGTGAGTGTATGACAAGTTGTCATACTTTTGTAACAAAGGTTACAAATTTGAAATGAATTTATAACCTATGATTCACATTTGATAAAGATTCAATTAAGTTAGTAACCGTATATGGGAGTTAGAAAACCAAATGGAAATGTTTCCAAGAGTTTGAAACTAGTAAAATATTCATTTACATCAGATAAATGAGTTTTGGAACATTGAGTGCTGAATTGTCTAGAAGTGGAGTATTGAAACTCAAAATTGGTCCTGCAATTAAACCATTAAGTACATAGGAAGAGAAGAGAAGAGAAGAGAAGAGAAGAGAAGAGATGAGTCCATGATGAGTGAGGTGTTGCCAAGTTTATTATGTGACAGCCCTCACTTAATTAAATACAATACAATACAAGATACAAGTGTAATTACACAACTCAACAACCATATAATATAAAGAAAGAAAACATGTGAAACATCATATATAATAAACAATAATAACAGAAAAACCAGATGAATACTAACACCAACACAACACTGCTTGTGTCATGCCATGGAAGCTACCTCCTTCCTTCCTGCATAAGAAGAGATTTGGCAGAAAGTAATTAGTCAGGAACAGCTTCTCAGTTCTCTTCTCACACATACATGTTTTCATTATTATTCTCTAACATTTAAAAGAAAAACAGCAAATATATATTTACAAATTGCAAACTGTCATGAATAGACCATAATAAAACAGGGGATTCTTTCTTCTAATTATTAACAAATTCACCAATGAATTATTAACACTTGTTCACAAATATAAATAAAAAAGATTTAATCTCTATTTTAATAAAAACAGAAATTCTTTTAAATGTTGGAAACCCTTCTTCTGACAATGTCTCCAACTCACGGCAGTTTCTGATGTAAAGTGTTTGCAAGGAGGTGAGTTGTGTAAGCCCATTTTTGTCCAGCCCTCTAAGTCTTCTAAAAGACGAGATTTCAAGATAGGTAATAGTGTTAGGCAGTAGCCCTTCCTTGGGGAATGATTCCACATCTTCTTCTATTCCATATCCATTAATACGAAGAGTGGTAAGATGGGGTAATGTTTGCCAATTCCATTTCATCCTCAAAAGTTGACCATACGATATACAAAGACTAGACAAACTAACAGGCAGACCACCTTCAGGGAAACTCTTTATCAACGGACAACCATCGATTGTCAAGGACTCTAAAGATGAGAGGGAAGTCATCTTCTCTGGCAACCACTTCAATTTAGGGCAATTAACAATGCTTAAGTAATTCAGCTTGGGAGCAATAAGTCCACCATTTGGGAAAGATACAAAACTATCACAATTGACGATATATAATGATGTTAGTTCCTCCAGAGATTTCCCATCTGACACTGTGATAGCTTCAAAGTAGTCGCTGGAGGCAATATCCAGAAATTTGAGATTGGGAAATAAATCCATATGGAGGGATCTAAACGATGATCCACAATTGGACAAAGTCAGGTGTTGAAGAGGAGGGTAATGGTAGAGTGGAGTGAGAGTGGAACAAGGATTCATTGGCTTTATTGCCTCGTACAACAACTCTGAATTCTCCAAATTCGCAACAGACATTTCTGTGACACGTGGTAATCTTGGGAGACTTAATAATGGATAACCTTTAATTTTAATCCTTATCAATGAAGGAAGCAAGCCAGGCAAATCTACGACAAGCTTAGGACAATCATTAATCTCAAGTGTTTTGAGCTTCCCATATGTTGTTGCCTCTTCAGTTTGCATTGAATTCCATTGCTCCCATGATGACATGTCGTTGAAGATTAATGTTTCCAATGATGAAAATGGCTTTCTCGCAGTACAATTCCCGTAAAACTCAGCACCCACCGTCACTACCGAATTGCATTTGGAGATGGAAAGATGTTTTAGCAAAAGAAGTTGCCCAAAGGGTGGCAAATAGGAGCAGTGCTCACACCCATAGAGAGTTACTCCAACAATGTTGCTAAACGAATCATTCCCAACCCAATTTGGAAATATTTTGCCCGTGTACCTCGAAATCTGAAGCTGTTTCAAAGTTCTATTAGGTGAAAGCATTTCAAGCACACCTTCTCCATGTTTTGGATCAACAACAGCAACAACATCATTAACATTCCATTCCAACCTCAAATTCTCGAGTTGCTTCTTCTCCAGTACAATAACTTGATCCGGTGTTTTTGTAATATTGACCACATTTTCTAACTTCTTAATAGAAAGCTCTCCGTGTAGACTTTGAAGTTCTGCCAATTCTTCTATTTTCGCGCCACTATCCTTCCCCACAACAAAAGTTGTCAATATTTGGAGATTCGTCAACTTACTTATTTGACTTGGCATCTCAACAAGGCTAGAACCACTAATAATAAGATGTCTCAAATTAATGAGATGATGCATATCTTTTGGCAAAGTTTGAAGATGATCACAATCTTTTAACTTCAATGTTTGCAAATTGTACAACATAGTTACAAATTCAGGCAGCATCACAATCTTAGTCTTGGAAAGATCTAAATAGCGAAGATGCTTTAGGTCACCAATTGAGTCAGAGAACTCAGTCATTTGAAGACCACAAAAAGATAGAGCTCTCAAAGATTTAAATTTCGATAGCAGATTCTGCATTACTTCCTTAGATATACTGATTTCAGAATATCTTGGACCCAATGTTAAAAAGGTTGGACCCAATGTTAAAAAGGTTCGCAAATGAGTAGGTTCAAAATCACATTTTGATATTTTGTTATCAGTATAAATTTTTATGTCACATCCAAGGCGACGTGTCTTCTTCTCAAACTTAACAATGTCATCATTGTGCTCTAATAAAGAACTATACTTTCCAGAAACAATTTTAGCCAAATCCACAAGAAGATCATGCATCACAAAATAAGATCTACCCATCTCCTTGGATTTTACAAAAAATGACATAGATACTAAATCATCAAAGTACTCACCGGCAACTTCTTCAATTCTTCTATTCCCCTTGGAGCGCATGACAAGATTTTCAGCCATCCATAATAAGACCAACTCTTCTCTTTGAAATTGATAGCCTTTTGGGAATATTGAACAAAAAGCGAAACACCTTTTCAAGTGTAGTGGAAGATAGTAGTAGCTCACTTCTAAAGCAGCGGGAAGGCCCTCACTCCTTTCATGTGTCAACTCCCAAATATTATTAGTTGCTATTTGTTCCCATCTCCCTACATCCAACGTTGATCTCAAGATGCCTCCTAGAACTTTAGCAGCTAAAGGTAAACCATTACATTTCTTGGAAATTTCTCTACCGATCCTTTCTAAATTTGGGTTCTCAGTAAACTTTCTAGAGTTTCCACTAGAGGCGTGTTTCACAAATAGTGCCCAACACTCGTCTTCTGATAATTCTCTAAGCTGGTGTGTATCAGTAGTTTGAATGATATCTGCAACTTTTCCATTTCTTGTTGTTACTATTATTTTGCTGCCTTTTGCTCCACCGTTAAAAGGCTTCATCACTTCTGTCCACTGCGCATAATCATCTTCCCAAACATCGTCTAAGACAATCAAAAACTTCTTTCCCATTAACTTATTTGACAAGTTAACTTGAAGTAAATTTAAAGTCATGTCATTACCAGCATCACTCGGTGCTAATTCTTGAAGGAGATTTTTTGTCACAGCCGTGGAATCAAATTTATCTGAAACATACACCCAGGCTCTAGATTCAAACTTCTTCTTCACTCGTTCATCATTGAAAAGTGTTTGAGCGAGGGTAGTTTTCCCTATCCCACCCATCCCCACTATGGGAATGACACATATCTTCTCACTACTATCTTCATCCGACATCAACAACTTCATTAAAGCATCTTCATCAGTCTTTCTACCATAAAGTTCAGGTTCATCTGGGAGAGAAGTCTTCACACGTGAACCTCCTGATGGTTGCACCTCGACAACATTCTTTTCAAGATTCAAGTTTCCAATCTGATTGGCTAAGCACTCCAACCTCTTGAGAATCTTCTCCATATTTGCATTCCTTACACGGTCAGTTGAAGTAGAAGGTTTAGAGAAACAAGAGAGTAACTTACTAATTGCCTTTCGTTTTTCTTTCTTTAACTCATCATCTTTGTTGGGTTTCATAGCATCGTATTCAATATCACCAAAGAAGTCCTCAGCATCATCAACAGCATCCAGAAGATCGTCCAGCCACTTCTCCACAGCAGGGTTTTTGATTCTCTTGTTCTCCACCTCAAAGCGAACCGCAGCAAGAGAATTGAAGGTTGACTTCAACTTGAAAAGCCTCTCAGAAACAACAGATGAACTTTCATTTTTTCCCTTAAAGAAGAGGTCCTCAACATAAGGAGAAGCAACCTTTTCAAGCAAAAAATCAAAAGAAGCATAGAGAAGAGCACCAATCACAAGTTCAGCCATGGATATTACCACACAGGAGTCAGAGATTGAGAGAGAAAAAACAATAGAGAGTGTGAAAACTTGAATGTTGAACCAATGTTATAATATTAATCATCCAATGGGACTTAATTATCAAACAAAGACTTCTCAGACTCCGAGATGGAGTCGTTTCTTTAATGTTATAATATTCATCCAATGTGATCAATTATTGCCATTTAAAAACCAGATAAAAGTAAGTAATTTATATTTGTGCACAAGCTCATCTTCTTGATATAATAAACTACACACATTAACATTTGTCTTATAGTAATAATGCACAATATATATATATATATATATAGCTACGAATTAATATTATTAATCTCATCTTGATAATGATACACAGCCTGTATTTTTTGTCTTATTCTGACAATATTCTTCTTCAATTCAAAATTTGGAAACCTTCAAATCACATATGTACACATTATATATATATATATATCTTATATGTAATTATTATTATTATTATTCTATCTTATATGTAATTAAATAAATGCATGCATGCGTGGAAGTGATAAGAATGAATATTAGAGCTACAAATATTATACTAAAAGTGCCATAAAATTTACAAATAAAACAACTTAAACTTAATATTTAGCCTTATAAATTATAACCTACTAACCAAAGAATCAGTATTAACCAACAAACGCCAATATTACTTTCCTAAAAGAGCCAAATTAAAATCTCTCAAACATCGGAACCCCAATCCCCCTGTATGTTTATGACGACTCAACCGTTCCCAGCTCATCCAATTAATACTTTTACCTCTACTCGAAGCTGAGTGCCACCAGAACTTGGCCATAAGCCGCTCTAACTCCTTGCAAGTATTTGAAGGCAAGAGAAAAATATTCATAGCATAACTCGGCAAGACTTGAGCAATAGATTTCAACAATACCCCCTTTCCCTCACGAGATAAGATACACCCTTCGCACCCTTGAATTCTCTTTGGAAGCTTATCCTTAAGAAAACCAAGAATAGCATTCTTATTTCTCCCAACCGAATACAGCAGGCCCATGTAATAGCCATTTTCATCGGTCTCATAAATTTCCAACATAGCACAAATAGAATCCCGTACTTCACTTCCAGTATTATTACTGAAAAACACAGAAGACTTAGAGAAATTGATTCTTTGCCCCGAAGCTACCTCATAAGTATGCAGCAACTCCTTCACATTGTACGCTTCTTCCTCAGTTGCCTTACAATAAATGTAGCTGTTATCAGCAAAGAGCATATGAGAGATTACCGGCGCACCTCGAGCAATTTTACACCCCGTGAGTAAGCCACTTTGTTCATAACTCCGCAACAAACTAGAAAAACCTTCAGCACAAAGAATAAACAGATATGGTGATAAAAGATCCCCTTGGCGCAACCCTCTTTGAGCAACAATGGGCCCCAACTCCCTCCCGTCATGTGAAATGGTATAGGAAACAGAACATACACATTGCATAACTAAATTAATCCAACGACCATCAAAGCCCATCCTTACCATCATAGCCCGGATATAACCCCACTCAAGCTTATCATAGGCTTTGCTAACATCAAGCTTGAATGCCATAGAACCATCCCTCCCTCGTCGCTTCCTCTTCAAGTGATGCATAATCTCGTAAGCAATCATGATGTTGTCCAAATTAACCGACCTTGCAAAAACGCGCTTTGAGTATCAGATATGATAGACAGCATAACACTCTTAAGTCTATTAGCAACCACTTTGGACACAATCTTGTATAGCACATTGCATAACGCAATGGGTCTTAAATCCCCCATATCCATAGGCTGCTTCTTTTTAGGGATTAAGATCAAAGTGGTTTTGTTAAGGTCTGTAGGAAAAGAACCATTATGAAAAAACTGCTTAACCATATTGATGACATCATCTTTAATAATCGGCCAGCACTTCTGAAAAAAAACCCGGTATCATTCCATCAGGCCCTGGGAATTTATCCGGATGCATTTGGAACAAAGCTTTCCGAACTTCTTCATCTGAAACCGGAAGCAACAGCTTAGCATTCTGTTGGGATGATAAACGAGTTTGCACGTTGCTGGTGACTTCTCTCCAGTTGGTTTGGGAAGCGGAAAAAAGCTTGTGGGAATAAGAAACCATAAGATCATCCAAACCACTATCCCAATCAACCCATGCACCCGAATGATCTTTAAGTTTAGCCATAAAATTATTCCTTCGTCTCGTAGTTGCAGAAGCTTGAAAATACTTGCTATTATTATCTCCTTCTTGCAACCACAATTGCTTCGATCTTTGATGCCAGAAAACTTCCCATTGCACATAACATTCGGCCAAATGCTTCTTTGCTTGTTTGTAATTGGCCATAGAGACTTCATCCCGACCCAATTTTCACTTTTGCACTTCATTTTTACACTATTTTAACCTTTCTTTAAAATTGCCAGTAACCTCCTTACCCTAAACGACCAGCTTATCCCCTCAAAACTGAATTTTAAGCATAAACATCATCAGACTCACAATTCTCCCAGCTATCCTTTACAATCTGATAACAAAGAGGCTCCCTTAGCCACGCATTTTCAAACTGAAACCGCTTAACAGAATGATGACCCGCAATTGGGATCATAACCATAAGAATCGGAGCATGGTCTGAAGTTGAGATTTTAAGATTATGTAGCTTTGCCATAGTGAACATATTCAACCAAGCGAGATTAGCATGCCCTCTATCCAACCGTACTTCAATCCAATGACTAGTTCCTCGCCCACACTACCAAGTAAATGGATACCCACATAATTCCATATCTTGAAGCCCACTGTCAATCAAGGATTGTTGAAAACCTTGGATCAAAAAATCAGGATACCTATTACCGCCTCTTTTATCATCATGAGATAAAACATTGTTAAGATCACCCATCACACACCATGGTAAAGTAGAGTTATTAGCAAGAGTACGTAACAAATTCCAAGTAGAAGCACGCCTACTCTTATTTGGTTCCCCATACACACCAGTAAAATGCCATTCCTGCACACCTTTAGAAGCAACTCTCACATTGTTGGAAATTATTTTACCAGGATCTTAGATCTACTCACAAGTATGTTGATTAACACCCTAAATATGAACTTTCTAAAACGATGAAATAAACACATATAAAGTTTAGTAAACCTTACATTGGGTGCAGCGGAATATAATGACTCCTTCCGTTCAGATATCTAGCCCTTGATTCCTTTCTGTAGCAGAGCATTATCAATATCTGAACCTGGATCTCTTTCTCTGATTCTTTAGTGCTGAAACTCCTTGCTGAAAGTCTTTCTTCACGATCTTCCTCACTATGATTGAGGTATCACTTGCTGTGTGTGGGCACTACTCTAACACTAAGAATTTCAAAATCTTTAGGAAGAAGAGAGAGAGGGAGTGGTCGGCCAAAGATAGGGAGAGAGAGAGGCTCAGTTTTTTCTAAATGAAAAAGTCAGAAAGAAAGTATATTTTTCCTGAAGCCTTCACTATCTATTTATAGCATTCCACTAGGGTTAGGTTTGAATTATTTGGCATTAAAAGAATGAAAATCTCAGAGAGAAAACCCTACAAAAGTGGCCGGCCATGCCATGTGGATTTGGGCCTCACTTTTTGCAATTTTGCAGTTTTATCTTTTCTTCATCTGACTTTCTCAAAAATGCCAATTTTCTAATTCAACCATTTAAATGCCAATTCTAACTATTTAATAACTATAAATAATTATTAAATAATATTGTCATTTATCATATTTATTAATTGAACCATACAAAGTATCATAATTAACAAATATGTCCCTAAAACTCTTTATTTACAATTTCGCCCTTACTTAGTGAAAAATTCACAAATAGACATAGTCTAATTTGAGAATTATAATTGATTATTCAAAACGAATTATATGAATCTTACAAGCAATATTATCTCAACTAGTGCGGGGACCATGGGTCTATATAACCGAGCTTCCAATAAGTAGATCAAGAATTTATTACTAAATTCACTGACTTATTAATTCTTCGTTGAATCCACGCATAGAACTTAGAATTGCACTCTCAGTATATAGAATGCTCTATATGTTCCACCATATAGACACATCATTAGTTATCCATTGTTATAATCCTAATTTGATCAATGATCCTCTATATGAATGATCTACACTGTAAAGGGATTAGATTACCGTTACACCCTACAATGTATTTAATCCTTAAAACACTTAACCCCGTATAAATGATATTTCAGCTTATGTGAAATGAGATCTCCACCATTTATTTTCGTTTGGTCAAGCTCGAAGGAGATCATCCTTTACTTACTATTCGCCAGATAAAAGCTATAGATTCCATGTTTATGTTAGCGCTCCCACTCAATTGCACTACCGTGCTCCCAAAATGTACGTATCACCCTGACCTAAAAGTAGGCTTAACTAACAAATCAAATAACACGAATAGCCTCTTGAGATTGAACTTAATCATAACAGGATTAAGATCATTTGATCTAGGATCAACTAGGCGATATTGACTTGAATAGATATTACGGTAAGTTTAATAAATCTAAGTCAAAGTTCAATATCGGTCCCTTCCGATGCATACTCCATGCATCCAACCTGAGCTTTACTTTAACCAATGCTTTGGAAAGAACATAGCATTTCTCCAAATGCAAGTAAACTCTGTTGTAGATTATCATATCAGTAAAACCCTGTGTCTGATAAATCTAGGAAACTTTATTCACATAGTCATGTTTACTTTCCAATGTGTTGACAGCACAATAAATAGGATCAAGTATGTGAAAAGGGTTTCAGATGAATTTATACATTATGTACATATAATCATGAAATAAATCATGTGAACCATGCAACATTAAATGTTATTTCTGATCTATATTAATAAGTAAATCTGATTATATTGAAATGAGTTTTATTTAGGGCATAAAACCCAACACACATCTATATATGCATCAGAGAACCCAAGTAAAGACACTTCACCCCAACTTTCCATAACAAAACAATATCGCCACTCCTACCATTAACATCAACAACTATCATGCCATCGAATCCCAACGTCACATGCACTCTCTCCATTTGAGAACGATTGGAAATAGTCTCACAGAAAACACAATACTGGGCTTCTTTTGGATCACTAGATCCTTAAGGAATTGTAAAGTCCACGTGTTCCCAAACTCATGGCAATTCCAAGATAAAATATTCATGATGATTGGTGGGCCTAGATACCACTACCCACCAAGCTCAAATTTTTTGACCCATGAACCTCCTGACCCGCTACCACTTCACCTCTCACGTGGACCCCATCAAGTCCCTCTAAATTTTGTTCGTCTCCTTTTTGAATCAAGGACTAGCAGACAAGTGTCCTCATTAATTGTTTCCGCATTAGATATTTCCAAATTGATAATATTTAATATTCCTTGATTTTTAGGAGCTGGAAAATCTCCCTCCACAATCATAGGGAGTTGACCACGCTGACCCTCATTTGTAGGAGCTGAAAAATCTTCATCCACAATTATAGAAGGTTGACCACACTGACCCTGATTTGTAGGAGCTAAAAAATCTTCCTCCCGTGATACCATTGCTGCACGATACTGACCCGTCCCCATCATCCCCATCTCCACTAACATCGGACCGGTCCCCACCACCATCGTCCCCGACTCCACCTCCATCGACCCCAACTCCACCCTCATCGTCCCCGACCCCACCATGATCGTCCCCGACTCCACCATGATCGTCCTCAACTCCACCCTCTTCAGACCTGACTCCACCGTCGTCCTCCCCGACTCCACCCTCCTTAATTAAATACAATACAATACAATAGAAGATACAAGGTGGAACATTATTATGGCAAAGTGTGATTACACCAACACAACACTGCTTGTGTCATGCCATGGAATCTACCTCCTTCCTTCCTTCCTGCATATTAATAAGACATAAATTGAATAGACCATAAAAAAACAGAGATTCACCAATGAATTATTAACACTTGTTCACAAATATATTTACAAAGATTTAATCTCTATTTTAATAAAAATAGAGATTCCTTGAAAAGAAACAAGCCAAGGCAGACTCTAAACAAAAACAACAACTGTACAGATTATACATAAATAAATAAAATGGAAGAAGAATAAGTTAATCAAACAAAACAAACCTGAGATTATATGTCCTAAATGCAACCTCATCATACGATTCTGACATTGGGTATGTGACTAATCTTGTTCCAGTACTCCTCATTCCCACGAGAGTACTTTTTCTTTACCAGAGGACAACTGTAGATTTCCAAAGAGGTGAGGGAGGTTGGAAACCCTTCTTCTGACAATGTCTCCAACTCAGGGCAGTTGAAGATGCGAAGTACTTGCAAAGAGGTGAGTTGTGTAAGCCCATTTTTGTCCAGCCCTCTAAGTCTTCTAAAAGACCAGATTTCAAGATCGGTAATAGTGGTAGGCAGTAGCCCTTCCTTGGGGAATGATTCCACATCTTCTTCTATTCCATCTCCATCAATAAATAGAGTGGTAAGATGGGGTAATGTTTGCCAATTCCATTTCATCCTCAAAAGTTCATCATACGATGTATTAAGCTCACACAAACTAACAGGCAGACCACCTTCACCTTCAGGGAAACTCTTTATCAACGGACAATATCTGATTGTCAACTCCTTCAAAGCAGAGAGGGAAGTCATCTTCTCTGGCAACCACTTCAATTTAGGACATTTTCTAATTTTCAACTCACTCAGCTTGGGAGCAATAAGTCCACCATTTGAGAATGATACAAAACTATCACAACTATCAATAGATAAAGATGTTAGTTCCTCCAGAGATTTCCCATCTGACACTGTCATAGCTTCAAAGTAGTCGCTGGAACCAATAACAAGAGTTTTGAGATTGGGAAATAAATCCATATGGAGGGATCTAAACGATGATCCACAATTGGACAAAGTCAGGTGTTGAAGAGGAGGGTAATGGTAGAGTGGAGTGAGAGTGGAACAAGGATTCGTTGGCTTTATTGCCTCGTACAATGACTCTGAATTCTCCAACTTCCAAATAAACATTTCTGTGACACATGGTAGTCTCGGGAGACTTAATAATGGACACTGCTTGTCTTCTCTAATATCAATCCTTATCAATGAAGGAAGGAAGCGAGGCAAATCTCCCTCGAACTTAGGACAGCCAATAATCTCAAGTGTTTTGAGCTTCCCATATGTTGTTGCCTCTTCAGTTTGCATTGAATTCCATTGCTCCCATGATGACATCTCCCTGAACCTTAATGTTTCCAATGATGAAAATGGCTTTCTCACAGAACAATTCCCGTAAAACTCAGCACCCACCGTCACTACCGAATTGCATCCTGAGATGGAAAGATGTTTTAGCAAAGGAAGTTGGCCAAAGGGTGGCAAATAGGAGCAACGCTTACACCTATCAAGAGTTACTTCAACAATGTTGCTAAACGAATCATTACCAACCCAATTTGGAAATTTTGTGCCTGGATAGAAATTAATCTTGAGCTCCTTCAACATTGTGTTTGGTGAAAGCATTTCGAGAACACCTTCTCCATGTTTTGGATCAACAACAACATTATCACTCCATTCCAACTGCAATTTCTCAAGTTGCTTCTTCTCTAGTACAATAACTTGATCCAGTGCTTTTGTAATGTTTGCCACATTTTCTAACTTCTTTATGGAAAGCTCTCCATGTAGACTTTGAAGTTCTGCCAATTCTTCTATTTTAGCGCCACTATCCTTCCCCACAACAAAAGTTGTCAACCATTGGAGATTCGTCAATTTACTTATTTGACATGGCATCTCAAATACGTTATCTCCACCAATAATAAGATGTCTCAAATTAATGAGGTGATGCATATCTTTAGGCAGAGTTTGAAGACAATCATAATATCCTAATTTCAATGTTTGCAAATTGTACAATTTAGTTACAAATTCGGGTAAAATCACAATTCCAGTCTGAGAAAGATCTAAATAGCGAAGATGTTTTAATTCACCAATTGAATCAGGGAACTCAAACATATAAAGACCACGAAAAGATAGAACTCTCAAACATTTCAACATAGATAGAAAATTCTGCATTGCTGCCTTGGAAAAACCGATTTTGGATGAACTTGAACCTAATATTGTTACAAAGGTTCGCAAACGTGTAGCTCCAAAATCATAGCTAGCTATCTTATTATCATTATAAAGTTCCCTAACACATCCAAGGTGACGTGTCTTCTCCTCAAGCCTATCAATGCTGTCGGTTTGCTCCAACAAACAACTGTATTTTCCAGAAATAGTTCTAGCCAAATCAACTATAAGATCATGCATAACAAAACAAGACACCCCCCATTTACTCGGTTGCAAAAATGAAAAAGATACTAAATCATCAAAATACTCACAACAAACTTCTTCGATTCTCCTATTCCTCTTGGAATATTGCACAAGACTTTCGGCCATCCACATTAACACCAACTCATCTCTTTTAAATTCATAGCCTTTTGGGAATATTGAACAATAAGCAAAACACCCTTTCAAGTGTGGAGGAAGATAAAAGTAGCTTACTTCTAATGCAGCAGGAAGACTCCTGCTCCTTTTATCTTGGAGCTCCCAAAGATTACTATTGGCTATTTGTTTCCATTTCTCAGCATTATCAGTTGATCTCAAGAGGCCTCCAAGAACTTTGGCAGCTAAAGGCAAACCATTACATTTTCTAGCGATTTCTCTGCCGATGCATTCTAATTCAGGATTTCCACAAGATGCGTGCTTTGAAAATAGTTTCCAACACTCATCTTCTGATAATTCTCTAAGATGGTGTGTGTGAATAGTTCGAGTTCTAATGATATCTGCAACTTTTTCATTTCTTGTTGTTACTATTATTTTGCTGCCTTTTGCCCCACCATTGAAAGGCTTCATCACTTCTGTCCACTGAGCATAATCATCTTCCCAAACATCGTCTAAGACAATCAAAAACTTCTTTCCCATTAACTTATTTGACAAGTTAACTTGAAGTAAATTTAAAGTCATGTCATTACCAGCATCACTCGGTGCTAATTCTTGAAGGAGATTTTTTGTCACAGCCGTGGAATCAAATTTATCTGAAACATACACCCAGGCTCTAGATTCAAACTTCTTCTTCACTCGTTCATCATTGAAAAGTGTTTGAGCAAGGGTAGTTTTCCCAATCCCACCCATGCTGGGAATGACACATATCTTCTCACTACCATCTTCATCCGACATCAACAACATCATTAAAGCATCTTCATCAGTCTTTCTACCATAAAGTTCAGGTTCATCTGGTAGAGAAGTCTTCACACGTGAACTTCCTGATGGTTGCACCTCGACAACATTCTTTTCAAGATCCAAGATTCCAATCTGATTGGCTAAGTACTCCAACCTCTTGAGAATCTCCTCCATATTTGCATTCCTTACACGCTCAGTTGAAGTAGAAGGTTTAGAGAAACAAGAGAGTAACTTACTAATTGCCTTTCTTTTCTCTTTCTTTGACTCATCAGCTTTGTTGGGTTTCATAGCATCGTATTCAATATCGCCAAAGAAGTCCTCAGCGTCATCAACAGCATCCAGAAGATCGTCCAGCCACTTCTCCACAGAAGGGTTTTTGATTCTCTTGTTCTCCACCTCAAAGCGAACTGCAGCAAGAGTGTTGAAGGTTGACTGCAACTTGAAAAGCCTCTCTTTAACAGAACTTTCATTTTCTCCATTTAAGAGGAGCTTCTCAACATAAGGAGAAGCAATCTTTTGCAGCAAAAGTTCAAAGGAAGCAGAGAGAAAAGCACCGATCACAAGTTCAGCCATGTTTCACTTCACTTCCGTACGTAGCTAGCTAGTTTGTTTCAGAAAAAAAGGTTAGAGAGAAAGTGGGAATGGAATGATAGGAACTATGAGAGAAGCAAGTACCAGAAAATGTTATCACATATGGTCTATGGTGTACAACAATGAACGACCAAGACCTTACATATTATTATCACACTTTTACAAAAAAGAAATATAAATAAAAATTATATCATTCTTATTATAATTGGTTTGGTAGGCCATTGTGTATTTTTATTCACATATCACGTATCACATATCACATTCAACTTAATATTTTGGTTTCTTCTGAATGTGATCATACTTTTCAAAGGGAGACTTTTCTCATTAATCTATTTCTTTCTTTCTTTTTGAAAGATTTTTATTTTAATTATTAATATGATTCTTTAATTTATTTCTTAGGTGATTAATTGGAGTGTATAATATGTTTTTACGCTATATACTAAAATTTCTAACAATATTAAATGTGAGGCGGAATTTTTTTCAAAAATATTCTGTAAGTTTTATATTGTATACTGTGTTAAGTTTTCACAGTTATTTTTTAGTTGTTCTACTGTTGTTTTAATTGTCCTGTTTTATTGTTTCATCATCACCATATATAATGCTATTTTTATGTGTAAGTATATATATATAAATATATGTTTACATATAAAATATACATATTTAATGGTTTTTGTTGGCTTAAATAAATATTTTAAGAATATTCTACTAAATTTAAGGTGTTAGTAAAGTTAATTTTATAAATATATAAATATTACTATTATTTATTTTAGATTAATTTAAATATATATAAATATTAATATTATTTATTTTAAAATAATTGAAATTATACTAATTTTAGATTAATTTAAAGATACATAAATATTAATTTAAAAATTTGTAATATTATTATTAAAATATTTATTTCAATAAACTAATAAGTAATTTCCTTTAATTTATAAAATTTTAAAAATATACTTAATAAAAATAAAAACTTAATATATAACTAAGTATTGGTACAATTTATGATTGTGTGAACACATAAATTCACAAATATTTTCTCTCCTAATTTGACCATTGGACTTTCAAAGTAGGCAAAAACATAATATATATTATGGAGAAGAAGTATGTAAAGCTCATCACCTCTAAAGCTAATTAGACCAGTAGATTACTAATTTTACATTATAGATTGTTTAAAATAATTTTACATTATGAGGATAACAATGTATTGAATTTCATGTTTAATATTAGTTCCAATCTAAACCTTTGACTTTTAAAAGCAGTTTTAATCAATGACTCAATCAATCCACTACTAATCAGACCAAACAAAACAAATACTTGAAAAGTTGAAAAATTGCTCTAATCAGAAAAGTCAGTGTGTCTAAATCCCAGTACAACAGAATTTTCTTTACATGCAGAGAGAAAAAACCAGACAATACTAAAAACACAAAACAAGTCTAAACCAGCCATGAATATTAATTATTATAACAAACCAAATTACAATCTGACACGAACACTGCTTGTTTTATGTTGTGGAACAAGCTTCCTAAAAGACCTCCCTGCATTACAAGAGATAGATTGAAGGTGAAACACTATTTTACCAAAATTATAAATTCTTCAGTAAAATTAGTGACCAACAAGAATATGTGCTAGTTATTCTAATTTATATCAGTAGTAGGGATTATTATTCACTTTTCATTTTTGTCTCACCTTTGTATGGGTTCACTTCACTCATTTTGAAAAACAAATTATACATAAAGTCTGTAAAAGTAAAAGCTAGAAAAGTAAAAGAAAAATGGTGCAAATTCTAATATTTAAAAGAAAAACAGTAGACAGTTCAACATCTGAAAAACTTCACTAAAAATTCGAATGAGCATACATACATACATAGCAAAACAAATCAAATTGTGAATCTCAATCCATACCACCTATAGATTCTTCTAAACAATCCATCCACAAATCTTTCCACTCTCAGATTCTCAGTATATAGTATATACCTGTCAAAAAACAAAGTCAGAAAATGTATAAGAATGCCAACCATTTATGTGAATTGGAGTTCAACATAGATTTTTATAATTTCTCAAATCTTGACACTGAAGTGTGGGAGAATAACAGAAAATACATACCTCAATTAAATCATTTGCAGCAGTTGTTGTGTGGATGCTAAAAGGCAAACTCATCTAAATTGTGACATTGGGTATGTGACAAATCTTGGTCCAATACTCCACATTCCCACTCTCCTTCAGATCATACTTCCCTTACATACAAAGTCCCGAGTGAAATTGGAAACCCTTCTTCAGACAATGTCTCCAACTTCAAGTGTTTGCGAGGAGGTGAGTTGTCTAAGCCCATTTTTATCCAGACTTTTCAGTTTTGAAAACATGAAGATAAGAAGAAAGGTAATAGTGGGAGGCAGAATGATTCCGTATCTTCATATAGCTTTCCACTGTTGCAACCAAGAAAAGTTTGATAATTCATTTGAGTGCTTTCCTAAATAGGAAAAGTCCAATAACTAACAATATTTACGAGTAGCTCCTATCACACATACCATTACACATAAGTAAAGGAAAAAATTGGAAGAACAACAAATTAATCAAACAAACCTCAATTTTAAAACACATACCGATGATTAGGATGTTATGGATGATAGTAAATGCAAGCTCAATCTAATAGTAAATTTGGTATGTGACTAATCTTGTTCCAGTACTCCTCATTCCCGCTCTCCTTCAAGTCGTACTTTTTCTTTAGCAGACGACATTGTTGTATGAGTAAAGTGGTGAGGGAGGTTGGAAACCATTCTTCTGACAATGTCTGCAATTCAGGGCAAAACCAGATTCTGAGTTGTTCCAAGGAGGTGAGTTGTCTAAGTCCATTTTTGTCCAAGCCTCTAAGTTTTGAAAATCCCCATATATGAAGAGAGGTAATAGTGGTAGGAAGTAGCCCTTCTTCCGGAAATGATTCCATATCATCTTCATTACCATATCCTTGAACAACAAGAGAGGTAAGATATGGTAATGTTTGCCAATTCCATTTCATCTTCAACATTACATCATAGCATATAGAGAGTTCA
Source organism: Cannabis sativa (assembly GCF_029168945.1). Lineage (NCBI taxonomy): Eukaryota > Viridiplantae > Streptophyta > Magnoliopsida > Rosales > Cannabaceae > Cannabis > Cannabis sativa. The sequence goes on from NC_083609.1 coordinate 60,590,748, forward strand.
GACAAACTAACAGGCAGATCACCTTCGCCTTCAGGGAAAGTTTCTATCAACGGACAATAATAGATCTTCAAGGACTCTAAAGATGAGAGGGAACTCAGCTTCTCTGGCAACCACTTCAATTTACGGCAATTAACAATCTCCAATTTACTCAGCTTAGGAGCAATAAATCCACCATTTGGGAAAGATACAAAACTATCACAACGCCAAATAGATAAAGATGTTAGTTCCTCAAGTGATTTCCCATTTGACACTGAGATAGCTTCAAAGTAGTGGCTGGATTGAATATAAAGAGTTTTGAGATTAGGAAATAAATCCATATCGAGAGATCTAAACGATGATCCACAGTCTTCTAACCTAAGAGACTGAAGAGGAGGATAATGGTAGAGTGGAGTGAGAGTGGTAGGAAAATTTCCACCACTAGAAGTTGAAGAAGGTTTTGATGGATTTATTGCCTCATACAATGACTCCGGATGCTCCAGGTGACAAATTCTCATTTGTGTGACACATGGTAATATTGGGAGACTTAATAATCCACACTCATTGCCTCTAATAATTTCAATACTTATTAACGAAGAAAGAAAGCGAGGAAAATCTCCAACGAGCTTAGGACAACAATTAATCTCTAAGTGTTTTAAGCTTACCATATATTGCTGCCTGTTCAATTTGCATTGAATGCCATTGCTCCCATGATGGCATCTCCCTGAAGCTTAATGTTTCCAATGATGAAAATGGCTCTCTCACAGAACTATTCCCGTAAAACTCAGCACCCACCATCACTACCGAATTGCATCTTGAGATGGAAAGATCTTTTAGCAAAGGAAGTTGCCCAAAGGGTGGTAAGCTGGAGCAATGCTCACAACCATCAAGCCTTACATTAGAAATGTTGCTAAACGAATCATTCCCAACCCAATTTGGGAATTTCGTGCTTGGATAATGAAGAATTTGGAGCAACTTTAACATTGTGTTGGGTGTAAGCATTTCAAGTACACCCTCTCCATGTTTTGGATCGACAACAACGTTATTCAAACTCCATTTCAAAGTCAATTCCTCAAGTTGAATCGTATCCAGTACATGCACTTGATCTGATGCTTCTGTAATATTCACTACATTTTCCAACTTCTCAATGGAAAGCTCTCCATGTAGACTTTGAAGTTCTAACAATTCTTCTATTTTAGCACCAGTATCCTTCCCAACAACAAAAGTTGTCAACAGTTGCAAATTTGTCAATTTACTTATTTGTCTTGGCATCTCAACTAGGCTATATCCACTAATAAGAAGATGCCTCAAATTAATGAGATGATGTATATCTTTAGGCAAAGCTTCAAGTTTATGACAAGATTCTAACTTCAGTGTCTGTAAGTTGTACAACACACTTATAGATTCGGGCAGCATCACAATTTTAGTGCCAGAAAGATCTAAATAGCGAAGATGTTTAAGTTCTCCAATTGAATGAGATAACTCAGTCATATGAGTATTACAAAAAGATAGAACTCTCAAACTTTTCAACATCGGTAGAAGATTATGCACTACTTCCTTAGAAATACTGATTTTTGAATATCTTGAACCTAGTAATGTTAAAAAGGTTCGCAGACGTGTAGCTTCAAAATCATAGTTAGATATCTTGTTATCAGTATAAAGTTCCATGACACATCCAAGGTGACGTGTCTTCTTCTCAAGCCTATCAATGTCGTCATTTTGCTGTAAGAAACAACTGTATTTTCCAGAAATAGTTCTAGCCAAATCAACAATAAGATCATGCATGACAAAACAAGATGCACCTGTCCAGGTTGTGGAATTTACAAAAAATGACATAGATAGTAAATCATCAAAATGCTCACCGCCAACTTCTTCCATTCTTCTATTCTCCGTGGGATGCATCACAAGATTTTCAGCCATCCATAATAATACCAACTCCTCCCTTTGAAATACATAGCCTTTTGGGAATATTGAACAAAAAGCAAAACACCCTTTCAAGTGGGGAGGAAGATAGTAGTAGCTTACTTCTAAAGCAGTTGGAATATTCTTGCTCCTTTCATGTGTCAGCTCCCAAATATTATTCTTTGCTATTTGTTCCCATCTCTTAGCATCCATAGTTGATCTCAAGAGGCCTCCTAGAACTTTAGCAGCTAAAGGTAAACCATTACATTTTCTAGCAATTTCTCTGCCGATACTTTTTAACTTAGGGTTCTCAATAAACTTTCTAGAGTTGCCACCGGTAGAGTGCTTCTCAAACAGTGCCCAACACTCATCCTCTGATAATTTTCTAAGATGGTGTGTATCAACAGTTCGAATGATGTCTGCAACTTTTCCATTTCTTGTTGTTACTATTATTTTGCTGCCTCTTGTCCCACCGTTGAAAGGCTTCATCACTTCTGTCCACTGAACATAATCATCTTCCCAAACATCGTCTAGAACAATCAAGAACTTCTTTCCCATTAATTTTTTCGACAAATTAACTTGAAGTGAATTCAAATTCATGTCATTGCAAGGATCACATGGAGCTACTTCTTGAAATATAGTTTTTGTGAGGGCCATGGCATCAAATTTATCTGAAACATACGCCCAGGCTCTAGATTCAAACATATTTTTTACTCTTTCATTATTGAAAAGAGTTTGAGCAAGAGTAGTTTTTCCAATCCCACCCATTCCCACTATAGGAATGACACATATCTTCCCACTACTAACTTCATCTGACATCAACAACTCCATTAAAGCATCCATATCAGTATCTCTACCGTAGATTTCAGGTTCATCTGGCAGAGAAGTCTTACCGTGTGAACCTTCTGATGGTTTCACCTCAACAACATTATTTCCAAGATTCAAGTTTCCAATCTGATTGGCTAAGTACTCCAACCTCTTAAGAATCTCTTCCATATTGGCATTCCTTACACAATGTGTTGAACTAGAAGGTTTAGAGAAACAAGAGAGTAACTTACTGATCATCTTCCTTTTCTCTTTCTTTGACTCATCAACTTTGTTGGGTTTCATAGCATCGTATTCAATATCGCCAAAGAAGTCTTCAGCATCATCGACAGCATCTAGAAGATCATCCAGCCACTTCTCCACAGCAGGGTTTTTGATTCTCCTGTTCTCCACTTCGAAGCGAACAGCAGCAAGAGCATTGAAGGTTGACTTCAACTTGAAAAGCCTCTCAGAAACAACAGATGCACTTTCATTCTTTCCCTTGAAGAAGAACTCCTCAACATAAGGAGAAGCAATCTTTTCAAGCAAAAAATCAAAAGAAGCAGAGAGAACAGCACCAATCACAAGCTCAGCCATCGGTAACAAGCTCAGTCACTACACACAATTGTCAAAGATTCAGAGAGGAAGCTATATAGGAGAGAATGAGAGCAAAAGAGTAGTTATAATATTTTGATGTCAATGTTATAATATTTTATTGCCATACAAAGTATGTTAATCACTATCACATTAGCACATGCTTACTTCTTCGTTCATAATTACTATTCATCCATTGTTATTTACTCTGACAATATTGGTACAACTTTTATAATATCCTAACTATATAATACTGATTATCTTCTTGATATAAGCTATACAGCTGTATTTATTTGTCTTATTGTTATTATTTTATCTCAAAAAGCTAATTTGGTTTTTTAATTTAGCAAAGCAATATAATATTATATAACACACTATTTTAGTGCCTTTGCAAATGGTCCCAAATTTGTAACTAATAGACCAACTTATTATATATTATTAACTTTAAAGGTTTCTCTTCTGATTAGAGTTTAGCTGTTGCCCAGATCAAAAGTTTGATCCTTTATAGTATTTTGTTTTGTGAAAACTCCAATTGTTTAATCAAATGTTACCTAAACCATCTTGAAGCCTTTTTCACTTTTCCTTTGTTATGGAAATAAACTCATCATTAAAACAAACTTTCGATTGCTGTAAGTATTTTGTTGTGTGATCTTCCAAGTGTGTGATTAAATGCGTTTTACAGGATGTTCTATGGTCCCGGAGGGCCGTACGCAATGTTTACAGTAAAGGAAGCTAGTAGAGCTTTGGCTTTGCTTTCTTTCAAGCCTCAAGACATGAATGACAATCTTGAAGATTAGGGTCCTGATGAGCATCAAGTTTTGGAGGATTGGGAGTATAAGTTCATTGACAAGTATCCCAAGGTTGGGAAGCTTGTGAAACAGTCAATCCAAACCGAGGAACCATCTCAAAGTTGAGAGGAATTAAAGGAAATTTAGGTTGCAGATGAAACTTTTGTGAGATGCTGCAAATTATTCAATGTAATATATAGGTAGGATGATTGATCAATCCAGTTTAATGGGAATGATTTGATCTTGTTGTGTAATTGTAATTAACATGTTTCTTTTAGGCTATGTTTGCCAAATGAATGTATTTTAAAGAAACTTATGAGCAAGTTATTTGTTGAATCATTAATCCATTTTACCATTCATTTTTAGCAACAATGCACTGCCCATCTTAGAATCAACATGAATGACTTTCATGTTTAACATTACTTCCAATCTAAACCTTTTGACTTTTGAAAGCAGTTTTAATCAATGACTCTATCCACTAATCAGACCAAATAAAATAACACTTAAAAGTTTAAAAATTGATCTACACAATCAATTGAGTTTTGTATAACAACCAAAATCACTTTCTCAGAGAAATCAGTGTGTCTAAATCCTAGTACAACAGAGTTTACTTTACATAAAAAACTATCTCCTGGTGAATGACTTTCAGACCAAATAAATTAACACTTAAAAGTTTAAACATTGATTCTTTAATTTATTTCTTAGGTGACTCATTGGAGTGTATAATATTAAAGCTAATACTACTTATTGTACTGCAACAACATTCATACATTCAATTTGCTTTGAGTTGGAATTATTATAAAGGAAAAAAATAAAAATAATAAAGGAAATTAAATGAGAAATTACTTGGAAGGGAACAAAAGTGATATGTATAATGGAAGAAAATCTTGATTTTGATTTGGTTGTTTTCATGATTTTTCTCTTAAAACTAAAAGACAAAATAACAATAATAATGCACTTTTATCATCACCATGTATAATGCTATTTTTATGTGTAAATACAGTAGAACTTCTATTTAAGAATACTCTATTTAAGAATAACCTCTAATTTGTTATAAAAAAATCAAGTCCCAATTTGGGCCAATTATAAATAAGAATAACCTCTAAATTGTAATTAGTTATACATTTTCTAAGTCTCGTATTAACAAAGTATACCTCTATATAAGAATAATTACATCTTAATAAAATATATACATGTATTTTGTAAATTTATTTATGTAAAATTAATAATTTTATTTTAAATTCTAATACATGTATGGAATTATATTTACTCTAATATATTTCTATTATGATATATTATTAATGATTATTTATTGTTATTATTGTTATATTGATAATTTTTAGTTTTTTAATTTTTTTTTTCTAGTGTAACTCTATTTAGTTATAACCTCCCAATTAGAATATAATTTACTTGGTCCTAAGTGTATTCTTGGATAGAGGTTCTACTGTATATAAGAGTGCACTAATGCACCCTTACCTATTTTGACATATAGAAAATTTTTTTAGTCTAATTTTTTTTATATTCGTTTACGTTATACTTATTTAAGATATCTCACAAAATTTTGAAAAATTCAGAATAATTTACAATATAGAAAATAGTATTCAAACAATCTATTTTACACGCGTATAAAATAAAATAGTTCACGCGTGCAACACACTTTTTGAACCCTATTTTTAGTGTGTTAAATTTTTCTAAATTTCTTAAAATTTTGCAGCATGTCTTAAATAGCTATAACGTATATGACCTTAAGAAAAAATTTAACTAAAAAATTATTTCGAATACATCCATTTAAAAATAGTACATTGTAGAATTTTCCATATATATGTGATTGTGTGAACAGAGAATATATTAAGTTAGGCGGGTTTTGTAATTGACAATATGTATAAATTCACAAATATTTTTTCTCCTAATTTGACCATTGAATTTTCAAAGTAGGCAAAAACATAATATTTATTATGGACAAGAAGTACGCAAACCTCATCACCTCTAAGCTAATCCAATTCAATCAACTATACATTTTTTGAGAGAATTACACCATCAAACCTCTCAAAAGACTTTATATAGAAATTGTATGAGTAGAGAGATGCAGGGACAACTAACCAACTAACTAACTAACTGATTAACTGACTGACTTCTTAGAGCTCTGATTGGCTCAGCTATAGAAATTCATAACACCTGTGTTGTAACAGTAACTAACTAATTGAACGAGGAAGATTTGGGCATGGATTGATTAGAAAATAGCATTTTATTTATATTTACAATTCAGATGTAGTGATGTTGTCAGAAAATTAAATAGGATTTTTCTAAACAATCCATGCACAAATCTTCCTCTTCATTGTAGGAAAATCGTGGTTACAAGCTAAAATATAAACGAAAAATACAAATCAAACGAAACAAGTCTAAACCCACTGTTGTGCACTTAAGCACTAACAAGAATGCAAGAACAAGATAGAATAAAGGCTAGAAACATAAACCAGCAAACCAGAAATGATAATGAACAACAATTAACGAGGTTCAATCACATGGATAAATCTTGGATCTAATAATCCCCAGGTAGAAAACAACTCTGTTGGCTTCTGATGATTTTGATATTGAATGGCAAGAATCAATGTTACAAACACTTGGATTAAGAACACAAAGAACACTAGTGGTGATACACATCAATTACAAACTTAATCTCACTTGAGGCAATCCAATCAAACACATAGAAATGCCTTTTACAACCCTCATCCTCAACTAATCACCCAAGAGAATTCATCTCAATTACAAGCTGAGTTTTAATTGTGCTTTACTCACTAACTTGATCTCTCTCATACAAGTGAATCATAAACCTTCTATTTATAGAGCTAGGTTAGTTAGGACAGGACTAACTGACTTAACTACCAACTGTCAAGGTAGTCAGAAGTGTTGTCTAAGTGTCCTAAACCCCACACGCACAAATACAAAAACAACAAAATTACAATCTAACACGAGCATAGCATTGCTTGTTTCATGTTGTGGAAGCTACCTCTTTGCTTCCTTCCTAAAGGAGCTCCCTGCATTAGAAGAGATAAATTGAAGAGATAGAGAATTGGAACTCAGTGTGAGTACTTGTGTTGAAAGAGCATAAAGTTGAGAGAAAAATTGAAGGTGTGTGATTTAACGGTGTGAACCAAATTGAAAATTGTTAACATACCTAACAATTTTATAGCTCATGCACACCATTAAACTCCAAATGAATAATAGAACAAAACCAGGGGATTCTCATAAAGCCTGTCAAAATAATTGAAGTTCCATCATAGGTAGAAAAAACAACAAACAAAAACATCTCTAGAGAATTGATATTGTATTACAAACAGATTTAAATATCAAATATACATACCTCAATTATAATCAATCTGAGCAGTTATGGGGTAAAATTTGACATTGGGTATGTGACTAATTTTGGTTAAATCTGGAAACAGTAGACATTTCAACATCTGAAAAACTTCACTAAAAATTCCAATGAGCATACATACATACATAGCAAAACAAATCAAATTGTGAATCTCAATCCATACCAGCTATAGATTCTTCTAAATAATCCATCCACAAATCTTTCCACTCTCAGATTCTCAGTATATAGTATATACCTGTCAAAAAACAAAGTCAGAAAATGTATAAGAATGCCAACCATTTATGTGAATTGGAGTTCAACATAGATTTTTATAATTTCTCAAATCTTTACACTGAAAATACGTACCTCAATTAAATCATTTGCAGCAGTTGTTGTGTGGATGCTAAATTGTGACATTGGGAATGTGACAAATCTTGGTCCAGTACTCCTCATTCCCACTCTCCTTCGGGTCATACTTTTTCCTCACCAGAGGACACTCCCTTACATACAAAGACCCGAGTGAAGTTGGAAACCCTTCTTCTGACAATGTCTGCAACTCAGGACAGTTGGAAATATCAAGTGTTTGCAAGGAGGTGAGTTGTCTAAGCCCATTTTTATCCAGACTTTTCAGTTTTGAAAACATGAAGATACGAAGAAAGGTAATAGTGGGAGGTAGTAGCCCTTCCTCCGGAAATGATTCTGTATCTTCATTGTAATTTCCACCAATAAAAAGATTGGTAAGATGGGGTAATGTTTGCCAGTTCTGCTTCATCCTCAAAAGTTCATCATAAGATATCCAAAGTGAAAACAAACTAGCAGGCATACCACCTTCAGGAAAAGTCTCTATCAACGGGCAACGAAATAGTATCAAAAACTTTAAAGATGAGAGCAAAGCCATTTTCTCAGGTAACCACTTGAGTTTAGGACAATTGCTGATTGTGAATTCACTCAGCTTGGGAGCAATAAGTCCACCCTTTGGGAAAGATACAAAACTACAACAACTATCTATCTGTAAAGATGACAAAGATGTTAGTTCCTGAAGAGATTTCCCATCTGACACTGAGAGGGCTTCAAAATAGTCACATATTGTAATAGTAAGAGTTTTGAGATTGGGAAATAAATCCAAATGGAGGGATCTAAATGATGATCCACAATCTTCTAACCAAAGAGACTGAAGAGGATGGTAGGTAGAAGTAGGACTCATTGGCTTTATTGTCTGGTACAATGACTCTGTATTTTCTACACTTACAATTTTTATTTCTCTAGCACATGGTAATCTTGGGAGGATTAATGCAAAATGATAATGTCCTTCAATTTTTATATTTGTTAGGGAAGGAAGAAAGTGAGGCAATTTCCCTATGAGCTTTGGACAATCTTTAATCACAAGTTCTTTAAGCTTTCCATATGTTGATACCTCTTCAGTTTGCATTGAATGCCATTGCTCCCATGATAACATGTTGCTGAAGCTTAATGTTTCCAATGATGAAAATGGCTTTCTCCCAGAACTATTCCCATAAAACTCAGCACCCACTGTCACTACCGAATTGAATCCTGAGATGCAAAGATGTTTTAGCAAAGGCAACTGCCCAAGTGGTGGTAAATTGGAGCAATGCGGACACCCACGTAGACTTACTTTAACAATGTTGCTAAACGATTCATTTCCAACCCAATATGGAAACTTTTTGCCCGGGTAATGAAGAATCTTGAGCTCCTTCAACGTTGTGTTAGGTGTAAGCATTTCAAGCACACTCTTTCCATGCTTTGGATCAATTGATCTATTTAAATAACTCCATTCCAAACTCAATTTCTCAAGTTTCTTCTTATCCAATACATTGATTAGATTTGATGGTGTTGCAACATTGACCACATTTTCTAACTTCTTAATGGAAACTTCTCCATGTAGACTTGAAAGTTGGGTCAACTCTTTTATTTCAGCACCACTATCCTTTCCCACAACGAACATTGTCAATGTTTGGAGATTTGTCAATTTACTTATTTGGCTTGGCATCTCTACTAGGTTAGCTTCACTGATAATAAGATGTCTCAAATTAATGAGGTGATGCATATTTTTAGGCAAAGTTTCAAGTAGACGACAATATTCTAACTTTAAAGTCTGTAAATTGTATAACATAGTTAGAGATACCGGCAACTTCACAATCTCAGTGCCAGAAAGATCTAAAAAGCGAAGATGTTTAAGCTCACCGATTGAATTTGGCAACTCAATCAAACATGAATAACAGAAAGATAAAACTCTCAAACATTTTAGCTTCAGTAACAAATTCTGCACTAGTTCCTTAGAAATACTAATTTTAGGATACCGTGAACCTAAAGTTAAAAATGTTCGCAGGCGTGTAGCTTCAAAACTGTTAGACATCTTGTTATCTAGATACAAGAGTTTTGTGACACATCCAAAGTGGCGTGTTTTCTTCTCCAACTTAACAATGTCTTCGTTGTGCTCTAATAAACAAGAGTATTTCCCATAAACAATTCTAGCCAAATCAACAATAAGATCATGCATGACAAAATAAGATGTACCTGCCAAGGTCTTGGTTTTTGTAAAAAATGACATAGATACTAAATCATCAAAATACTCATCGCCCACTTCTTCCATTGTTTTATTCCCCTCGGAATGCTTCACAAGATTTTCAGCCATCCATAGTAAGACCAACTCTTGTCTTTGAAATTCATAGCCTTTTGGGAATATTGAACAATAAGCGAAACATCCTTTCAAGTGTGGTAGAAGATAGAAGAAGCTCAATTCTAAAGCAGCTGGAAGAATCTTGCTCCTTTCACGTGTCAGCTCCCAAATATTGTTCTTTGCTATTTGTTCCCATCTGTTAGCATCCAACGTTGATCTCAAGAGGCCTCCTAGGACTTTAGCAGCTAAAGGTAAACCATTACATTTCTTAGCAATTTCTCTACCTATGCTTTCCAATTTCGGGTTCTCAATAAACTTTCTAGAATTCCCACTGGAAGAGTGCTTGACAAATAGTGCCCAACAGTCATCTTCTGATAATTCTCTAAGACGGTGTGTACCAACAGTTCGAATGCTATCCGCAACTTTTTCATTTCTTGTTGTTACTATTATTTTGCTGCCTTTTGACCCACCGTTGAAAGGCTTCATCACTTCTGTCCACTCAACATAATCATCTTCCCAAGCATCATCTAGAACAGTCAAAAACTTCTTTCCCATTAACTTATTTGACAAATTAATCTGCAGTGAATTCAAATTCATGTCATTGTAAGCATCACCTGGGGCTACTTCTTGAAGGATGGTTTTTGTCACAGCCATGGCATCAAATTTATCTGAAACATACACCCAGGCTCTAAATTCAAACATCTGCTTCACTTGTTCGTCGTTGAAAAGAGTTTGAGCAAGGGTAGTTTTCCCAATCCCACCCATTCCCACTATGGGAATGACATGTATCTTTTCACTACTATCTTCATCGGACACCAACAACTTCATCAAGTCATCCTTGTCAGTGTCTCTACCGTAAATTTCAGGTTCATCTGGCAAAGAAGTCTTAGCACATAATCTTTCTGATGGTTTCACATCAACAACATTCTTTTCAAGATTCAAGTAGCCAATTTGATTGGCTAAGTACTCCAACCTCTTAAGAATCTCTACCATGTTAGTGTTCCTTTTATGATCAGCTGAATTAGAAGGTTCAGAGAAACGAGAGAGTAACTTATGAATTGCCTTCCTTTTTGCTTTCTTTAACTCATCAGGTTTGTTGGGTTTCATAGCATTGTATTCAATATCACCAAAGAAGTTTTCAGCATCATCGACAGCATCCAGAAGATCTTCCAGCCACTTCTCCACAGCAGGGTTTTTGATTCTCTTATTCTCAACCTCGAAACGAACTGTAGCTAGACAATTTAACGTTGACTTCAACTTGAAAAGTCTCTCAGAAACAACAGAACTTTCATTTTCTTTGAAGAACTCCTTACAGTAAGGAGATGCAACCCTTTTCAGCAAAAAATCTAAAGAAGAAGAGATAACAGCGCCAATCACAAGTTCAGCCATATTCCAATTCAGTTCAGTTAAAGGTTCACAAAAGGTTATAGCAATGGAAATATATGGGATAGGAACAGAACAACAATATGAATGGATTAGAAAACATATCAGAGCAATATGAGTTAAGAGAATTAATGATGATAAAAGCTTTTGATGACATTCACATGACATTGACATATGCAACCACCAAATTAATTCCTTTCTCACTTGTAAGACTTTTGTGTTATTATTTTTAGTTGTATAAAGACTTTTAACAAACATATAAATGATTTATTTTGACATGATAAATTATCTGAAACTTTTGAAAGTCTACAAAAAATTCTGCTATGGTGTTCATTGTAGTCATAACGGGTACACATGTAACATACATTTTAATCACTAATTTTGATACCGTCAATTTTCTTAATTTTTTTTTCAAAAATAAATCGTAAGATAGCGTTTTATAACTACAATAAACACCGTCATAACAAAAATATTGAAATTACAATCGATTTACGTACTTATAACAATATGTTGATTGTAGTGAAATTACTTCATCCTAATCCAGTTGTTATGTCACTAACAACAATCAGGAATACACTAACTAAATGATGAGTTGTTACATGTTTATTGATTTGAGTCAGCATAAAGTCAGCACGCACTATACAGTTCAAGATTTAAGTCTCAATTATGCAACAATGGTGATCAACACTAAAATTACATTAATCCTCCTCACTCTGTTATTTACAGTTCTTGGACCAAATTAGAGAGTAGACTTGAATAAAAGTTGAATGAGATTAACCCGAGTTGGTTCTAAGCTAACTGCCTTGACCTTCCAGGAATATAATCTCCAACAATTATTAATTCAATATGTGAATTAGTTTCAAATTCACTTTTAAAAGCAGTTATAATCAATGGCTTAATCAATCCACTACTAATCAGACCAAAGAAAAAGATAAAAAGTTTAAAAATTCCCCCACACAACAATCTATTGAGTTTTACATCACTTATTATAGTTTGTTTAAAAATTCCATATCTTGAAGCCCACTATCGATAAGGATTATTGAAAACCTTGGATCAAAAAATTAGGATACCTATTACCGCCTCTTTTATCATCATGAGATAAAACATTGTTAAGATCACCCATCACACACCATGGTAAAGTAGAGTTATTAGCAAGAGTACGTAACAAATTCCAAGTAGAAGCACGCCTACTCCTATTTGGTTCCCCATACACACCAGTAAAATGCCATTCCTGCACACCTTTAGAAGCAACTCTCACATCTATATATGCATCAGAGAACCCAAGTAAAGGCACTTCATCCCCAACTTTCCATAACAAAGCAATACCGCCACTCCTACCATTAACATCAACAGCTATCATGCCATCAAATTCCAACGTCACACGCACTCTCTCCATCTGAGAACGACGAGAAATAGTCTCACAGAAAAACACAATACTGGGCTTCTTTTGGATCACTAGATCCTTAAGGAATTGTAAAGTCCACGTGTTCCCAAGCTCATGGCAATTCCAAGATAAAATATTCATGATGATTGGTGGGCCTGGATACCAGTATCCACCAAGCTCAAATTTTTTGACCCATGAACCTCCTGACCTGCTACCACTTCACCTCTCACGTGGACCCCATTAAGTCCCTCTAAATTTTGTTCATCTCCTTTTTGAATCAAGGACTAGCAGACAAGTGCCCTCATTAAGTGTTTCCTCATTAGATGGGAAATACGCAACAATGGTGATCAACAGATGGGAATTGCATGATCAATGGCTTTTTAACCCTCTGAATATTAATAAAGATTTTATTTTTTATTTCATTAGAATCAGACATTCATTTAAAAGAAAGAAGGCTCAGTCTGAAGAAAAACAACAAAAACAACTACTCTACAGGTTAGGAGCAGATTAGAGCAGAATAAAAAATAAAATGGAAGAAGAATAAGTTAATCAAACAAACCTGAGAATATCTGTGGTAAATGCAAGCTCAATATTCAATTCTAACATTGGGTATGTCACTAATCTTGTTCCAGTACTCCTCATTCTCACTCTCCTTCCCAGAGTACTTTTTCTTTACAAGAGGACAATTGGAGATCTTCAAAGAGGTGAGGGAGGTTGGAAACCCTTCTTCTGACAATGTCTCCAACTCAGGAAAGATACAAAACTACCACAATCAACGATCCTTAGAGATGTTAGTTCCTCAAGAGATTTCCTATCTGACACTGAGATAGCTTCAAAGTAGTCGTTGCATTCAATCTCAAGAGTTTTGAGATTAGGAAATAAATCCATATTGAGGGATTTGAAGGATGATCCACAACAGTACAACTGAAGGCGATGAAGAGGAGGGTAATGGTAAAGTGGAATAAGAGTGGTAGGCAAACATCCACTGGTAGTAGAAATCGAACAAGGATTCCTTGGCTTTATTGCCTCATACAATGACTCTGAATTCTCCAAGTGAATAATTCTCATTTTTGTGACACATGGTAATCTTGGGAGACATAATAATGCACTCTCCTTACGTCCTTCAATGTTAATGCTTATTAATGAAGGAAGAAAGTGAGGAAAATCTCCAACGAGCTTAGGACAATCATTAATCTCAAGTGTTTTGAGCTTCCCATATGATGTTGCCTCTTCAGTTTGCATTGAATGCCATTGCTCCCATGATGACATGTTGCTGAACCTTAATGTTTCCAATGATGAAAATGGCTTTTTTGTAGAACAATTCCCATAAAACTCAGCACCCACCGTCACTATCGAATTATATCTTGAGATGGATAGATCCTTTAGCAAAGGAAGTTGCCCAAATGGTGGTAAATTGGAGCAATGTTCACAACCATCAAGACTTACTTTAGAAATGTTGCTAAATGAATCATTCCCAACCCAATTTGGAAATATTTTGACTGGATAGTAAATGATCTCAAGCTCCTTCAACGTTGTGTTAGGTGAAAGCATTTCAAGCACACCCTCTCCATGTTTTGGATGAACATCAGAATCAATATAAGTCCATTTCAACCTCAATTTCTCAAGTTGGTTCTTCTCCAGTACCTTCACTTGATGCGATGCCTTTGTAACCACATTTTCTAACTTCTTAATGCAAAGCTCTCCATGTAGACTTTGAATTTTCGCCAACTCTTCTATTTTAGCGCCACTATCCCTCCCCACAACAAAAGTTGTCAACATTTGGAGATTCCTCAATTCAATTATTTGGCTTGGCATCTCAACTAGTCTACTAACTCTACTAACAATAAGATGTCTCAAATTAATTAGATGATGCATATCCTTGTCATCAGCAAATTGGAAACAACTACCTATTATCTTTTCTTTTCCCACCACAAACCCAGAAAAATTTCCCGATTCTACTGCTTTTTCCAACATTCTCCCAAGCACATCTACTACCAACGTGAACAGAACTGCGTTTCGATAAATTTCTCCCTCGGTCGTCCATTAATAAATATAGAGAAGGAATAAGCATCATTTAATACACTTTCTCCAAGTGAATCCAAATCCCTTGTTACACAGGACAGAATCCAAAAAGTCCCACTCAACTCGGTCATAGGCTTCCTCAAAATCAATTTTAAATACTATTCCACTTTTGCCTTTGCACCTGGAGTCTTCTACTATCTCGTTTGCTATGAGAACAGATTTTAGTATGTCTTCCTTCGACAAAAGTCGATTGTATTTCCATGATAGTCTCCTCCAATACACCACCTTAGCAATGATCTTGTAAACACTTGTTATGAGGTTGATCGGTCTGTAATCTCTAACTTTGTAGCTATTCAGCTTTTGTGGGATCAGGCAAATGAATGCCTTGTTTATGCTTCCTTGAATATTTACCTCTCTCTCAAAAGCTTTGAATACTTCCATCAAATCTTCCTTAATGATGTCCCATTGGGACTGGAACACGGCCATGCTGAATCCATCCAGACTCGGCGCCTTGCTGCCTTCACAACTGAATACAACAGCCTTTACGTCATCCTCTTCAAAAGGTTTTTCTAACTGCCTTGCTGAATTTTTAGAGATTTCCTTCCAATTAATGCCATCTATACCCGAACTCCTCCTACTCTCAAAAGTGTATAAGTTAGAGAAAAAGGAGATGATCTCTTTGACAATGTCTTCCTGCGTTAAGCAACTTATGGAACAATCTTGAATTTGCATCCCCCTCCTAGGCCCATTTACACTTAGATTTCAGCCACAAACCCCTTTCCTCTTCAATAGTGAGTTTTTGCCATTCACTCTTAAACTTCTTCCTTTCCTCCGCTTTTTGAAAAAAGAGAAAAGATCATTTGGTCTTAGACAGGACCCTCCCCGTTATACACTAAAAAGCCTCACTTGTGGCAGAGGAAAACCATGGTTACAATTCAAAGCAAAGCAAAAAGTCCTAAGATAAATATCACTCTCCAAAACGGCCCCAGAAGAGGACTAAAAAAACTATCAAAGCCACCTACTGCCTTTATAGAATTGTTTTCCATTCTCTGCATAAATCTAGAAAAGGCAGGTCCTCAAAATGTTTGGTTCTAAACACCCAAGTGGCTGTCCAAATCTTAACTTTCTCCCACACATCCGCTTCTGATTTAGCAGCCCCTTCAAAAATTCTAACATTTCTTTCCAACCACAGCCCCAATTGTTGCTAAGATCACTATTTGCCACAGCTTTGTTCTGCATTAAGCTATCATTTGTGATACAGACCTTGGCATAACCCAAGACAGTTCAAACTCCACTAGCACATTTATCCATAAACGTTGAATAAATTTGCATTCCAAAAACAGATGTCCAACATCTTCTCCACTGCCTTTGCAGCAGACACACCAACCAGGGGAAATGTAAAGGAAAGACTTCCTTTTTTGCATCTTATCATGGACATTCACTTTGTCTAAAGACACGAGCCGACCAAACACTTTAACTTTTGATGGAACACAACTTTTCCATAGTCTTCGTCCAAAACAAGCCCCTAGCCATTGGGTTTGATGTCAACCAACAAAAGGCTGATTTACAAGAAAAAGCACTAGACAGATCCGATTTCCAAATTCGACTATCATCTGAAATACTCAACACTTTTACACGTTCCACCTTTTGCATTAATGAAATAAGACTTGGCATCTCTCTATCCATTAAGTTCCTTCTAAACATGAAATTCCAACTCTACCCATCCGCTGGCAACCCCTCATCAACAATCAGTTCCTTTATAAAAGCATTCCTTGTCTTAGAAATCACTACTAAATCAGGGAATGCACTAATCAAAGGAGAATTGTTAAGCTAAACATCTTCTAAAAATCGAATCCTATCCCCTCTTCCAATTTTGAAGTGTACCAATCCCAAATACTCATCATGAAGATATGAAATATCCCCCTCCATGGACCTTTAGGAGACAGACGACTTTCTTTCTTAGAGTCCCAGAAATTGTCAGTCCTACCAATTCTGCTTACCACCACCCTATGCCACAACGAATTTTGCTCTAAAGGAAATCTCCACAGCCACTTCATAGGCAAACCTCCCTCATCTCGAGGCCTACAAGCCTCATCCCAAGCCACTAAATGATCCCCACATGTAGACTCGTTGCCTTCCCAGAAGAAGTCTCTCATCATCTTCTCCAACGCTTTAGTTACTGACTTAGGCACTTTAAAAAATGATAGGAAATATAAAGGGAGAGAGGATAGAACCGACTGAATGAGAGTCAACCTACCCCCATTACATAAAATGCGCATTTCCATCCATCGAGTCTTTTAGCACACTTGTCCAATACTAGTTCTTAAAAACTCCATTTTCTAGGCGAGCCCCCCAAGTGCATCCCTAGATATTGCTATGGCTAGCTTTCTACTTCACACCCAATCCTACATGCAAGCCTTGAAACAATATTCTCATCCATGCAGATTCCCAACAGTCGATTTTAACTCATATGGCACCAAATGCTTCTACTAATCTCAACAGCTTGTGCAGCGATTTCCCATCATCGACAAAGAATAACGTATCATCTGCGAATTGAAGGTGGCTAACTTGGACTATCTCCTTTCCTACCATAAATCCCGAAAAATTGTCTGAACTGACTGCCTTATTCATTATTCTCCCTAACACATCCGCAACCAGAGTAAATATAAAATGAGAGAGTGGATCACCTTGTCTGAGTCCTCGTGACCCATTAAATTTTCCCTTGGTCTACCATTGATGAAGACCGAGTACGAAATAGAAGAGATACATCCTTTAATCCATTTCCTCCGAATTTCTCCAAATCCCTTCTTGCACAAAACCAAGTCCATGAAGTCCCATTCGACTTGGTCATAAGCTTTTTCAAAGTCAATTTTGAGAACCAAGCCGCTCTTGCCTCTACTTCTATAGTCTTCTACTGTCTCATTAGCAATGAGAATTGAGACTAGTATTTGTCGACCTTCAACAAAGACCGATTGAGTTTTAAGAATAGTATCTCCCGGTACACCCTTGAGTTTGATTAAAAGCATCTTCCTTTCCTCCGCTAAAGAAGAATTCCACTCTTTTGACGCTTCCAACTTGTCCAAGACCAGCAATCTTCTCTTCAAAACATTCTTGGCCAATAGGTTGTTGTCGTAAGTTATCTTGCTCCAATCTTTGATGTTATCTTTTACTTTCTTTAATTTACTCATGAACTTGGTTCTTGCCCACCCTAAACCTTCTGCTTTTTTCCACCAAGCCCCAAAATTCTTGGAAAACAACTTATGCTCCAGCCATATGTTATCAAACCGAAATGGACCGGGTCCCCATCTTGGTGGATTTGAATCTAGAATCACAGGGTTGTGATTAGAAACAATTCTTACCAGCATTTCTAGACACAAAAACAGGAATACCTCACACCAACTATTGGTGAAAAGGAATTTGTCCAGCCTATAACAAATAGGATTTTCTCTAAAATTAGACCATGTGAAACTACCATTATTCAGTTTTGGGTCTATTAATTTCAATTCTCGAACCAGCTGATCGAACATCTTCATGCTCTTAGTCCAAGAATTACTCTTTAACTTCTCTTGTACCCTTCTAACCATATTAAAATCCCCTCCTATGCACCAAGAGACTGATTTTTTGGTTTGAAGCTAGTATTGATTGTTGGGTATAATTCCTTCCATTCGATATCACTTTTACTCCTACCACCAACTTTGCTCCTAATCGCAGCCACGGTGGAAATCATCTCCTCCTCGTGAACATGGTTAGGTGCTTGTTTTTTCGAAGCTTCTCTACCTTTCATAGGACCACTAACTTTGGCGGTTGGGCGTTTTACCACATCAGCCCATGAAGCTTTGGTATTCCTTGCTTTTGCATCTCCCTTTACAGTGGAGAAATCTTCAAACTTCGTCTCAGGTTTCCTCTTCAGTAACTTGCCAAGGCTCTCTCCGAACTCCTTCCACCCCCAAGTCTCCTTTTCTTCTGCTATGATCACCATATTCACCTTCTTATCCTCAAGATTGAGATTTTACAGAAAAGACCCTTTGCATTCCAAAATGCTTCCATGAGGCAGCTGTCAGTGTAATTCCTGAACATCCTCTTAAAAGTAATTCGCGATTGTCCAGCTTTCTTCTAAATCTCATCCATAATATCCATAATCCAATCCGCGGTACCAATGGCGACTGCAATCTCAAAACTTGCACTTCTAGTTCTCTCGCAAATTCTCACCGATCCACCATCCTTAGACAATGTTAACATGAACACTTTGTGTTTCATTCTAAAACTCCAATATCAGTGAAGGCCTAGAGTTGATAAGCACAGAAAATTTTTCACCTCCAAAACCAGTGGGGTAATGGATATTTTTCTTCCCAAGACCAATGGGGCCACAGTGTCGGGACGACCAAGTTTTATCATGGCCAGAGGGGCCATGAAAGGATCGGACGTGCATCAGAGTTAACAAATCTTAGTGATTTATTTGTTTATTAAACAGAGCGGTTAAGGTCTCTAATTTGTTGTCTATCTTACAATGTTTTTTCTTTTTTTTTTTTTGAAAAAAGAGAGAGGATCCACTTGTCTTAGACAGGACCCTCTCCAAAATGAATTGGAAAGCCTCACTTGTGGCGGAGGAAAACCATAGTTACAATTCAAACAAACCAATAAGGCCTAAGCCTTATGTTACTCTCTAAAACTGACCAAAAAAAAACAGCCAAAGCAAACCAGTTCAAAACTTCTTACTGTCATTACAAAATTGTTTTCCACTCTCGACATAAATCTAGAAAAGACAGATCCTCAGAGTCTATCTTACAATGTTGACTAAAGGATATGAATGAAAATGTTGTTAGCGAAAAACAAAGTAAGGATAAAATTATTTGACTAAAGGAATATAAAGATTCTTTTGGAATAAAATAGAAAATTTATCTAAAGGAATAGAGATTTTATATTTAAAAAATAGGGTTTTTTTCAGTAATTGAATAAAAAAGATGAATATGGCTAAGTGAATGATAACTTTATTTAGAAAAAATAAAGTAAGAAGAAAGTGATTCTACTAAAGAAATGTAAGATTATTTTGAAGAAGATAGAGAATTTGACTAAAGGAATAAAAAGACTATTTGGACAAAATTAAATTAGGAGAAAATGATTTTACTAAAGGAACAAAATAAATTATTTCGAGAAAATAAATTATTTCGCTAAAGGAATAATAATTTTGTTTGGATAAGACAAGAGTTAGGAGAAAATGATTGAACAGAAATATAAGATTTTTTTTGAGGAAAATAAAGTTATTGGCTAAGGGAACTAAAATTTATTTTGAAAAGATAGAAATGGGAGAAAATGATTTAACTAAAAGATTATTTTGAGAAAATATAAGATTACTTACAAACAAACACTTTTGCATCTTTCACTTTGTCTAAAGACATAATCCAAACAAACACTTTAACTTTTGTTGGTACACAACTTCTCCATAAAATTCTTGTCCCGCATAGCCCATTAAGACCAGAATTTGAAATAAACCAGCGGAATGCTAATTTACAAGAAAACACCTCTCATGGATCCGGCTTCCACATACGACTATCATCCAAAATATTCAACACTTCTACATGTTCCACCTTTTGCAGTAATAAAATAAGGCTAGGAACCTCACCTTCCCGTAAATTCCTCCTAAATTTGAAATCCAAGCTCTCTACCTAGCCATGCCCCTCGTCAACTATCAGATCCTTTATAGTCGCATTCCTAGCTTTGGAAATCACTGCTAAGTCAGGGAAGGCACTGAACAGAGAATTATCTCCAAGCCAAACATCTTCCCAAAACCAAATACTGTCTCCTCTACCAATTTTGAAGTGTACCAGTCCAAGATATTCATCATACAAATCTGAAATATCCCTCCACGGACCCTTAGGAGACAACTGACATCCTTTTTTTGTGTCCCACAAATTGTCAGCCATACTGTAGCGACTCAACACCACTTTATGCCACAGCGAATCAAGTTCTAGAGGGAATCTCCACAACCATTTCATTAGCATACCTATGTTTCTCATTTCCAACCTCCCAATAACCAGCCCACTTTCATTCTGGGGCCTACAAATGTCCTCCCACGCCACCAAGTGATCTCCTCCCACCAAGTCCCCACCTTCCCAAAGAAATCTCTCACTCCATAATCATGATGACTGCCTTTGGAGCTTTCAACAGGGAAAGGTAAAAATAGGAAGAGATGATAGGATAGATCGAATAAGAGTTAATCGTCCACCCCTTGATAAAAATGAGCATTTCCACCCATCAAGCTTCTTAGCACATTTCGCCAACACTGGTTCCCAATAAGAAAGTTTTCTAGGCAAATCTCCTAGTGGCATACCAAGGTATTTTAAAGGACAGTCCCCCATTTCACACCCTATTGCGGCAACTAGATTGGTAACCACTTGCTCCTCCATACATAAGCCCAGCAGTTAGCTTTGCTCATGTTAACCATTAAGCCAGATACTGCACAAAATCCTTCAACTAATCTGACCAGTTTTTTAAGTGACTAACTTGAATCCTATCTTTTCCCTCTAACAGCTTAGACTCAACAGCTTTATTCACCATTCTTCCTAGAACAACCGCTACCAAAGTGAGAAGAAAAGGGGAATGGGTCCCCTTGTCTTAGTCCCCGAGACCCGTTAAACTTTCCCCTTGGCTTCCTCTACTTTTCTCCAAACCTTTTATTTTCCATCACAAGGTCATAAAATTCCATTCTACCCGATCATATGCTTTTTCAAAATCAATGTTAAAGACCAATCCTTTCTTCCCTCTATTTCTATAGTCTTCAACTGTTTCGTTAGCAATCAACACAGTCCAGTATCTATCTACCCTCTACAAAGGCCGACTGAGTATCTAGGATAGTGTCTACCAACACTCCCTTGAGTCCGCAAGCACCTTAGAGATGACCTTGTACACACTTGTTATCAAGCTAATTGGTCTAAAGTCTCTTACTTTGCAACTGTTAATCTTTTTTTTAAAATTAAACATATGAAAGTTTCATTGATGCAACCTTGAATCGTTCCATCTTCCTCAAAAGATTTGAAGACATCCATCAAATCCTCTTTAATAACTTCCCAGCTAGCTTGTAAGACTGCAATACTAAAACCATCAGGACCTAGAACCTTACTACCTTCACAACTAAAGACCGTACTTTTAACTTCATCTTCTTCAAAAATGCCTTTCTAGTTGTCCCGCCAAGAAATCTAAAATTTTTTACCACTCAATTCCTTCAATACTTCTCCCTCTTGTCTTCTCAGAAGTGTATAATCTCTTAAAAAAAATCTCTTCAACCACATCTTCTTCTTCATCGATAAACGATCCATCCTCCCTTTCAATTCATGAAATTGTGTTTCTTGCCTTTCTCGCATTCAACATGTCATCAAAAAATTTCGAGTTAGCATCACCCTCTTTGGCCCACTTACATTTAGCTTTCAATCATGCACTTCTTTCTTCAGCAAAAGCTAAAATTTTCCATTCCTTTTTTGTCTTTCTTTTTTCCTCTATTAAAGCTTGATTCCCGCCTCTTCCAATTTATCCAATTCGACCAGCCTTCTTTCCAAAGCACTTTTTATCATCTAATTGTTACTGAAAGTCAACTTACCCCACAACTTAATGTTTTCTTGCCTTTCTCGCATTCAACATGTCATGAAAAAATCTCGAGTTAGCATCATCCTCTTTGGCCCAATTGCATTTATCTTTCAACCATGCACTTTTTTCTTCAGCAAAAGCTAAAATTTGCCATTCTTTTTTTGTCTTTCTTCTTTCCTCCATTAAAGCTTGATTCCTGCCAACACTTCCTTCCAATTTATCCAATTCGACCAGCCTTCTTTCCAAAGCACTTTTTATCATCTGATTGTTACCGAAAGTCGACTTACTCCACGACTTGATCTTTTCTTGCCTTTCTCGAATTCAACATGTTATGAAAAAATCTTGAGTTAGCATCACCCTCTTTGGCCCACTTGAATTTAGCTTTCAACCATGCACTTCTTTCTTCAGCAAAAGCTAAATTTTGCCATTCCTTTTTTTGTCTTTCTTCTTTCCTCCATTGAAGCTTGATTCCCGCCAACATTTCCTTCCAATTTATCCAATTCGACCAGCCTTCTCTCCAAAGCATTTTTTATCATCTGATTGTTACCGAAATTCGACTTACTCCACAACTTGATGTTTTCTTTAACCATCTTCAATTTACACATGAGCTTGGTCCCTGACCATCCCAACGCCACTGCATTTTTCCACCAAACCTCAAAAAAATTGGAGGAGTTGTGATCCAACCACTGGTTATCAAACCGAAAAGGCGCGGGGCCCCATTTAGGTAAATTGGAGTCCAGGATTATTAGGCTGTGATCAGAGACTAATCTCACCATCATTTCTTGTCTGACAAAAGGAAACATGATCTTCCATTTATTACTGAATAAGAATCGATCCAACCTGTTCCAAATGGGTACCGATCTGAAGTTCGACCAAGTGAACCTTTTGTTGTTTACTTTTGGATCCATAAGCCTCAACTCTTGAACTAACTCATCAAACATTCTCATACTTTTAGTACTAGAGGTACTATTCATTTTTTCTTCAACTCTTCTGACCACATTAAAATCCCCCCCCCCCCCCTCTAAACACTTTGATTCACCACATATTGAACTCAATCCCGCAAATTCATCCCAAAAATCAGCTCTAATCTTATAAGAACAAGGCCCATAGACCCCTCAAAACCACCAAGGGTCTTTGCCATCAACTTGAATCAAAGTTGAAATCGTAAAATCAACTACCATCGAGTCTAAAATCGTGATGCTTCTAGTGTCCCACACTATCAAAGTACCACCCGAGCTCCCTAAAGCTGGGATAAGAATCAAAGCTTTGAAACGAGACCTCCAAATACTCCCAATAAAGCTTCTGTCCACTGCTTCTCTTTTTACTTGTAAAAAATTAAATCCGGATCTTCGTTTCTCTCTATCCCCACTGCCCATAATATCCATGTAAGAATCTTTATTGTAATCTTTTTTTGGAACCCTAGACTTCTTCTGACTTTTATCATAGTTTATGTTAAAATTCAAATTTTTAATTCCCTGCTTTTATTTTTCACTTCCTTCTCAATTCCTCCTCCACTACCTTTGCTTCCTCATTAGATACTATTGTCATTCCCATGTTTGTCAAAGTTGCCACTATTATGCCAAGAGGACTTGCTCAATTTAGATTCCCCTTTATCAACTCCATCATTTCTGCTATCTATCTTCATAGGCAGTTTATGTTGCTGTTCTACCTCACTAACACATTCTTTTCCTCATTCTTCATGCCATAATTCATCCCCTCGATTCACCATGATGTTATCCTCATGCCACATAACTTTTATTTCACATAGAATATCTTCCATTTCTTCATTGACTTCTTTCTCTTCGACCCCTCCCAACTCTTCCATATCATCACTGTCTGAGCTACTTACTGACATTTCTTCCCCCTGATAACTTTAATTGCAATCCTTTTTTTTTTTCCTTTTGTGTTTTCAATGATTTTTTCACCAAGTTTGCTTAAGTTTGTGAATCCTCCATCCTTTTTCAACCTGATTTTCGCATTGTAATTTATAATCCACTAATCCAAACAAACAGTTAACAAAACTCTTCCATTCCTTCGAGTCTATTTCTTTAGAAATAATAATCGTTATCATTTTGTGTATTTACGAACTACGAACACTCCCATTCTTATCAAGCTGCTCCATGTTCTGCTGAAATTCTTCCATTGTTCTATATAACCAAGTTGTTGCATCAATGGTTATGGTGATCTCGTAACCTGTCAATCTAGTACTTTCGCATATTGTGATCAATCGTCCATGCTTTGTTAAGGTAAGCATGAACACCTTATGTAATGCTCAACAACTATCAACACCTAAACGATATTTATATCCAAAACCAATGGGTGTTAAGGATAGGTTTCTTCCATTAGCTAGTAGGGCCAGCGAATTCTTAGAGAAACTTCCATGTCCATTCGGACATTGAAAGCCCCTACAGTGCATATTTTGCGTCTTCTTATCCATCCTCTATACTTCCGTGTCCATTCCATTGTTCCATACAACAAAATTGTTGCATAAATGGTTATGGTGATCTCGTAGCTGATCAGTCTATTACCTCGCATATTGTAATCAATCATCCATGCTTTGTTAAGGTGAGCAAGGACACCTTATGTTGCGCTCAACAACTATCAACACCTAAACGATTTTAATATCCAAAACCAATAAGTGTTAAGGATAGGTTTCTTCCACTAGCTAGAAGGGCCAGCAAATTCTAAGAGAACCTTCCATGTCCATTCGGACATTGAAAGCCCCCACAGTGGATACTTTCGCGTAATCCATCCTCCATACTTCCGTGTCCATTCCATTGTTCCATATAACAAAAAGGTTGCATCAAAGATTATAGGGATCTCGTAGCCGATCAATCAAGTACCTCGCATATTGTGATCAATCATTCATGCTTTGTTAAGGTGAGCATGAACACCTTATGTTGCGCTCAACAACTCTCTACACCTAAACAATTTTTATAACCAAAACCAGTGGATGTTAAGGATAGGTTTCTTCCACTAGCTATTAGGGCCAACAAATTCTTAGAGAACCTTCCATGTCCATTCGAGCAATGAAAGCACTTACACTGCATACTTTTACGTATTCTGATAAATCATCCATACTTCTGTGTCCATTCCATTGTTCTATATAACCAAGTTGTTGCATGAATGGTTATGGTGATCTCGTAGCCGATCAATATAGTAATTTCGCATCTTGTGATCAATCATCCATGCTTTGTTAAGGTGAGCATGAACACCTTATGTTACGCTCAACAACTATCAACACCTAAACAATTTTTATATCCAAAACCAATTGGTGTTAAGGATAGGTTTCTTCCACTAGCTAATACGACCAGCGAATTCTTGGAGAACCTTCCGTGTCCATTCGGACATTGAAAGCCCTTACAATGGATACTTTTGCGTATTCGGATCCATCCTCCATACTTCTGTGTCCATTCCATTGTTCCATATAACAAAAAGGTTGCATCAATTGTTATGCGGATCTCGTAGCTGATAAAGCTAGTACCTTGCAAATTGTGCTCAATCATCTATGCTTTGTTATGGTAAGCATGAACACCTTATGTTGCGCTTAACAACTATCAACACGTAAACGATTTTTATATCAAAAAAAAAATGGGTGTTAAGGATAGGTTTCTTCCACTAGCTAGTAGGGCCAGCGAATTCTTAGAGAACCTTTCATGTCCATTCGGACATTGAAAGCCCCTACAGTGCATACTTTTGCGTATTCTGATCCATACTCCATATTTCCGTGTCCATTCCATTGTTCCATATAACAAAAAGGTTGCATCAATGGTTATGGTGATCTCGTAGTCGATCAATCTAGTACCTCGCATATTGTGATAAATCATCCATGCTTTGTTTAGGTGAGCATGAACACCTTATGTTGCGCTCAACAACTATCAACACCTAAACGATTTTAATATCCAAAACAAATGGGTGTTAAGGATAGGTTTCTTCCACTAGCTAGTAGGGCCAGCGAATTCTTAGAGAACCTTCCATGTCCATTCGGACAATGAAAGCACCTACACTACATACTTTTACGTAATCTGATCAATCCTCTATACTTCTGTCTCCATTTCATTGCTCCATATAACCAAGTTATTGCAACAATGGTTATGGTGATCTCGTAGACGATCAATTAAGTACTTTCGAATCTTGTGATCAATCATACATGTTTTGTTAAGGTGAGCATGAATACCTTATGTTGTGCTCAACAACTATCAACACCTAAAGGATTCTTATATCCAAAACAAGTGAATGTTAAGGATAGGTTTCTTCCACTAGCCATTAGGGCCAGCGAATTCTTAGAGAACCTTCCATGTCCATTCGGACATTGAAAGAACCTACAGTGCATAATTTTGCGTATTCTGATCCGTCCTCCATACTTCCGTTACCATTCCATTGTTCCAAATAACCAAGTAGTTGAATCAATGGTTATGGTAATCTCGTCGCCGATCAATCTATTACCTCGCATATTGTGATCAATCATCCATGCTTTGTTAAGGTGAGCATGAACACCTTATGTTGCGCTCAACAACCATCTACACCTAAACGATTTTTATATCCAGAACTAATGGGTGTTAAGGGTAGGTTTCTTCCCCTAGTTAGTAGGGCCAGCGAATTCTTAGAGAACCATCCATGTCCATTCAGACAATGAAAGAACCTACACTGCATACTTTCTCGTATTCTGATACATTCCCCATACTTTTTATATCCAAAACTAATGGGTGTTAAGGATAGGTTTCTTCCACTAGCTAATAGGGCGAGCAAATTCTTAAAGAACCTTCCGTGTCCATTCGGACATTGAAAACCCCTACAGTGCATACTTTTGCGTATTCAGATCCATCCCCCATACTTAGTTATGGTGATCTCGTAGCCGATCAATCTATTACTTTCGCATATTGTGATTAATCATCCATGCTTTGTTAAGGTGAGAATGAACACCTTATGTTGCGCTCAACAACTATCAACACCTAAACGATTTTTATATCCAAAATCAATGGGTGTTAAGGATAAGTTTCTTCCACTAGTTAGTAGGGCCAGCGCATTCGTAGAGAACCTTTCATGTCCATTCGGACAGTGAAAGCCCCTACAGTGCATACTTTTGCGTATTCTGACCAATCCTCCATACTTCCGTGTCCATTCTATTGTTCCATTCCAATGTTTTATATAACCAAGTTTTTGCATCAATGGTTATGGTGATCTCGTAACCAATCAATCTAGTACTTTCACAAATTGTGATCAATCATCCATGCTTTGTTAAGGTGAGGATGAACACCTTATGTAACGCTCAACAACTATCAACACCTAAACGATTTTGACATCCAAAACAAGTGGGTGTTAAAGATAGGTTTCTTCCACTAGCTATGAGGGCCAACAAATTCTTAGAGAACCTGCCATAACCATTCGGACAATGAAAGCACCTACACTGCATAATTTTACGTATTCTAATCAATCCTTCATACTTCCGTGTCCATTCCGTTGTTCCATATAACCAAGTTGTTGTATCAATGGTTATGATGATCTCGTAGCCGATCAATCTAGTACTTTCGCATATTGTGATCAATCATCCATGCTTTGTTAAGGTGAGCATGAACACCTTATGTTGCGCTCAACAACTATCAACACCTAAACGATTTTTATATCCAAAACCAATGGGTGTTAAGGATAGGTTTATTCGACTAGCTAATAGGGCCAGCGAATTCTTAGAGAACCTTCCATGTCCATTCGGACATTGAAAGCCCCTACAGTGCATACTTTTGCGTATTCTGATCCATACTCCATACTTCCGTGTCCATTTCATTGTTCCATATAACAAAAAGTTTGCATCAATGGTTATGGTGATCTCGTAGCCGATCAATCTATTACTTTCGCATATTGTGATCAATCATCCATGCTTTGTTAAGGTGAGCATGAACACCTTATGTTGCGCTCAACAATTATCAACACCTAAACGATTTTTATATCCAAAACCAATGGGTGTTAAGGATAGGTTTCTTCCACTAGCTAGTAGGGACAGCGAATTCGTAGAGAACCTTCCATGTCCATTCGGACAGTGAAAGCCCTTACAGTGCATAATTTTGCGTATTCTGATCAATCCTCCATACTTCCGTGTCCATTCTATTGTTTCATATAACCAAGTAGTTGAATCAATGGTTATGGTAATCTCGTAGCTGATCAATCTAGTTTTTTCGCAGATTTTGATAAATCATCCACGCTTTGTTAAGGTGAGCATGAACACCTTATGTTGCGCTCAACAACCATCTACACCTAAACGATTTTTATATCAAGAATTAATCGGTGTTAAGGATAGGTTTCTTCCCCTAGTTAGTAGGGCCAGCGAATTCTTAGAGAACCTTCCATGTCCATTCGGACATTGAAAGCCCCTACAGTGCATACTTTTTCGTATTCTGATCCATCATCAATACTTCCGTTTCCATTCCATTGTTCCATATAACAAAAAGGTTGCATGAATGGTTATGTGGATCTCGTAGCCGATCAATCTATAACCTCGCATATTGTGATCAATCATCCATGCTTTGTTCAGGTGAGCATGAACACCTTATGTTGCGCTAAACAACTATCAACACCTATACGATTTTCATATCCAAAACAAATAAGTGTTAAGGATATGTTTCTTCCACAAGCTAGTAGGGTCAGCGAATTCGAAGAGAACCTTCCATGTCCATTCGGACAGTGAAAGCCCCTACAGTGCATACTTTTGCGTATTCTGATCCATACTCCATACTTTCGTGTCCATTCCATTGTTCCATATAACCAAGTAGTTGAATCAATGGTTATGGTAATCTCGTAGCCGATCAAGCTAGTTTTTTCGCAGATTTTGATAAATCATCCATGCTTTGTTAAGGTGAGCATGAACACCTTATGTTGCGCTCAACAATTATCTACACCTAAACGATTTTTATATCCAAAACCAGTGGGTGTTAAGGATAGGTTTCTTCCACGAGCAAGTAGGGCCAGCGAATTCTTAGAGAACCTTGCATGTCCATTCGGACATTGAAAGACCCTACAGTGCATAATTTTGCAAATTTTGATCCGTCCTCCATACTTCCGTGTCCATTCCATTGTTCCATATAACAAAGTTGTCGCATCAATGGTTATAGTGATCTCGTAGCCGATCAATCTAGTACCTCGCATATTGTGATCAATCATCCATGCTTTGTTAAGGTGAGCATGAACACCTTATGTTGCGCTCTACAACTATCTACACCTAAACGATTTTTAAATCCAAAACCAGTGGGTGTTAAGGATAGGTTTCTTCAACTAGCTATTAGGGCCAGCGAATTCTTAGAGAACCTTCTATGTGCATTCGAACAATGAAAGCACCTAAACTTCATACTTTTGCGTATTCTGATCAATCCTCCATAATTCCGTGTCCATTCCAATGTTTTATATAACCAAGTTGTTGCATCAATGGTTATGGTGATCTCGTAACCAATCAATCTAGTACTTTCGCAGATTGTGATCAATCATCCATGCTTTGTTAAGGTGAGCATGAACACCTTATGTAACGCTCAACAACTATCAACACCTAAACGATTTTTACATCCAAAACAAGTGGGTGTTAAGGATAGGTTTCTTCCACTAGCTATGAGGGCCAGCGAATTCTTAGAGAACTTGCCATAACCATTCGGACAATGAAAGCACCTACACTGAATACTTTTACGTATTCTAATCAATCCTTCATACTTCCGTGTCCATTCCGTTGTTCCATATAACCAATTTGTTTTATCAATGGTTATGATTATCTCGTATCCGATCAATCTAGTACTTTCGCATATTGTGATCTATGCTTTGTTAAGGTGAGCATGAACAACTTATGTTGCGCTCAACAACTATCAACACCTAAACAATTTTTATATCCAAAATCAATGGGTGTTAAGGATAGGTTTATTCGACTAGCTAATAGGGCCAGCGAATTCTTAGAGAACCTTCCATGTCCATTCGGACGTCGAAAGCCCCTACAGTGCATACTTTTGCGTATTCTGATCTATACTTCATACTTCCGTGTCCATTCCATTGTTCCATATAACAAAAAGTTTGCATCAATGGTTATGGTGATCTCGCAGCCGATCAATTTAGTAGCTCGCATATTGTGATAAATTATCCATGCTTTGTTAAGGTGAGCATGAACACCTTATGTTGCGCTCAACAACTCTCAACACCTAAACGATTTTTATATCCAAAACCAATGGGTGTTAAGGATAGGTTTCTTCCACTAGCTAGTAGGGCCAGCGAATTCTTAGAGAACCTTCCATGTCCATTCGGACGTCGAAAGCCCCTACAGTGCATACTTTTGTGTATTCTGATCCATACTTCATACTTCCGTGTCCATTCCATTGTTCCATGTAACAAAAAGTTTGCATCAATGGTCATGGTGATCTCGTAGCCGATCAATCTAGTACCTCGCATATTGTGATCAATCATCCATGCTTTGTTAAGGTGAGCATGAACACCTTATGTTGCGCTTAACAACTATCAACACCTAAACGATTTTTATATCCAAAACAAATGGGTGTTAAGGATAGGTTTCTTCCACTAGCTAGTAGGGCCAGCGAATTCTTAGAGAACCTTCCTTGTCCATTCGGACAGTGAAAGCCCCTACAGTTCATACTTTTGCGTATTCTGATCAATCCTCCATACTTCCGTGTCCATTCCATTGTTCCATATAACCAAGTTGTTGCATCAATGGTTATGGTGATCTCGTAGCTGATCAATCTAGTACTTTCGCATATTGTGATCAATTATCCATGCTTTGTTAAGGTGAGCATGAACACCTTATGTTGCGCTCAACAATTATCAACACCTAAACGATTTTTTATATCCAATGCTACTGGGTGTTATGGATAGGTTTCTTCCACTAACTAGTAGGGCCAGAGAATTCTTAGAGAACCTTGCATGTCCATTCGGACAATGAAAGCCCCTACAGTGCATTATTTTACGTATTCTAATCAATCCTCCATACTTCCGCGTCCATTCTATTGTTCCATATAATCAAGTTGTTGCATCAATGGTTATGGTGATCTCGTAGGCGATCAATCTAGTACTTTCACATATTGTGATCAATCATCCATGTTTTGTTAAGGTGAGCATGAACACCTTATGTTGCGCTCAACAACTATCAACACCTAATATATCCAAAACCAGTGGGTGTTAAGGATAAGTTTCTTCCACTAGCTAGTAGGGCCAGCGAATTCTTAGAGAACCTTCCATGTCCATTCGGACATTGAAAGCCCCTACAATGCATTCTGATCCATTCTCCATACTTTCGTGTCCATTCCATTGTTCCATGTAACAAAGTTGTTGCATCAATGGTTATGGTGACCTCATAGCCGATTAATCTAGTACCTCGCATATTGTGATCAATCATCCATGATTTGTTAAGATGAGCATGAACACCTTCTGTTGTGCTCAACAACTATCAACTCCTAAATAATTTTTATATCCAAAACCAGTGGGTGTTAAGGATAGGTTTCTTCCACTAGCTAGTAGGGCCAGCAAATTCTTAGAGAACCTTGCATGTCCATTCGGACAATGAAAGCCCCTACAATGCATATTTTTGCGTATTCTAATCAATTCTCCATACTTCGGTGTCCATTTCATTGTTCCATATAACCAAGTAGTTGAATCAATGGTTATGGTAATCTCGTAGCCGATCAATCTAGTTTTTTCGAATATTGTGATCAATCATCTATGCTTTGTTAAGGTGAGCATGAAAACCTTATGTTGTGCTCAACAACTATCAACACCTAAACAATTTTTATATCCAAAATAAGTGGGTGTTAAGGATAGGTTTCTTCCACTAGCCAGTAGGGCCAGCGAATTCTTAGAGAACCTTCCATGTCCATTCGGACATTGTTCCATATAACAAAGTTGTTGCATCAATGGTTATAGTGACCTCGTAGCCGATCAATCTAGTACCTCGCATATTGTGATCAATCATCCATGCTTTGTTAAGTTGAGCATGAACACCTTATATTGCGCTCAACAACTATCAACACCTAAACGATTTTTATATCCAAAACAAGTGGGTGTTAAGGATAGGTTTCTTCCACTAGCTAGTAGGACCAGCGAATTCTTAGAGAACCTTCCATGTCTATTCGGACAGTGAAAGCCCCTACAGTGCATACTTTTGCGTATTCTGATCAATCCTCCATACGTCCATGTCCATTTCATTGTTCCATATAACCAAGTTGTTGCATCAATGGTTATGTTGAATCGTTCCATCTTCCTTAAAAGATTTGAAGACATCCATCAAATCCTCTTTAATAACTTCCCAGCTAGCTTGAAAGACTGCAATACTAGAACCATCAGGACCTAGAGCCTTACTACCTTCACAGCTTGAGAGCGTACTTTTAACTTCATCTTCTTCTAAAGGCCTTTCTAGTTGTCCCGCCAAGAAATCCAAAATTTTTTACCACTCAATTCCTTCAATACTTCTCCCTCTTGTCTTCTCAAAAGTGTATAATCTCTTAAAAAGATCTCTTCAACCACATCTTCTTCTTCATCGATAAACGATCCATCCTCCCTTTCAATTTATGAAATTGTGTTCCTTGCCTTTCTCGCATTCAACATGTCATGAAAAAATCTCGAGTTAGCATCACCCTCTTTGGCCCACTTGCATTTAGCTTTCAACCATGCATTTCTTTCTTCAACAAAAGCTAAAATTTTCCATTCCTTTTTTGTCTTTCTTTTTCCCTCTATTAACGCTTGATTCCCGCCTCTTCGAATTTATCCAATTCGACCAGCCTTCTTTCCAAAGCCATTTTTATCATATGATTGTTCCCGAAGTCAACTTACTCCACGACTTGATGTTTTCTTACCTTTCTCGAATTCAACATGTTATGAAAAAATCTCGAGTTAGCATCACCCTCTTTGGCCCACTTGCATATAGCTTTCAACCTTGCACTTCTTTCTTCAGCAAAAGCTAAATTTTGTCATTCCTTTTTTGTCTTTCTTCTTTCCTCCATTAAAGCTTGATTCCCCCCAACACTTCCTTCCAATTTATCCAATTCGACCAGCCTTCTTTTCAAAGCATTTTTTTATCATCTGATTGTTACCGAAAGTCGACTTACTCCACGACTTCATGTTTTCTTGCCTTTCTCGAATTCAACATGTTATGAAAAAATCTCGAGTTAGCATCATCCTCTTTGGCCCACTTGCATTTATCTTACAACCATGCACTTCTTTCTTCAGCAAAAGCTAAATTTTGCCATTCCCATTTTAGTCTTTCTTCTTTCCTCCATAGAAGCTTGATTCCCGCCAACACTACCAATTTGTCAAATTCGACCAACCTTCTCTCCAAAGCATTTTTTATCATCTGATTGTTACCGAAAGTCGACTTACTCCACGACTTGATGTTTTCTTACCTTTCTCAAATTCAACATGTTATGAAAAAATCTCGAGTTAGCATCATCACCCTCTTTGGCCCACTTGCATTTAGCTTTCGACCATGCACTTCTTTCTTCAGCAAAAGCTAAATTTTGTCATTCCTTTTTTGTCTTTCTTCTTTCATCCATTAAAGCTTGATTCCCGCCAACACTTCCTTCCAATTTATCCAATTCGACCAGCCTTCTTTTCAAAGCATTTTTTATCATCTGATTGTTACCGAAAGTCGACTTACTCCACGACTTGATGTTTTCTTGCCTTTCTCGAATTCAACATGTTATGAAAAAATCTCGAGTTAGCATCACCCTCTTTTGCCCACTTGCATTTAGCTTTCAACCATGCACTTCTTTCTTCAGCAAAAGCTAAATTTTGCCATTCCTATTTTTGTCTTTCTTCTTTCCTCCATAGAAGCTTGATTCCCGCCAACACTACCAATTTGTCCAATTCGACCAACCTTCTCTCCAAAGCATTTTTTATCATCTGATTGTTACCGAAAGTCGACTTACTCCACGACTTGATGTTTTCTTGCCTTTCTCGAATTCAACATGTTATGAAAAAATCTCGAGTTAGCATCACCCTCTTTGGCCCACTTGCATTTAGCTTTCAACCATGCACTTCTTTCTTTAGCAAAAGCTATATTTTGTCATTCCTTTTTTGTCTTTCTTCTTTCATCCATTAAAGTTTGATTCCCGCCAACACTTCCTTCCAATTTATCCAATTCGACCAGCCTTCTTTTCAAAGCATTTTTTATCATCTGATTGTTACCGAAAGTCGACTTACTCCACGACTTAATGTTTTCTTGCCTTTCTCGAATTCAACATGTTATGAAAAAATCTCGAGTTAGCATCACCCTCTTTGGCCCACTTGCATTTAGCTTTCAACCATGCACTTCTTTCTTCAGCAAAAGCTACTCTTATTTTTGTCATTCTTCTTTCCTCCATAGAAGCTTGATTCCCGCCAACACTACCAATTTGTCCAATTCGACCAACCTTCTCTCCAAAGCATTTTTTATCATCTGATTGTTACGGAAAGTCGACTTACTCCACGACTTGATGTTTTTTTACCTTTTTTGAATTCAACATGTTATGAAAAAATCTCGAGTTAGCATCACCCTCTTTGGCCCACTTCATTTAGCTTTCGACCATGCACTTCTTTATTCAGCAAAAGTTAAATCTTGTCATTCCTTTTTTATCTTTCTTCTTTCCTCCATTAAAGCTTGATTCCAGCCAACACTTCCTTCCAGTTTATCCAATTCGACCAGCCTTCTTTTCAAAGCATTTTTTATCATATGATTGTTACCGAAAGTCGACTTACTCCACGACTTGATGTTTTCTTGCCTTTCTCGAATTCAACATGTTATGAAAAAATCTCGAGTTAGCATCACCCTCTTTTGCCCACTTGCATTTAGCTTTCAACCATGCACTTCTTTCTTCAGCAAAAGCTAAATTTTGCCATTCCCATTTTTGTCTTTCTTCTTTCCTCCATAGAAGCTTGATTCCCGCCAACACTACCAATTTGTCATATTCGACCAACCTTCTCTCCAAAGCATTT
This sequence comes from Cannabis sativa, assembly GCF_029168945.1. Classification (NCBI taxonomy): domain Eukaryota; kingdom Viridiplantae; phylum Streptophyta; class Magnoliopsida; order Rosales; family Cannabaceae; genus Cannabis; species Cannabis sativa. The sequence continues at coordinate 60,626,111 of NC_083609.1, forward strand.
TTATCATCTTATTGTTACCGAAAGTCGACTTACTCCACGACTTGATGTTTTCTTACCTTTATCAAATTCAACATGTTATGAAAAAATCTCGAGTTAGCATCATCACCCTCTTTGGCCCACTTGCATTTAGCTTTCGACCATGCACTTCTTTCTTCAGCAAAAGCTATATTTTGTCATTCCTTTTTTGTCTTTCTTCTTTCATCCATTAAAGTTTGATTCCCGCCAACACTTCCTTCCAATTTATCCAATTCGACCAGCCTTCTTTTCAAAGCATTTTTTATCATCTGATTGTTACCGAAAGTCGACTTACTCCACGACTTAATGTTTTCTTGCCTTTCTCGAATTCAACATGTTATGAAAAAATCTCGAGTTAGCATCACCCTCTTTTGCCCACTTGCATTTAGCTTTCAACCATGCACTTCTTTCTTTAGCAAAAGCTAAAATTTGCCATTCCTATTTTGGTCTTTCTTCTTTCCTCCATAGAAGCTTGATTCCCGCCAACACTACCAATTTGTCCAATTCGACCACCCTTCTCTCCAAAGCATTTTTTATCATCTAATTGTTACTGAAAGTTGACTTACTCCACAACTTGATGTTTTCTTTAACCATCTTCAATTTACACATGAGCTTGGTCCCCGACCATCCCAACGCCACTGCATTTTTCCACCAAACCTCAAAAAAATTGGAGTTGTGATCCAACCACTGCTTATCAAACCGAAAAGGCGCGGGGCCCCATTTAGGTAAATTGGAGTCCAGGATTATTGGGCTGTGATCAGAGACTAATCTCACCATCATTTCTTGTTTGACAAAAGGAAACATGATCTTCTATTTATTACTGAATAAGAATCGATCCAATCTGCTCCAAATGGGTACCGATCTGAAGTTCGTTTAAGTGAACCTTTTGTTGTTTACTTTTGGATCCATAAGCCTAAACTCTTGAACTAACTCATCAAACATTCTTGTTAGATATTAGGTGTATATTAGCTGTAAGAGAGTTAGATATTTAGTAGATATTTAGTAGATATTTAGTCTCCTAACTCTGTATATAAATATGTATTATTCTATGAAATCAACACACAATTCGAATCACTATTTTCTACATGGTATCAGAGCATTGTGATTCAAAATTCGAAATTCGAAATTAGGGTTCTGAAAAAAAAAAAATCAAAAATAAAAAAAATTAGGGTTTGAGTTTAGGGTTGTTTTCGAAAATCCTATTTGGAGTGAACATCTTTTCTCACCGCCCACATAGGAGGACTGCCCAGCCGCCGATCTACAAACCCCCGAAGTCCGGTCGCCGGATTCCTCGCGCGTGGGGCTCACGCGCCGCCTGAAGCTTCTGCGCGTGGGGCTCACGCGCCGGCGCGTGGAGGCGCGTGTGACGGCGCCTTCGACGGCGGTCTGTTGCCGATTCTTCACTGGGTTCTTCTAAGCCCACTCGCATCTGTTCTAGGTTGTAATTCGGTGTTTGTTTGTCTTCTTCGTGTTTGGGTGTTCATTCCTTGGTGTTCTTTTGTTCTTTTTCTCTGTCCTTTGTGTTTGTTTTTGAGATTATGGCAGAGATAAGATTAGATTCAAAATCAGTTGTTGTTTCTGATGTTGTTCCCGTGATGTCTAAAATCACGGATCATAAGTTGATTGGTTCGAATTATTTGGAATGGAGTAAGACGATTCGACTGTATTTGAGGAGTATTGACAAAGATGATCACTGATCGACGATCCTCCTGAAGAAACAAACGATTCAAGGAAAATATGGCTCCGTGAGGATGCTCGCTTGTTCCTTCAAATTCGAAATTCTATCGATAATGAGGTAATTAGTTTGATTAATCATTGTGAATTGGTTAAAGAACTAATGGGTTACTTGGAGTTTTTGTATTCTGGCAAAGACAACATATCTCGCATATATGATGTTTGCAAAGCTTTTTATCGCGCGGAGAAACAAGATAAGTCTCTTATGAATTATTTTATGGCTTTCAAGAAAACATATGAAGAACTTAATGTGCTATTACCCTTTAGTCTTGATGTAAAAGTTCAACAGCGCCAACGAGAACAGATGGCTATTATGAGTTTTCTTGCGGGACTCTCATCCGAATTTGACTCGCAAAGTCACAAGTTCTCTCTGGTTACGATGTCTCCTCTTTACAAGATGTGTTTACTCGTGTTCTTCGCACGAGAGACTACCTCTTCAACTCCTCCGAATAGCGCCTTGGTGAGTCGTAATAATTCCGCACCGGAAAGAAACTTCTACTCCAGTGGATTTAAAGGAGGTAATTCACAAGGAACTGATAATCGCACACCAAATTCTGGGAGCATCATGTGCAATTATTGTAAGAAACCAGGCCACACCAAGTTTGAGTGTAGGAAGTTACAGTTTAAGAATCAACAACAACACTCTGCTAATATTGCAAGCACTAGTGATGCATCTGACAAATCGGTCCTTAAATCTGCTAATGAATTCGCCAAGTTCTCAACGTATCAGGAAACACTTAAGTCTTCATCTTCTTTAGTCACTGCGATTGCCGATTCAGGTAACTCTAATGCATGCCTTCTTTCCAAATCCTCAAAATGGGTCATTGATTATGGTGCCACAGATCATATGACAGGTAATTCCCGTCTCTTTTCCACTTTTCAGTCTCACAGTCCCACTTCTGTTGTCACCTTAGCTGATGGGTCAACAGCTTCTGTTCTTGGATCTGGCACTATTGTTCCTACACCTATGCTATCTTTGTCATCAGTCATACATTTACCTGATTTGTCCTTTAATTTGCTTTCTGTTAGTCAACTCACTCGTAATCTAAATTGTTGCATCTCATTCTTTCCTGATCATTGTTTGTTTCAGGATCTTGTGACGAAGAAGATTATTGGTAAAGGACATGAATCTGGTGGCTTGTATGTTCTTGACCCACTTCCGCCAACCTCTATTGCTTGTTCGAGTGTTGCTTCCGCTTTTGAGGCTCATTGTCGTTTAGGTCATCCATCCCTTCCTTTGCTCAAGAAACTGTGTCCCCAATATAGTAGTTTATCTTCGTTAGATTGTGAGTCATGTCAGTTTGCCAAACATCATCGTGTTAGTTTGAGTCCACGTGTCAATAAACGTGCTAGTGTTCCTTTTGAGTTAGTTCATTCTGATGTTTGGGGTCCTTCTCCTATTTTGTCTCAACCTGGATTCAGGTATTTTGTTACTTTTGTGGATGATTATTCTCGTGTAACTTGGTTATATTTAATGAAAAATCGTTCTGAGTTGTTTTCTATATTCTGTGCTTATTGTGCTGAGATTCAAACTCAATTTAATGTATCTATTCGTACTTTGAGAAGTGATAATGCCAAAGAGTACATGTCTGCTCAATTTCAATCTTATATGACCTCTAATGGCATGCTTCATGAAACTTCTTGTGTTGATACGGCACCTCAGAATGGTGTTGCAGAACGTAAAAACAGACATCTTCTTGAAACTGCACGTGCTCTCTTGTTTCAAATGAAAGTCCCTAAACCTTTTTGGGCCGATGCAGTTTCCACGGCATGCTTTCTTATTAATCGCATGCCATCCTCTGTTCTTAATGGTGCAATTCCATTTAAAATTCTTTTTCCTCATAAGTCATTATTTCCAGTTGCTCCGCGAGTGTTTGGTAGTGTTTGTTTTGCTCGCGATGTCCGTCCATCTGTCACCAAATTAGACCCTAAGGCACTAAAGTGTGTCTTTCTTGGTTATTCTCGTCTTCAGAAAGGGTATAGGTGTTATTGTCCTGATCTCAACAAATATCTTGTTTCTATTGATGTTACTTTTGTAGAAAATACACCTTATTTTTCATCTTCCACTACTTCTACTAGTCAGGGGGAGGATGATGATTTGTTGGTTTATTCTGTCACATCCTATGCGCCTGCTACATGTTCTGGCGGGTCTCTAGTTCCTTCACCTGCCTCGGTCGTCACCCCCACAGTGTCTACACCTCCACCACCTCCACCACCTCCACCACTCCCTCGGCCTCCTATAGTGTACACCAGGCGCCCCCCTCCTCCACCTCCTGTTTCATGTCCTGCACCTGCATCTTCGTCATCAGATCCGGAAATCTCAGATGATCTTCCCATTGCACTACGTAAAGGTAAACGCCAATGTACTTTTCCTATTACTTCTTTTGTGTCTTATAATCATCTCTCATCTTCTTCTTGTTCTTTTATTGCTTCTCGATTCTATCACTATTCCTAAAACTCGTTCGAGAAGCGATGTCTCATCCCGGTTGGCTTCTTTCGCAATGATAGAAGAGATGAATGCTTTGGTTGCGAATGGTACTTGGGTCTTGGTTGATTTACCTTCCGGAAAACAGGCCATCGGGTGTAAATGGGTGTTCACGGTTAAATTCAATCCAGACGGCACAGTTGCTCGCTTAAAGGCCCGTCTTGTTGCCAAGGGTTATGCTCAAACCTATGGAGTGGACTATTGTGATACTTTTTCTCCTGTTGCTAAACTCACATCTGTTCGACTGTTCATTTCCATGGCAGCTACTCATCATTGGCCTTTGCATCAGCTTGATATTAAAAATGCTTTTCTTCATGGAGATCTTGAGGAAGAAGTATATATGGAGCAACCTCCTGGGTTTGTTGCTCAGGGGGAGTTAGGGCGAGTTTGTCATCTTCGCAAATCTTTATATGGATTGAAACAAAGCCCTCGTGCTTGGTTTGGTAAATTTAGTCAGGCTGTTGAGAAGTTTGGTTTGTTGATGACATCGTTATTACTGGAAGTGATACTGAAGGCATCTCATCCCTTAAGTCTTTCATTCACACCCAGTTTAACACGAAAGATTTAGGGGAGCTCAAGTATTTCTTGGGGATTGAAGTTACTCGGAGTAAACAAGGTATTTTTCTGTCTCAAAGAAAGTATGTACTTGATTTGCTAACTGAGACAGGGAAATTGGGATCAAAACCCTGCAATGCTCCAATGAATCCAGCTGTGCATCTTACACGTGATGGGAAACCATTTGAAGATCCTGAGAAATATCGCAGGTTAGTTGGAAAGTTGAATTATTTAACTGTGACTCGTCCAGATATTGCATTCCCGGTTAGTGTTATCAGTCAGTTCATGTCTTTTCCAACAATTCATCATTGGGCAGCATTAGAACAAATTTTATGTTATTTAAAAGGAGCACCAGGACGAGGTATAGTTTACAAGGATCATGGACATACCCAGATTGAGTGTTTTTCTGATGCAGATTGGGCAGGCTCCAAGGTAGATAGACGATCCACTTCAGGATATTGTGTATTTGTTGGGGGCAATCTGGTCTCTTGGAAGAGTAAGAAACAAAATGTTGTATCTAGATCCAGTGCTGAATCAGAATATAGAGCTATGGCCCGGTACGTGTGTGAGGTAATATGGATTTATCACTTTTGATCGAATTTGGGTTTAAGACTTCTATTCCAAAGAAATTATGGTGTGATAATCAAGTTGCTCTTCATATTGCCTCGAATCCCGTATTCCACGAGCGAACTAAGCACATTGAGATTGATTGTCATTTTGTTCGTGAGAAAATTCAACAAGGTCTGATCTCCACAGGATATGTGAAGACCGGAGAACAACTAGGAGATATTTTTACAAAGGCTTTGAATGGGGTGCGGGTTGATTATCTTTGTAACAAGCTGGGCATGATTAACATCTATGCTCCAGCTTGAGGGGGAGTGTTAGATATTAGGTGTATATTAGCTGTAAGAGAGTTAGATATTTAGTAGATATTTAGTAGATATTTAGTCTCCTAACTCTGTATATAAATATGTATTATTCTATGAAATCAACACACAATTCGAATCACTATTTTCTACAATTCTCATACTTTTAGTACTAGAGGTACTATTCATTTTTTCTTCAACCCTTCTGACTACATTAAAATCCCCCCCTAAACACCATAATTCGCCACATATTGAACTCAATCCCCGCCAATTCATCCCAAAAATCAGCTCTAATCTTATAAGAACAAGGCCCATAGACCCCTCAAAACCACCAAGGATCTTTGCCATCAACTTGAATCAAAGTTGAAATCGAAAAATCACCTTCCATCGAGTCTAAAATCGTGATGCTTCTAGTGTCCCACACTATCAAAGTACCACCCGAGCTCCCTATAGCTGGGATAAGAATCCAATCTTTGAAACGAGACCTCCAAATACTCCCAATAAAGCTTTTGTCCACTGCTTCTCTGTTTACTTGTAAAATAATTAAATCCGGCTCTTCGTTTCTCCCTATCCCCACTGCCCCTAATTATCCATGTAAGAATCTTAATTGTAATCATTTTTTGGAACCCTGGACTTGTTCTGACTTTTATCATAGTTTATGTTGAAATTCAAATTTTTAATTCGCTGCTTTTCTTTTTAACTTTCTTCTCATTACCCTCCTCCACTACCTTTGCTTCCTCATTAGATACTATTGTTATTCCCTTGTTTGTCAAAGTTGCCACTATTATGCCAAGAGAACTTGCTCGATTTAGATTCCTCTTTATCAACTCCATTATTTCTTCTATCTATCTTTATAGGCAATTTATGTTGCTGTTCTGCCTCACTAACACATTCTTTTCCTCTTTCTTCATGCCACAATTCATCCCCTCGATTCACCATGATGTTATCCTCATGCCACAAAACTTTTATTTCACATAGAATATCTTCCATTTGTTCACTGACTTCTTTCTCTTCGACCCTTCCCAAGTCTTCCATATCATCACTGTCTGAGCTACCAACTGACATTTCTTCCCTCTGATAACTTTAATTGCAATCCTTATTTTTTTTCCTTTTGTGGTTTCAATGATTTTATCACCAAGTTTGTGAATCCTCCTTCCTTTTTCCACCTGATTTTTGCATTGTAATTTTTACTCCACTAATCCAAACAAACTCTTCCATCCCTTTGAGTCTCTTTATTCAGGTATAATAATCGTTGTCATTTTGTTTATTTTACGAACTACGAACACTCCCTTTCTTCCGAAGCTGCTCCATGTTCTGCTGAAATTCTTCCATTGTTCCATATAACCAAGTTGTTACATCAATGGTTATGGTGATCTTGTAGCCGATCAATCTAGTACTTTCGCATATTGTGATCAATTATCCATGCTTTGTTAAGGTGAGCATGAACACCTTATGTTGTGCTCAACAACTATCAACACCTAAACGATTTTTATATCCAAAACCAATAGGTGTTAAGGATAGGTTTCTTCCACTACCTAGTTGGCCAGCGAATTCTTAGAGAACCTTCCATGTCCATTCGGACAATGAAAGCCCCTACAGTGCATACTTTTGCATATTCTGATCAATCCTCCATACTTCCGTGTCCATTCCATTGTTCCATATAACCAAGTTGTTTCATCAATGGTTATGGTGATCTCGTAGCCGATCAATCTAGTACTTTCGCATATTGTGATCAATCATCCATGCTTTGTTAAGGTGAGCATGAACACCTTATGTTGTGCTCAACAACTATCAACAACTAAACGATTTTTATATCCAAAACCAGTGGGTGTTAAGGATAGATTTCTTCCACTAGCTAGTAGGGTCAGCGAATTCTTAGAAAACCTTCCATGTCCATTCGGACAATGAAAGCCCCTACAGTGCATACTTTTGTATATTCTGATCAATCCTCCATACTTCTGTGTCCATTCCATTGTTCCATATAACCAAGTTGTTGCATCAATGGTTATGGTGATCTCGTAGCCGATCAATCTAGTACTTTCGCATATTGTGATCAATCATCCATGCTATGTTGTTTTAAACAACTATTAACACCAGTGGATGTTAAGGATAGGTTTCTTCCACTAGCTAGTAGGGCTAGCGAATTCTTAGAGAACCTTCCATGTCCATTCGGGCAATGAAAGCCCCTACAGTGCATAGTTTTGCATGTTCTTATCAATCCTCCATACTTCCGTGTCCATTCCATTGTTCCATATAACCAAGTTGTTGCATCAATGGTTATGGTGATCTCGTAGCCAATCAATCTAGTACTTTTGCATATTATGATTAATCATCCATGCTTTGTTAAGGTGAGCATGAACACCTTATGTTGTGCTAAACAACTATCAACACCTAAATGATTTTAATATTCAAAACCAGTGGATGTTAAGGATAGGTTTCTCCCACTAGCTAGTAGGGCCAGCGAATTCTTAGAGAAACCTTCCATGTCCATTCGGACAATGAAAGCCCCTACAGTGGATACTTTTGCATATTCTGATCAATTCTCCATACTTCCGTGTCCATTCGGAAAATGAAAGCCCCTACAGTGCATACTTTCACATATTCTGATCAATCCTCCATGCTTTGTTAAGGTGAGCATGAACACCTTATGTTGTGCTCAACAACTATCAACACCAGAACAATTTTTATATCCAAAACCAATGGGTGTGTTAAGGATAGATTTCTTCCACTAGCCAGTAGGGCCGGCAAATGAAAGCCCCTACAGTGCATACTTTCACATATTCTGATCAATCCTCCATGCTTTGTTAAGGTGAGCATGAACACCTTATGTTGTGCTCAACAACTATCAACACCAGAACAATTTTTATATCCAAAACCAGTGGGTGTGTTAAGGATAGATTTCTTCCACTAGCCAGTAGGGCCAGCAAATGAAAGCCCCTACAATGCATAGTTATCCCTCTCAAAAGGAGGATAGAGAAATTATGTAATTATAAATGAAGAAAACTAGCTACTACTTGTTTTAGAGTTAGGACATATGATTTTACTAAAGGAATAAAAATATTATTTTTAGAAAATAAAGAATTTGGGTAAAGGATGATAGTTTTAGTTAAAAATAATAGAGTTAGTAGAAAATGTTTTAAAGGAATAAAAATATTATTTTGAAAAAATAAAGTTATTGGCTACAAGAATGAAAATTTATTTGAAAATGATAAAAGCTAGGAATAAAATGAATATTTTAAGAAAATAGAGAATTTTATTAAAGGAATGGAATTTTAATTGGAAAAATAGATTTATATTACTAATGAAAAGATTATTTAGCCAATAAAGAGTTTGGGTATAGGAATGAAAATTTTATTTGGAAAAAGTAGAGTTAAGAGAAAATGATTTTATTAAAGGAATAAATATGATTATATTGTGAAAATAGAGAATTTGGCTAAATGAATGAAAATTTTATATGGAAAAAATAGAGTTAAAAAATGATTTCACTAAAGAATAGATTATTTTGGAAAAATAGGGAATTTGAATAAAGGAATGAGAACTGAAAAAGGTAGATTTAAGAGAAAATGATTTAACAAACGGAATAAAAAGATTATTTTGAGAAAATAGATCATTAGACTAAAAGGAATGAAAAATTTATTTCAAATGATTAGAGTTAGGAAAAAATGATTTAACTGACGGAATAAAAGGATTATTTTGAGAAAACACATAATTTGGCTAACGGAATGAAAATTTTATTTTAAAAGATTAGAATTAGGAGTAACGGAATAAAAAGATTAAGCTAAATGAGTGATATTTTTATTTAGAAACGGAAAAAAGTAATGAAAATTCAATCCTAATTGAAAAAATCACAGAAAGCCAAATAAAAACTATGAGATAATTATATTAAATTAATCATCAAACCTAGAAGTAATATATATGTATATATATATATAAGCACACTAGGTAGAAAGCACAACAAAACAGTAGATTCAATCAAGTATTATGAAAGTAAGAGCTAATAAAGAAAGCAATAAGAGCTAATTAAGGCATATAGACAGACAAAGTTGCAGTTTTAACTATAAGAAATTAGACAAACTTATCTGAATTAGACCGACCAACATTCTCGCTCGCAGTGCTCATCCACCCCGTCCCCACTGCCACGATGACCTTACTGAAACCACATTTGAAACACATCTCTTTTATGCATATATATATATAAATACTGACACAGTGCATGAGATGATAATTAAATGCCTTAGAATAACTCTCACAACAGAACAGAACACAACAAGTCACATCATGGTATGTGTATACAAATAGCTAATTAAAGGCCTTAAACTAAGTCTCACAACAGATGAACTCAGATCATGGCATAGGTATAGTATGTGTATATAAGTAAAGGCATTTAACTAACTTATTCGTGGTTATGAATGATATTGTCTAAGCCAAGTTTATGTTGAGCAATTAATTAGTCACATAAATAATCATATAAGCATAAGCAATCTTACTTGTGAAACCTCATAAAAGTAATATAATTCCACTCTCTAAGAAGGTTAAGTAGCATTAAGAAAACAATTACACAGTAAATAAAGGTTTTGTTCTATTAACCCAAAATCTAATCTTATCCCACCCACAAGTCTTCCCTCTTATTTTCTATATTTTCAAAAGCTAACAGCAATCAAAAAGAGAAGAAACAAAATAATAAACGCAATTTATAAAGGAATCAACATTACATTCACTATAATATAAGAGAACATGGGACAGTAAGCATCAAAGGTTAAGCCTTTATACAGAAACTTGAAAAAAGGTGTCACCTTTCTTTGAGAAAAAAGTCTGCAATGGCCTCAACAGTCTGATCATCATTCCCATTCACTTCCCTGCCAAAATCAGTGTCAAACACCCATAGACAACACTCTCTGGTTGAATCGAGACTGGAGAGAAAACAGAAAGAGCAGTTGATTCTTCAAGGATTAAGGTCAGGTAGGGTTTGGGTTATGGTGGTGAAGAGAAAGGAAGGAGAGTTGGGTTTTGGGGAAATCGAAATCGAAATCGAACGTTGATCACCGGGGTGGCGGTCGTCTTTTATTTTTGACCGTTTATTTTTTTCTTTTTACTTAAATCGTTAAATTAACAACGGTCAAAAAAAAAAGAGGAAGTAATGGTGAGCTGTACTCAGCTTTTAAATAAATAAGAGCAACGTTCAAATACAATCGCACGAGGCTAAGGTTTGGTTTCTGGGAGATGGTTTTGGGTTTAATGGAAAGGAAATTGGGCCGGCTCTTTCTTCTACTGGGCCGGTTTCAATTAATAATAATATTAACAATGTTTTTGCTGTCTCTTGTGGGCCGAACGTGGAAATTGGACCAAATGGGCCAAAGGGAGCATTACTTTCAGCTTGTGGGGCCGACCCCAACTTAACACAACACACGGGCTCAACAGGTAATGATAAGGGTATTAGTCCTTATGCTCCCAATGGGCCGACTGAGGGAGAGGTGGGCCAGTTTTAGTCCAACAGTGGATTTAAACAATTTTTTCAATTTTCTAAATGTTCACTCCTATTTCAAAGGCCATAACAATATTGAACATGTGAAAACTAAATAAAAGGGAATTAGTAATTTTTTCTTTATTATTGAAGTTTAATATCTCTTTTCAAAAATAATATAACAAATGGTCTTTATAATTTTTTAGTACTTAAAATACCTTTAATTATATAAAGGTATTATTCACATTGTATTCATTTTCTAAATAGACACAGAAACTATGTTCCAAAATCCAAATGACGAAACTTCTCTCTCCTCCATTTTTTCGGTTAGTTTAGATTTTTTCAAAAAAAAAAATTGGTAAATTGCAGCGATTCCTCTCAAAAGGTTATAAAATATTCTTTCCTCATCTATTTATTCGATTCATTCGCTCGATACAATTATTTTCTTCTAATTTCAAACAATAGAAGGCGATGAAGCTCTACTCATTTTTTTCTTCTTCTGGTTTTCTCACATCTTCAAATTACAACGATTATTCTCAAATAATGACCAAAGTCTCACTCAAATTTTTCTATCGGTGGTATATATATTTTGTATTATAATATATACATTTTGTGTACTATGGTATACCATTCAAAAAATAAAATAAACAAATTTGGATTGTGTATTAATTTTTTTTGTATGGCATACATATATTTTTATTCAAAGAATATCAATCTTTAATTTTTTTTTCTTTCTTTATTTTATTCGTCATATTAAGATATGTATTTGAATTGGGCAATTTTCATAAATATGGAAAATTTAAATGAAGATTACTTTTATATGGCATAAATAAATAATATAAAAAAATTTGAGATTAAAGAATAATCAAAGTTTAAAATATGGGAAACAAAGAAAACACCATAAATAAAATTTGATAAAACTTCTAATAATAGGTATTGAGGAAAAGTTGCTGAAAACTTCATCGGCGTTGGAAAAATTACCAAAAAAAGTTAGGGAAATTACCCCATATACTATTTTTTTTAACTTTTTTTCAAATTTACGGTTTGGGTTTCTAAAGTGGTTGCAGCGTTAGTTGCAGTAGGGGTTCCTATACGATTTTTTGTTGCAATTTAGGTTGCAACGCTAGTTGCAATAGGAGTTTCTATGTAGAATTCCGTAAAAATGCCAAAAAAAAAAAAAAAGCATTTTGAAGTGTAAAAATGAAAAAGCCCCAAAAAGTTATGGTCACTATAAAAGTTGTCGAAAAAATCATCGTAAAAGTCACCAGACTTGTCATCGTCGTCAGAAAAGTCACTGGAGTTAAATGTCTCAGATTTTAATTAAAATAGAACCGGTTCTATAAAACAATGAATAAAGGGCCAAGATGCAAAATGGCCCTAAATCTAACAATTAAGTTAATAAATGTCCCTTTTTTAAAAAATTAACAAAATGTCCTTTTAGTTAAAAATTTGATGATAAAATTACAATTATAACCTTGAATAATTAAGTGTTTGGTATAGTTATTTTGCACAATAGTATATCGTTTTTATGTGCAATAATATATTAAAAAACTGAAAGGTAGTATATATATATATATATATTTTTTTTTGAAATAACTGAAAGGTAGTATATTAGTTTAAGATTGTAGTATATTATTTTAATGTGTTATGGTATATAATGAACGAAAGACGGAAATTAAAAAATATAGAATATTAGTTTAAGTTTGAAGTATAGTTATATTTCACTAGGAAATATTATCTTTATGTTCATTAGTATATCATGAAGGAAAGAAAAAAAAACATATGGAATATTAAATTAAGTTTTTGGTATATATACAGTAGAACCTCTATTTAAGAATACTCTATTCAAGAATAACCTCTAATTTGTTATAAAAAAATCAAGTCCCGATTTGGGCCAGTTATAAATAAGAATAACCTCTAAATTGTAATTAGTTATACATTTTTTAAGTCCCGTATTAACAAAGTATACCTCTATATAAGAATAATTACATCTTAATAAAATATATACATGTATTTTATAAATTTATTTATGTAAAATTAATAATTTTATTTTAAATTATAATACATATATGAAATTATATTTACTCTAAAATATTTCTATTATGATATAGTATTAATGATTATTTATTGTTATTATTGTAACATTGATATTTTTTAGTTTTTTAATTTTTTTTTTCTAGTGTAACTCTATTTAGTTATAACCTCTCAATTAGAATATAATTTACTTGGTCCCAAGTGTATTCTTGGATAGAGGTTCTACTGTATATATATTTTCCACTATATTGGTAGTATATTAATTTTTCACTATAGTATTTATGCTTATGATTGCAGAATATAATTTTTATATGCTATTGTATATCGTGGAAAAAAAATCATTTAATAGTATATTAGTTTAAATTTATGATATATTTATATTGGTCTAAGGTATATCGTTTGTATGTGATATGTATATCGTGAAGGATATAAAGAAAAAAAAACTATTAAATATTAATTTAAGTATGAAGTATAGTTATATTTGACTGAGGTATATTGATTTTATGTTCATTGGTATTTCATGAAGGAAAGAACAAGAAAAAAAAAACTTGTGGAATATTAAATTAAGTTTTTTGTATAATTTTTTTTTCACTATGCTGGTGGTATATTAATTTTTTACTATGGTATATCTGCTTATGATTGTGGTATATAATTTTTGTATGCTACTGTATATTGTGGAAAACAATTCATTTAATAGTATATTAGTTTAAGTTTGTGATATATGTATATTGGTTTAAGGTATATTGTTTGTATATCATACGATATGTTAATAAAAAACTAATTATATGGTTAAATAACATATTAGACAGCAACAACAGGAGCAAAATCTAAAAGAATAAAATATATAATACCTTTTATATAATAAAAAAAATAGTTGACAAAAATTCAGTAGAGAGGTTTTGATCTATTGTTTTTTATAATTTCTATTAAAGGAATAAAATATATAATACATTTTATAATATAATACATTTTATATAATGAAGGGTATTTAAGGTATTAAAAAGTAAAAAAATGACATTTGCTTTATTATTTTAAAAAATTGACATTAACTATCTATAAAGTTAGAAATAGGACCATTTACTTACATTTCTCATGAATAAAAGTAAATAACACAGAATAACTGAAACCAGTTATAATTAAAGTAAAATCGATTCTATAACATGAAGAATAAAAATAAATAACACAAAATGACTCAAACCAGTTATAACAAAAAATAAAATTGGTTCTATAACAGTGTTATAATGAATAAAAATAAATAACACGAAATAACTCAAACTGATTATAATTAAAATAGAACCGGTTTTATATCATAATGAATACAAACAAATTACACTGAATAACTCAAACCAGTTATAATTAAAAAAAATAAAAAAGAAACTAGTTCCTAAAATACTAAAATATAAATTCAAAAAAATTAATTCCACAACAAATTGAGTAAAGACGAATAACATATAATATCTCATAAACCGGTTATAATTATAAAACAATAGAGATCAATTCCAAAAATACTAATACATAAATTTAAACTAAACTGATTCCGTAACAAAATAAATAACACACAATAACTTAAAATATATAATAAAGAAGCCGGTTATATTTATCAACTAGTTAAAAATTTGAGACAAAGAAACTAGTTTATAGAGCAACAAGATAACAAGTTACACACAAAAACTAGTTAGATTAAATAAGGTATTATTCGATAAGAATTAAAAAATCATTTTTTTGATTAATTAATCAAAAACCGTGAACAAACAACAAGATTTTGTTAAGTGAAATTTAAAAAAAAAACAAAAAACAAAATGGTTGCCGAACAGAGCTTAAATTAATCAAAACCGATTTCTTGAATTAACTAAATCAAAAATCGTTCTTGAAATAACTAAATTAAAAATTAGTTCCTTAAATCAATTTTTGAAATAAATAATTCAAAAACTATTTTTCTAAAATGACTTAAATAAAAATTAGTTGAGACATAAATTAAAATACAACTGATTCCAATAACACACAATTATTCAAAAAATCAATTATAAACTTATAATTAAAAAAACAAAGAAAAATCAGTTCTTAAAAATACTAAATTTTATATATAATTAGCATACTAGCATTCTATTCCATGCCTTTCAAACATGTTTTTTCTTAACATAAAAGCTAAAAAAAATACAAAACCCAACTAAACAAGCACATATGAAGAGCTTAAATACCTCAATAAATCAATTAAAAATCAAAAATTAAAGAAAATTTAGACAGTAAGAAATGGTCTATACATACATACATGAAGAAATGAAGTTTACTATTTTCTAATAAGAAATTCAAGTGATGAACATTTTGAACATATATAAACAACTTCAAAATAAAGCTACAAACTTCACTAAAAAAATGTAACCTTATTAGGAAAAAAACCAGAGAATTTCGAAATCAAATCATTTCATGTTACAGACTTGTACCTACAAAGAACCTTACACCTCAAAACCCGATCTTGAACATAAAACCCAGGCATAACCATGATCTTAACACGACTCGGGCCATTCATTCTCTGCCTTTCCATCAACATATCATCCATGTAATGTGAATCAAAGTTGGTGTTCTCTTCCACCCTCAGTATTCCCAATGGAGGATTAAACGAAAAGGCGAGCAAATGAAGCAACCAAATGCATTTCGAAGCCACAAAAAACGCTTGAAGAAGTTGTTCAGACCAAGGCCTAGTCCAATTCAGTGTTGTTATGATATGACTCATCTTCTGATCACAAAACTTACTGAACTCTTCACTGTAATACTTAGTACCTTTCCTCAACACTTCATTCCAACTCAAGTTTCTTAGCGCGACAAATGATGCGAATTGAGCTTGTCTATCTTGATAAGGGTCAAGAATCTTTGGTGAGCCATTCTTCTGAAACACACAGTTCTCAAAATCTTGGTAGAGTGATTGGTTTATAATGGCTTCTAAATGGTAAAGAACTGCTTTTGAGTACTTTGAATTGAGAGAAAGTTTATATGGTTGAAGAAGCAAGTTGAGATTATCAACAAGCATTGTATCAGTCTCTTCAATCTGAATCACAAGTGTTTTACAGAATTGTTTTACTGATAATCTTGCTTCTGATACAATCTGTAAGAAACCTTCTACCATTACTTCTTCACTAACAGGCATCAAGTTTTCAGATTTTCCTCTTTTCGGAAAGTTTCTGAGGTTTTCAGGAGCAGGGGAGTTCTTACCTTGTGTTGCTTGTCTCAAAGCTTTCTTCAACTCTTCACAGTAAGTTTCCAAACACTCAAGCTTCTCCCTCAACTCCCCAAGAGAAGATTTCATATCAGAAACTTCCATTAAGGCTGCATCTCGATTCTCATGAGCTTCAATGAGCTCTTTCCTAAGTGCCTCAATTGACAAAATCCCAGACTCTCTAAACACTTGAGATGACACATCTTCAGACTCAGTTCGATTAGGAGAGTTTTCGTATTTGTTGTTGTTCTTCTTCTTCTTAAACCGAGGGAACAACCAAGACATCACACCACCACCACCGCGATTCTTAGGCTGCGAATGCATCGAGGAATGAGAGTCTGTCAAGGGAACAACAATGTTGGAAGTCCTCCTGTTCTTAATTCCACCTCCACTATCAGATTCCGAAGTTATAGTTGCAGGCCTGCATCTATTACACGACGAAACAGCGTTGAAATCTCCCAAACTGTTTCTCCTTCTTGACTTGAACATGTCATTTTGGAGAGGTGAGGTTTGCAGCACTGTGATATGGTTAGCACAAGAAGTTCCTATCATAGATTTATGATCCTCAGCTACACATGTATGAGACTCTAAGTTGGTTGTTGTTGTGTCACAATTAACCAACCCTTTTCTTGAACAAGAATTCTCTTTTTTGTAGTCTGATAAAACTGTTTCATCACCAGTTCCACTTCCTAATCCATACTCATCCCAAATTTCGGATAATGTTCTACTTCTTGGTTCATTTTGTTGATACCCAGATACTGTTTCATCTTCATAACTCTACAAAAAACAAAAAGTTTCTTACTTTACTTTTAAAATCTAACAAAATATAAAATTAGCCTCTACATCCGAAAAGCTAATCATAGGTTCTTCTCCCCATCGTAACAATAAGGTGGTTATGCATATTACTAAACTTCTTGAAGAGATAAAAGATAACCAATGTATATCTTTTTGATCAGAGATTAAATCGATCATCAAAAGAAGAATTAAGCCAGATACGTTCTCGTAAAATAAAACTTCCATTGAAAATAGTCATTATGAAAAATTTTATAAGCAAAATAATTTTATAAAAAATTAGAAACGACTATAATTACACTATCCGATCATAAAAATGGTTATTTTGCTCATTTAACATTTTTATACTGTTAGTTTGGCAAATTTCCCTCATTTTGTTGATACCCAAATACTGGTTCATCTTCACAACTCTACAAAACAAGAAAAAGTTTCATTCTTTACTTTTAGAATCTAACTATAAAGAAAGGAATTAAAAATAAATGCTCCACATGACAAGAATTTCAGATAAAGTGTAGCAAAGGATTTGATGAGAGAAAAGTGGGCAATTGTGATATATTCTCATATATGAAAAAAGGGTGCATACAATGACAATATATAGCTCTTACAAGTGGACAGGTTTCCAAAGGAGAAAAGGTCTAAAATATAATACAGCTAATCTAACAACAACAATGCATAATACTAATTAGACAAATCTAATTCCTTTGTTTTATCAATACCCAGATACTGTTTCATCTTCATAAATCTACAAAACAAAAAAAGTTTCTTTCTTTACTTTAATAATCTAACTATAAAGAAAAAGAAAAAACTCTATATGACCAGAATTTCAGATAATGTTCTACTTTTTGGTCCATTTTGTTGATACAAAGATAATACTGGTTCATCTTCACAACTCTAAAAACAAAATAAAAAAACTCTACATGAAAGGGAAATTTTCCAAACTAACAATTTATGGAAGCAAAACAGTCATTTTTATGATGGCATAGTGTAATTTTTAGTTGTTTGTGCAAGCAAACATAATTATTTTGCTAATAAAAAATGTTAAAAAGTTATTTTGCTAATAATTTTTCTTACAAAACACTCCATTTTGTTAATACCCAGATACTGGTTCATCTTCATAACTCTACAAAAAAAAAAAGGTAAAAGAAAAAGAAAAGCCTATACATGACCAGAATTTCAGATAATGTGCTACTTTTTTGGGTCATTTTATTGATACCCAGATACTGTTTCATCTTCATAACTGAAAAACCAAAAATAAGTTTCAATCTTTACTTTAGAAACTAACTAAAAAGTAAAACAAAAAGTTTCTATCTTTACTTTCAGAATTTGTTTAAAAACAAAGTTAATAACAAAAAAGAGAGATTAGTAGTACTTACAGGTGTAAAAACAGGATAATCTTGAGCAGAGAACTGAGGATTAGGAGGAGGAGGAGAAGAAGAAGAAGAAGGAAGCTTGAGATTATTAGAAGGGCTGTTGTTGTTAGTGTTATTATTATTAGTGGTCTGCATCAGAGCAGCATGAAGAGCTCTAAGCTCCACAGCTTTAGCAATGGCAGCTTGAATCTCTTGTCTGTTAACTTCTTCTTCATTATTACTGGTTTGTTGGTTTTGGATAAATCTGGTGATGGTGTCAGTAGCCATTGACAAAATCTCTCAAAATTTGGACACAATACAGAATAAGCATTTGGGTTTTTTTGGGTGTATTATTATTGTTATTACTTTGCAGAGAAAAAAGAAGATGATATTATCTTGTTTGTAGAATAGAATCTTGTGAGAACCAGAAAAAAACATAAATGGGGTTAGAGAGAGAGAGAGAAATGAAGAAGGTGTGGAGGTTACTCAAAATCTAAGCCAATGAGAGTGAGAAAGCTTTTTCTTTTGGTTTTTTCTTTGTTTAAAGATTGAATTTTTATCTTGTTCAAAAAAAGAAAAGATTGAATTTTTATCAAAGGAAAGCATGTGAAGGAGATAGTAATAGCTTTTAGCTCTATGTAATGTAGGTAGACAAAGGCATGGTTTTAGAGTATGGACCTGTAATTCTATAAAGACATCTTATTTTATTATTTTTATTTTGTATTAAATATATATATTAATCTATCAAATATAAATAGTAAAATTGAGTAGTCTTATCGGACCTTCCCTGACATTTGTTTATAGATAGCACTTTATTATTGATTAGCGATATTTTTAAAAATTATTTTCTTAGGTTACATAAAAATTGATACTTAATTACACCAATAACGATAATACCGAGAAAGGTGCTACGGACTTTTATCATTTCTCATTAAAATTATTCTTCCTTTTTACATTCTAAAAAATACATGTTTAAAATAAAAATAAAATATAATAAGACTACAATGAATACGGTAAAAAGAGTGTATTGATGTATCCTTATTTGTTTTGGTATTTAAGAAATTTTTTGTAGTCTAATTCTTTTTATATAGTTGTGTTGTTGTAGTTATTTAAAATATTTTGTAAAATTTTTGAGAAATTTAGAAAATTAAACACGCTAAAAATAGGGATTAAACAGTCTATTTCTGTTGCATGTGTGACTTTTTTATTGTATACACCTGTGAATTACATTAATTGAGCTTTGTTTTCTATATTGTAAATTATTTTGAATTTCTCAAAATTTTGTACAATGTCTTAAATAATTATAAATTACACGACTATAAAAAAATTAAACTAATTTTTTTTTCAATATATTCAAATAAATAGAAGGTGTATCAGTCTATTCTTTTTAAGTGGTGTACTGTAAAAATGTTCTAGAATGTAATTTAATATTTTGAAAATAGAATACATGAAATTATACTAAAGTAAAATTAGAAGTATATACACTATTTTTAAAAAATATATGAAAACAAAATTAAAAATAATACAAAATACTAGTGAAATAACTTCTTTTAAAAAAAATAAGTGTTTATCTTTTCATTTTTAGTATAGGGGTGCTTATTTAATTTTTTTAGGTGCAAATATAATGTTCATTTAGCATAAGTAGGAATGAGAGTTGATGTTACTAAAATGCCCTTTTTCTTCAACTAAACAATCTATGCAAATGCATGGGAGTGGTATGGTGGTGCCACTATTGGCTATGATTGCAAAAAACATAATAGATATTATCATAAGATGTTCCACTACTATACTAGTAGTTTTCAAATGTTGACATTATTACCTCAATAGTAAGAACAATCAACACTTCAAGAAGTAATCATAACAATTTTTAATATAACTAAAGTTATTGATTTTATGTTTTGAATTAGAAGAAGTAATAATAAAATGTCATATATCTTAAATTGGATATTATGGGTAGTTAAAGATTGTATTTTTATGTGAATATTGATTAGTAAATGTTGTTACTTTTTTTTTTCTACTTGTTACAATTCAACTTTGAAAGTGCAAAAGATTAGGCTTTTATGTCTTGAATTTATTGTAAAGTAATTGTTCTTTTCCACACACCCCCCAAAAAAAAAGTAACTTGAAAAGGTTATGAGTGGAAAAGTTTAGTAAAACTAACTATTATATTGTTTGTACCATGTACCAATGTTCTTTGGGTCATAAAATATGCCCATGATGTAACACAAAGGTGCTCCAAAAAGTCCTTCAAACTAATCTCCAAAATACAATTTTTTTTTTTAATCATGAATAGGAAAATATTATTGTGTAAATTTATGTGTATTTATATAAATATAATATTCTATAACCAAAATCCAATTTAAGAGGAGGATAATCACATGAGAAGGGTAATTTCGTCCATGTGAATATGTGTTGTCCTATAAGTTTAGGGTGCATTCCCTTCATTTATTTTATATTTAAGTAGTTGTGATATTAATACATTTTTCTTATATAATGATTTATATTGTAGTTATTTAAAAAAATTTATGTTAAGAAATTTTAAATAATTTATAATACATAAGTTTTAAAAAATTTAGTGCATTAAATTATTTTAAAATTTTAAATATTATAAATTATCTTAAATAATTATAACAGACACTGTTTATATAAAAAAAATTAAAATGATCTCACTTTAAAACACAAAAAGGTATATGGGTATATTTATTTTTAGTGGTACTATATATGTATAATATTTTTGTAAAAAAAGAAAAGTAGGGTCCAATACAAATTTCCAAAATGTTCCAACCATCCAATTGTCTTTTAATTAAGCTGTGAATCTTACAATACAAAAGTATGAAAAATTAGAACATGGTGGTGGGGGTGCACTTGTGGGGGACCAATCTGTCTTTTCCTTTGATTTGATTACTTTTTGTTTTTCTAATTTCTAACAATATCCTTTGGCACATATTATAATGGTATTTTATTATTATTATTATTATTATTATTATTATTATTATTGTATGTATTGGGAGACATAATTAATAATAATCATATATTTTATATTTGGTAATGGAATTCCACTTAGGACTCATGAAATATTTAATATGAAGTTTGCTAAGCCTTACATCCTTAAATGTTTATATAATTCACTTTCTGAACCAACCACTCCTAACAAATAAAGTTGTAAACTTTGTCAACCTCCACATGCAAAAAAGTGTTCATTTTTACTTGTTTAATGAAAATAATAATAATAATAATAATAAAATTGGGAGTTTCATAGTTTCTTGAATCTTAAAATCATCATCTTCAAATTAGGTTTGCCAAATGTGTTTTGTCTAATGCTTAAGGAAAAAGTAATTGAAATTGTGGTATATTTTTTGCACAAAAATTAATTTTATTGTTGCATCAATTATTAATATTGTAATAATTGCAAAATTTGATGAAAAGTTAAAAATTAATTCTTATTTTATGCAAGAAATATATTTTTGTTTTTTAAATATATAAAAAATTATAATTTGTCATTAATTTTATTATTCAGAATAATAAAATAAATAAATGTAAAATATTTTTAATTTAATTTTATAGCTAAATATAATAATCAGATAATTAAAAATAGCATGAATGTACTTAGAAAGTCAAAGAGTAATGATTTTTTTTTTCAAATTTTGCATCATATACCTACCTTAAAAAAAAAGCATCATAATAATTGTGGCCACAATATTTAATATGTTAAATTTACATTAGTTTTTGATATATCATTTATTAATAGCAAATTTTTTTTTTACTAAGTGAGCCACATTTCACTTTTACATCACTTATCACTTATTTCACTTGTATCTATGTAGGAGATGTTCTTAAACAATAATCACAAGTAATAATAAACGCTTTAATACATAAAACATTGTAATATATAAACGCTTTAATAAAAAAAAAATTACAAGTAATAATAAATAAGAAACTTGTTACTACTTGTTGAAGTTGTTAAATAATCAAAGACTTTATGATATACATGTATATATAACAATTATTCATCAAACTAATCTCAACAATTCTTGACATTATTGTGATTTTGTGTTTGTTGGGTATTTATTAAATATTTATTTATTTTCTAGTTAACTTTTCTCTTGACTCTTTTAATTGGTTTGGTAAAATCAAAGCTAGGAGTTGAGAATAAGGACAATCTTTGGTCTTTTATTGCTACCTAACAAGGGCCAGCAGCATAGTTGTTATAATAATAATAATAATAATAATAATAATAATAATATAATTTAGACAAATATTCTTTTTTTAATGTTATTAATTTATAATAACATTTTCATAATCTTTTTTTGAAAGGTTTTAGAGTTGTTGTAAAAAATTAAAAAAAAAAATATCCAAATTGAATTTAGTACCAAATAAAGTGAGAGACAAAAATGTCAATTTACTTTGAATATGATAATACATAGACACATGACAATCACTCACTATTATTATATGTGTATATAGAAATAGTATGTATAAATATACATTATTTATTTCTTCTTCTTGTTCTATAAATAATGTACAACATCTTTAATTGGAAGAGATTCAAACAAATTGGCTTAGTTAGTTTTGATTTTTTTTTTTTCATCAAAAAATAATCTTTCTATTAATCAAACTAACCATTTACAATCCAATAGACAAGAAACCCCACTAAACTTACTTACATTTCTTTTCTATTTTTTTATAATCAATTTGTCATAATAACTTATTCTCTTGAACAAAATTCAATCTAATTTTGAGATTCTTTTTAAGGATTTTTACAATATATGCTAAAATTTTTAACTTTTTGACTTTTTTACTATAGAAAAGAATTTTTTTTAAGAATACTGTGTAAGTTTTATACTGTTAAGTTTTCATTATTATTTTACAGTTGTTTTTTTAATTGTTTTACTGTTATGTTTTGTTATTTTACAGTTATTTTATAAAAAAAATAATATTTTTATAAGAAATTTCGCGTGTCAGTAAAATTGTAACCTTTTATCGAAAATTCAATATTTTTGTAAAAAAAAAAAACCCTTTCTTTTTAATGACTCTATCTATACAAATTGGAGCTATATACTTTTTTCTCAGATATACACAAGTTCTGATTTAAAAACATCAACCAAAAGAGCTTGGCCAAAGATAATTTGGAAGCCACTTCAAAAGAGGTAGTTTTGAAATGTTTGTTAGTGTGTTTTCATTTTCTCTTACAGCTTTGTATGAAAGTAACAAGAGAGAAAGAACATGACACAATATATATAGCCCTACAATATTTGGAAACTATTAATATTTTGGTGTTAATATACACTAAGGTGGAAAATATAGCCCACACCACTTGTATATTGCAATCATTTTCGAAAAAAAAAAAGAATTATATCTCAAATAAATAAATAAAACAATAAAATACATTTATTTTATAATATAGTATATATACTTGCTTGATGATGTCTTTAGGCTTCTCCTTGAGAAACTCTTTCATGCAAAGATGGATTGGGCCATCCCAAAGCCCAAGGCTAAGATGGGTTGGGTCTGTGCCTATGGCCCAACTACCTTAGAAGCCCCAACAATTTTTTCCTTTCAAAAATATACATTTTTGTAGTAATTTTCCAAATATAACATTTGTTTTAAATTAGGTCAAATAATTTTGTGATTATTTCATAAATATAAAAAATTTACTAAGTTTTATATTTTTTACAGTTTTTTTTTTTTACAAAACTATAGAGACTCTTCTTAGTTTTTATGGAAAAAAAATATATATTATTTTAGCGTTGCTGTTACAATAAAATAACGTAAAATCCTGTAAAATAAATTCATGAAAATGTAAATAAATAAAAATTAAAAGTCCATAAAAATATATATATAAAAAAAATTATATTTAAGTATTGTGTACATATCTCAATAGGGTTAATTTCACAAATGCACAAAAATAACAAAAAAAAAAAAAACAACAAAAATACGGTTTTACGGAATTTTAAACATTTTTTACGATTTTTTTGATTTTATTTTCATAAAATACGGTCTTTTATGTTGAAATTTTGTACATTTATTGTTAATTTTGTGTTATATGTATGTTATTTTTTGTTGTTTTTTTTATGTTATTTTCATTTTACTTTTATATTGTTTTCTTGTTGATTTTATGTTATTTTCGTGTTATTTTTCGGAAAACCGTAAAAATGTAAAAAAAAAAAACATTCTTTGAACGTAAAATTGTAAATATTTTACAAAAAAATGGTGCCTTATGTAATTATTTCATAATTTTTTCCAAGGCCCACTAAATCTAAGGGTACAATCGAAACTTGAAAACTAAAATGAGGTGATTAATTAAATAAAAGAAGACTAATGCAATGCATTAGTGATTTTGGATATAAAATTGACCAAATTAAAAAAAAAAACATATATATATTAATATTGCTCTTTACAATTCTTTTGCTGAGTTCTGTAAATAAAAAAAAAAAAGACAATTAATAATGCACTCAAATTAAAAAGAACTTCTCAACAAGTATTAGAGCATTGCTAGTAAGAACCAGTGATCTCAACACTTTCTATAAGTAGTGTTACACGATTGATTAGCGATATTCTTTAAAAATTATTTTCTTAAATTATATGAGATCCGATACTTAATTATATTAATAACGGTGTAGGATTTTTTTTGTTTTCCAAGAATGCCCCCACACCAACTCAATGTATGTCAAAAACAACAAGGTCAAAATTGACCAAGAAAAATTAAAACACAATTAAACCAAACGACCAAGAAACCAAGTCGTTCTCTCCTGCACGACAAATCGTTTAAGCCAAAACGATTTGCCGTTCTGCCTGAAACAAAACTAGGCAAATGAGCTAACCATAGCTCAGACTTTGCCAAATCGAACCTTCGAGAGTTTGAACCAAACTCTCTCTCTCTCTCTGGTTCCTACGAACAAACCCTGGAAACCAGATATCCTTCTCGATCAACCAGATCGATTTACCCAGAAACTTTCCCAGAAATTTATCCCAAACATACACACAAACAAGATCAAACATAAAGCAGTAGAGAGAGATAAGAAAAACAAACACAAGAGTTTATAGAGGTTTGCCCTAAATGCAGGGGTACGTCCTCTTTCGAAACTCTTTCATGCAAAGATGGACTAGGCCATCCCAAAGCCCAAGGCTAAGATGGGTTGGGTCTGTGCCTACGGCCCAACTACCTCAGAAGCCCCAACAATTTTTTCCTTTTAAAAATATAAAAATATACATTTTTGTAGTAATTTTTTAAATATAACATTTGTTTTAAATAAGGGCCAATGATTTTGTGATTATTTCATGAATATATAAAAATGATAATTTTTTTTATATTTTTACGAATCTATTTTTTTTCTTATATATATTGTAGATTTTTTTTTTTACAAAACTACAAAATATTATTTTTACGTTATTTTCGAAAAATATTGTTTGGACATTGTTATGGGAAAGCAACGTAAAATCAAGTTTTATGTGGAAAAAACTAAGGTGCCGTTTGGTAACACTTTTGTTTTTTAATTTTTTAATCACAAAATAAAAGTAAAATTTTTGTTTTTAAAAATTTTGCTTTTGAAAAACAAAAATGCGTTCTGTAACCACTTTTGTTTTTCAATTTTAAAAACAGAAAACAAAAGTGTGTTCTGTAAAGTTCATTTTCATTTTCATTTTTTGATTTTGTTTAAGTCGGGTCAAGATCCGGTGTTGGCTTCGGGTTCGGGTTAGAAGCCGGGTTCAGCGCCAAGGCCGTGAGGAGGGGATTTGGGTTCGGGTCTGGTTGTAATCCAAAAGATTGATTAAGAAAAAATACTGTTTAAAAAAATATTGAAAGTGTTTATTTTTTGTTTTTAAAATTTTGATTTCTAATTATAAAATTGAAAAGTAAAAACAATTTTATAGAACATGTTTTTGAAAAATATTTTCACTTTTCCACTTTTAAAAATAGAAAACTGATTAAAAAAGTGTTACCAAACGCCACCTAAGTGAATCCAATTCAATCAAATAAATATTTAATTTAAAACATTGAATGGAACTAATCCTGTAAAAAATACTAGGTTTAAAATAATAGATAAATTTGAATCAATCAAATAAATATACAAAGAAATGCATTCAATGGATAGAACTGATTCAATCCGGCAGATGTTGAGTCGATCAGATAATTGAAATTAATTAGATTAAATCAAATGATAAAATATAACATCTAATATATAATTTAATTGAATTTGAACAGGCTTAAAATAAAAATATTGAATGTAATCCAATAAAAATTCATAAATATGCTAATATTACCTTGCAATAAAAAATAGGAAAACTTACAAAAATACTAAAATTTGGGTTAACTTTTATAAAAATACTGTCACATGGAAATCTTTTTAAAAATATTGTGTTTTTTATAAAACATCAGTAAAATACAAAGCAGAACAACTCAAAACAACAGTAGAACAACTAAAAAACACCAGTAGAACACCATTGAAACTTTAACACAGTATAATGCAGTATGAAACTTATAAAAAAACACAGTAAAAAACTAAAAAGTACCACCTAGAAGTATTTTTATTAAAAAAATGGCAAAAGTTAGTATACCATGTAAATTTTCTTAAAAAATATTCATTCAAACATTGAAAGACCTTCAAAATAGTAGCAATTATATTTTACAAAATTATTGGGCTTTAATGATAAGGACTACTATATATATATATATTAAAAAAAAGATAATTATATAATTGTTATGGTATTTTCAACAGTAAGTATACGTATCGTAGTTATAGACTCACAAAGAGTGAAGTTGATCCCACAGGAATTATAATTAAGTACTTTAAAATCAAACTTTTACTTCTATTTGGTTATATCAAATTTAAGAGAAAACATAAACACTAAAAAAACAACAAAAATAATAAAAACAGGAATCAAGTAAATTAATGTAAATTAACGATGATTAAAATTTAGAGTTACTGATTTCAATTGTATCTTTCTATTATGGTCTAACATGATTCAATTTTTTATTACTTAATTCTATGCAATAGCAGGTTTACTTAAGTAATTTATAGTCTTCTTAGATATATAAATCTCAATTACATGTAAATTTTTTACTCTCGTGATAAATTAAACATGTAAAAGACATTAAACACAGAAACCCTATAAGTTATCCAAACCACGCAGGTACTCTCGTCCTATATCAAAATTTGTTCCTATTTCACTATAGCATAATTGACACTCACTTCTCAGATTTCGCATCAAATCATAAATATTTAATTGGTGATCAGGCAATTAAAAGTAATTAAGTACGAATAAAGTAGAATACATAGAAAATTAGGAAAAAAATCAAATCACATTAAAACCATAAATCAATGTCAAACAATATCCATCAATACCCTAATAAATTGTTTAGCTACTCTTGTTTATCGTAACAACTTCACACATATCAATTAAGAATAAAAAAGAAAATAGAGAAGAAAAAAATATTGAAAACTCCGTTGAAAAAACCTTCTTGATTGCTTCAGCTGTCTAATTTTTGTCCCCTCTGACTGCTTGTAGAATAAGAGTTTCTAGGTTTCTTTGAGCTCCGAAAACATACTAAAAACACTAATAATAATAATAATGTGTTTATATATGGTAATAAATAATAAATATACATGTTTTATTTATAAATTTGTATTTAAATTTTAATAAATACCTTATATATCAACATATCATCACAATTTAGTTAAAAAAATACAGCATTACAAATATTATCATAATAAATATATTAGATTAATAATTAATAATAATATAAGCATAGTGTTTACATTTAATTATAATTTTTATTTATTTTTTATGTTATTTTCGAAAAATATTGTTTGGACATTGTTATGGGAAAGCAACTTAAAATCAAGTTTTATGTGGAAAAAAAATAAGTGAATCCAATTCAATCCAATAAATATTTAATTTAAAACATTGAATGGATCTAATCCTACAAAAGAAATACTAGGTTTAAAATAATAGATAATTTGAATCAATCAAATAAATATACAAAGAAGTGCATTCAATGGATAGAACTGATTCAATCTGGTAGATGTTGAGTCGATCGGATAATTGAAATTAATTAGATTAAATCAAATGATAAAATATAACATCTAATATATAATTTAATTGAATTTGAATAGGCTTAAAATAAAAATATTGAATGTAATCCAATAAAAATTCATAAATATGCTAATGTTATCTTGCAATAAAAAATAGGGAAACTTACAAAAATACTAAAATTTGGGTTAACTTTTATAAAAATACTGTCACATGGAAATCTTTTCAAAAATACTGTGTTTTTATAAAACACCAGTAAAACACAAAGCAGAACAACTCAAAACAACAGTAGAACAACTAAAAAACACCAGTAGAACACCATTGAAACTTTAACACAGTATAATGCAGTATGAAACTTATAAAAAAACACAGTAAAAAAGTAAAAAGTACCACCTAGCAGTATTTTTATAAAAATATAGCAAAAGTTAGTATACCATGTAAATTTTCTTAAAAAATATTCATTCAAACATTGAAAGACCTTCAAAATAGTAGCAATTATATTTTACAAAATTATTGGGCTTTAATGATAAGGACTACTATATATGTTAAATTAGATCTCACTGTAATTTTTATTATTACAGTTTTACAAGATGAAGAGAAAATACAAATAAATCACAACTGAATACAAAGACAAAAACAGATCCTATGTGGCTTCGCCTCTAGTGGATCAAGATCTGGTTGTTAGTTACAACCGAAATTGTAACTAACTTCCAGATCTATGATCAACCCTAAATCTACATGTATTTAAAGGGTACTAGAGCCATACCAGATCTCTCAGTGGAGAGATACCAGAAAACTCGAACCCAGATTTCCAGATCTGGAAGCTTCAGCTCCAAACCTCAGTGTTCCAAGTTCATGCAAAGAAAGAAAAAGTGTTAGTGAGTGAGAAATAAGAAAATACAGAGAGATAAACACATAGAAAGAAAAAGAGAGACAATCTGAAATACCAGTCAAAGTTCTGTGACTTGGATTTCTCACCTTTTGTATCAATCTTCATCAAATAGTGCAGATCTGTAGATCGTCTTCAAGGCGAGCTCAAAGAGGACGTACCCCTGATTTAGGGCGAACCTCTATAATCTCTGGTGTTAATTTTCTAACCCTAACCTAATGATCTATGTTCGATATTTGAATGTATGTGTGTGTGTGTTGTTTCTGGGGTGATTTTCTGGGTTAGATCGATCAAGAGATCGAGGGAGATCTCTGGTTCTAGGGTTTGAGAACCAGAGAGAAGGCAGAGAGAAAGAGAGAGAGTTTGAAACTCTCGAAGGTTCGAAGAGAGAAATGAGCTAGGGTTTGCTCTGAACTCTCTTGGTTTTATTCGAGTAAGAACGACAGATCGTTTTGATCAAACGATCTGTCGTGCGGGTAAGGAACGACAAGTTCCTTTGTCGTGCAAGTGGAAACGACCAAATCTTGGTTGTCGTGTGAATTGATATATTAATTGATTTAAAGGACAATTCTGTCCTTGTCGTTTTTAACTGTGAGCTTGAGTTGGTGTAGGTTAAACTTGGAATTTCACCAAGTAAATTCCTACAGTGGTATCAGAGCTTTGGTTCAAGCTTAAATCAACTCAAGAAAGAATCAAGAAAGTGATCAAGACTGGGAGAAGAAGAAGAAATACAACAAGAAGTTGTGGACAGTGGGAAACCTGTGGAAATTCCACAAACTGATAATAAACAAATCTTTCTAAACTCAACTCAATTTAATTTTGATTTTTCTAACATGAGCAATATCAAAGTTGACATTGATCGTTTTGATGGATCTGGTGATTACAGGATCTGGAGGAGAAAGATCAGATCCCTGCTGGCTCAACAGAAACTACTTAGGGTTCTTGAAGACCCTATTGAATGGCCAGAAAACACTTCAAAGATTCAACAAGAAGAACTGTTGGAAACAGCCACTGGAATCATAATTTTCAACCTTTCTGATGCCATTATCAGATTGGTTGATAAAGAAGAAACACCAGCTAAAATTTGGAAGAAACTTGAAGAGCAGTTTCAACAAAAATCCCTAACTAACAAGATCTACCTAAAAGAAAGGATCTTTGGGTTTAAGATGAGTCACACTAAAACCCTAGATCAGAATCTTGATGAGTTTCTCAGAATGCACATTGAATTGGCAAATTCAGGAGAGAATGAAGCTCTAAGTGATGAAAATCAGGCAATAATCATTTTGAATTCATTGCCTGATTCATACAGAGAGGTAAAGACAGCAATCAAGTATGGAAGGACTTCAATCACACTTGATGAAGTCATCTCTGCCCTAAAATCTAAAGACTTAGAGATGAAGAGTGAAAAATCCAATTCTGGACATGGTGAAATGAACCTAAGTAGGGGAAGGCCATCTCACAAGAAACCCTACCATAACAGGGGTAGAAGTAATAGTGCACATCATCATAGAAACTCAAACAAAGGGAAGAATAGATCACCATCAAGAGATTCCTGATTCTACGGTGGTGTTTCTATTGTGGAAAACCTGGACACTACAAGAAAGACTGCTATTTCTACAACAACAAATACAAGAACAAGAAAGGTGGAAGGTTTCCAGAGAGATCAGATCAAAACAGGCAACAAAATGACAAGCAACAAGAAGCAAACTACTCAGATGGCTATGATAGTGGTGAAGTCTATGTTGCATCTACATCTTTCAAAGATGACTGGATTTTGGATTCTGGGTGTACCTTTCACATGACAAATTCTAGGGAAATCCTAACTGATTACAGAAATTCTAATGGTGGCAAAGTAATTCTGGGAAATAACAATACATGCAATATAGAAGGTTCAGGTAATGTCAGTTTTAAAATGTTTGATGGAATTGTCAGAACTCTAACTGGTGTAAGGTATGTTCCTAATCTTGCTAGAAATTTGATTTCTATAAGTGTTCTAGATGACATGGGTATTGTTAGCAAAATTGAAGCAGGTTCAATGAAGCTAAGTAAGGGTGCTATGACAATAATCAAAGGCCACAAACATGAAGGATTATACTACTTAGATGGAGAACCAGTGACTCACTGCAACAATGCAGTCACTAGCAATCCAGAGGACCTAAAGGCTGTTCTATGGCACAGAAGGCTGGGGCATATCAGTGAGAAAGGCCTACAGATCATGAGTGATCAAAGGCTACTGGGTAAGGACAGAGTAAGTAAAGTGGATTTCTGTGAATCCTGTGTCCTAGGTAAACACCATAGGTTAAAATTTAAAACTGGTATTCACAAAACTAAGCACATATTGGAGTATGTTCACTCTGATCTTTGGGGACCAGAGAAAAATCCAACACATGGTGGAAATGTGTATTTTATGTCTATTGTTGATGACCATTCTAGAAAAGTTTGGGTATTTTTACTTAAACATAAAAATGAGGCTTTATCTAAATTCATACAATGGAAAACCCTAATGGAAAATTTAACTAATCAAAGGGTTAAAACCCTAAGAACTGACAATGGCTTAGAGTTTTGCGGTTGATGAATTTAACAGTGTATTGTGGCTCGTTGGAATTCAAAGGCACAGAACTGTGAGAATTACTCCTCAACAGAATGGGGTAGCTGAGAGAATGAATAGGACCTTGATGAACAAGGTCAGATGCCTATTATTGCAATCTGGACTCACTAAAGGATTTTGGGGAGAAGCTGTGTTAACAGCAGCCTACCTGGTGAACAGAAGTCCATCCAGTGCCATTGAATTCAAGACACCAGAGGAGATCTGGTCAGGTAAGCCTCCTGATCTCTCAAACTTAAGAGTATTTGGATGTGCAGCCTATGCACATCAGAGTGTAGGTAAGTTAGAACCTAGAGCTCTGAAATGTGTGTTCCTAGGCTATCCTGAAGGCACTAAAGGCTACAGACTATGGGTAAGAGAGAAACAAGGGTTTAAAGCTATAAACAGTAGGGATGTTGTTTTTAAGGAAGATTTATTTCCTTGTATTACTAATAATAATGCAATATCTAGTCCTATTCTAGACACTAACCCTGCAGGCACATCTGTGGACATGCAAACAAGGAACACTCAACCTAATACTGTTCAGGTGGAACCAGAACAGGTGGAAAATACTCAGGGAGATGAAAACTTGGTAGGAAATGACCAAGTTCAGGATGACAACATTCAGGTGGAACCTATTACTGAAGAAGGACAAGAAAATGAGGAAATCCAAGACTACCAACTGACCAGAGATAGAACTAGAAGGGTTCCTAGACCTACACAGAGATTCAGCTTCACAGCTTGGGAAGAAGTGCTAGCCTATGCATTTTTCTGTGCTATGGGAGTGGAAATGACAGAACCTAAGACCTATGAAGAAGCTATGACTGATAAAGATGCCAAGAAATGGTCCAAGGCAATGGATACAGAGATGGAATCTCTGAGAAAGAACAGAACCTGGATACTAGTAAAGAAACCTAAAGGAAAGAGCATAGTATCATGCAAATGGCTTTTCAAACACAAAGAAGGACTCACTGAGACAGATCCTAAGAAGTTTAAGGCAAGACTAGTGGCTAAGGGATTTACACAGAAAGAAGGGATAGATTTTAATGAGATATTCTCACCTGTGGCTAAGTATAAAACCATCAGAATTATACTTACCATAGCTACTCAATTTGACCTAGAAGTTGATCAAATGGATGTAACTACTGCATTTCTACATGGGGAACTTGAGGAAGAAATCTACATGCAACAACCTAAAGGATATGAGGAAAAAGGCAAGGAAGACTTGGTTTGCAAACTGATTAAGTCCCTGTATGGACTTAAACAGTCACCAAGACAATGGAATAAAAGGTTTGATGAGTTTATGATCAAGAAAGGGTTCTCTAGAAGCTATTATGATACATGTCTATACTACAAGGGCACTAAGATTGATGAAGTCATCTACTTACTGCTGTATGTAGATGACATGCTCATTGTGAGCAAGGAAAGGACCAGGATTGACCTAATGAAAGGTTGGCTAAGGGAAGAATTTGAGATGAAGGACTTAGGCAAGGCTGCTAAGATCCTAGGCATTAACATCTCTAGAGACAGGGAGCATGGAACACTAAGGCTACATCAGAAAAACTACATTAAGAAAGTCTTAGAGAATTTCTCTATGACTAATGCAAAGCAAACTAAGCAACCTATGACCAATCAGTACTATCTAAGCAAAGACCAATGCCCTAAAACTCCAGCTGAGAAAGAATCTATGAGTGAAGTGCCTTATTCTAGTGCAGTGGGATCAGTGATGTACCTAATGGTTAGCACCAGACCTGATTTAGCCTATGCCATTAGTGTACTAAGTAAGTACATGGCTAACCCAGGTAAACAACACTGGGAGGCTATGAAATGGTTACTAAGATACTTATTGGGATCTACTGAAGTAGGATTAAACTACAAAAGGAGGGACAACAGCAGAATGATCACTGGGTACAGTGATGCAGACTATGCAGGTGACAGAGATAGTAGAAAATCTACCTCTGCCTATTTCTTTACTCTATGGGGGAATTGTATCAGCTGGAAAGTACAACTACAGCCTGTTGTAGCATTATCTACAACAGAATCTGAGT
The DNA here is from genome assembly GCF_029168945.1 of Cannabis sativa. Classification (NCBI taxonomy): domain Eukaryota; kingdom Viridiplantae; phylum Streptophyta; class Magnoliopsida; order Rosales; family Cannabaceae; genus Cannabis; species Cannabis sativa. The sequence continues at coordinate 60,660,166 of NC_083609.1, forward strand.
ATGTAGCTGTTACAGAGGCTATTAAAGAAGCTATTTGGCTTAAAGGACTACTAGAAGAACTTAAACTACTAGATGAAGAACCTATAATCTACTCAGACAGCCAGAGTTGTATCCACTTGTGTAAGAATCCTGTCTTTCACGACAGAACCAAACATGTGGAAATTAAGTATCACTTTATACGAGATAAAGTGACACAGAAGGTTGTACAGATAGAGAAAGTTCCCACTGAAGAGAATCCTTCTGATATCGGTACTAAGGTGCTACCCTTAACCAAGTTCAAGCACTGCTTGGACTTGTTAGGGGTTGGTAAAGTGGTGGATGACCACTACCACTATGAGCTAAGACAACGAGGACGAAGAACTATGATAATAAACATTACAGAAGAGATCTAAGGTGGAAATTGTTAAATTAGATCTCACTGTAATTTTTATTATTACAGTTTTACAAGATGAAGAGAAAATACAAATAAATCACAACTGAATACAAAGACAAAAACAGATCCTATGTGGCTTCGCCTCTGTGGATCAAGATTCGGTTGTTAGTTACAACCGAAATTGTAACTAACTTCCGGATCTATGATCAACCCTAAATCTACATGTATTTAAAGTGGTACTAGAGCCATACCGCATCTCTCCGGTGGAGAGATACCGTAAAACTCGAACCCGCATTTCCGGTATCCGGAAGCTTGACTCCAAACCTCAGTGTTCCAAGTTCATGCAAAGAAAGAAAAAGTGTTAGTGAGTGAGAAATAAGAAAATACAGAGAGATAAACACATAGAAAGAAAAAGAGAGACAATCTGAAATACCAGTCAAAGTTCTGTGACTTGGATTTCTCACCTTTTGTATCAATCTTCATCAAATAGTGCAGATCTGTAGATCGTCTTCAAGGCGAGCTCAAAGAGGACGTACCCCTGATTTAGGGCGAACCTCTATAATCTCTGGTGTTAATTTTCTAACCCTAACCTAATGATCTATGTTCGATATTTGAATGTATGTGTGTGTGTGTTGTTTCTGGGGTGATTTTCTGGGTTAGATCGATCAAGAGATCGAGGGAGATCTCTGGTTCTAGGGTTTGAGAACCAGAGAGAAGGCAGAGAGAAAGAGAGAGAGTTTGAAACTCTCGAAGGTTCGAAGAGAGAAATGAGCTAGGGTTTGCTCTGAACTCTCTTGGTTTTATTCGAGTAAGAACGACAGATCGTTTTGATCAAACGATCTGTCGTGCGGGTAAGGAACGACAAGTTCCTTTGTCGTGCAAGTGGAAACGACCAAATCTTGGTTGTCGTGTGAATTGATATATTAATTGATTTAAAGGACAATTCTGTCCTTGTCGTTTTTAACTGTGAGCTTGAGTTGGTGTAGGTTAAACTTGGAATTTCACCAAGTAAATTCCTACAATATATATATTAAAAAAAAAAGATAATTATATAATTGTTATGGTATTTTCAACACGTAAGTATACGTATCGTTATCGAGTTATAGACTCACAAAGAGTGAGGTTGATCCCACAAGAATTATAATTAAGTACTTTAAAATCAAACTTTTACTTCTATTTAGTTATATCAAATTTAAGAGAAAACATAAACACTAAAAAATAATAAAAATAATAAAAACAGGAATCAAGTAAATTAATGTAAATTAACGATGATTAAAATGTAGAGTTACTGATTTCAATTGTATCTTTCTATTATGGTCTAACATGATTCAATTCTTTATTACTAAATTCTATGCAATAGCAGGTTTACTAAAGTAATTTATAGTCTTCTTAGATATATAAAATCTCAATTACATGTAAATTTTTTACTCTCGTGATAAATTAAACATGTAAAAGACATTAAACACATAAACCCTATAAGTTATCCAAACCACGCAGGTACTCTCGTCCTATATCAAAATTTGTTCCTATTTCACTATAGCATAATTGACACTCACTTCTCAGATTTCGCATCAAATCGTAAATATTTAATTGGTGATCGTGCAATTAAAAGTAATTAAGTACGAATAAAGTAGAATACATAGAAAATTAGGAAAAAATTAAATCACATTAAAACCATAAATCAATGTCAAACAATATCCATCAATACCCTAATAAATTGTTTAACTACTCTTGTTTATCGTAACAACTTCACACATATCAATTAAGAATAAAAAAGAAAATAGAGAAGAAAAAAATATTGAAAACTCCGTTGAGAAAACCTTCTTGATTGCTTCAGCTATCTAATTTTTGTCCCCTCTGACTGCTTGCAGAATAAGAGTTTCTGGGTTTCTTTGAGCTCCGAAAACATACTAAAAACACTAATAATAATAATAATGTGTTTATATATGGTAATAAATAATAAATATACATATTTTATTTATAAATTTATATTTAAATTTTAATAAATACATTATATATCAACATATCATCATTACAAATATTATCGTAATAAATATATTAGATTAATAATTAATAATAATATAAACATAGTGTTTACATTTAATTACAATTTTTATTTATTTTTGTAAACACATTTTTCAATAACTAATTAGAATAATTGTTACATTTTTTTTTTGAGATGGAATAATTGTTACATTTTATATGTATATAATACAGTTTTTCAGCTTTTGAAGCGTTACTAATATTTTGGTGTAGTGTGAATAGCAAGAGCTTTGTTACAATAGTCATCATGAAGGTTAGGCCGCGTTCAAATGTTTTATTTTATTGACATTTTGAGCATGCTTCTATAGATTTAATTTAGAGGCATTATAAAATATTATAGAGTTTTTTAGCTTTTGAAGTGCTACTAATTAATACTAATATTTTGGTGTAGTGTGAATAGCAAGAGCTTTGTTACAATAGTCATCATGAAGGTTAGGCCGCGTTCAAATGTTTTATTTTATTGACATTTTGAGCATGCTTCTATAGATTTAATTTAGAGGCATTATAAAATATTATAGAGTTTTTTAGCTTTTGAAGTGCTACTAATTAATACTAATATTTTGGTGTAGTGTGAATAGCAAGAGCTTTGTTACAATAGTCATCATGAAGGTTAGGCCGCGTTCAAATGTTTTATTTTATTGACATTTTGAGCATGCTTCTATAGATTTAATTTAGAGGCATTATAAAATATTATAGAGTTTTTTAGCTTTTGAAGTGCTACTAATTAATACTAATATTTTGGTGTAGTGTGAATAGCAAGAGCTTTGTTACAATAGTCATCATGAAGGTTAGGCCGCGTTCAAATGTTCTTTTTACTTTTTATTTTAAAATTTTGTTAATCTCAAATATTCTCTTTATTTACTTTTATTAATTGGTATTTGTTATTAATAACACCTACATAATCTTTGTTAGAAGAACGAGAACGAGAGAGATTTTTTGTCCATGGATATTTCCGTTGTTGTTGTTGCGTTAATCTCATTGATTTCAATCTTTTCTGGTGTGTTCTGTATGTACCACAGCTCGTTCTTGAAGTTTCAATTTAGCTCTGGCAGAGGTTCAAGGATGTTAGAAATTGCTCCTGGCATTGCTTTCCTCATAGTCAATGTGGGTTTGTCCTTAAGGCTGATGAACTGGGTACGAAAGTCTTCCATTGACAATCTACTCAAACCGGTTGTTAAATCTGTTTACCAGTTAAATTTTTGGTTAGTGACGTTTTTTATCAAGTACAATCATCATGATTTTCATTTTAACTCTTGTGCTGAGGAAATATTAGAGAGTAATTCATTCATGCTAGTTTCCTTTGCACTTTTACCACTTCTGGTCTTGCTTTTATCATCAAAAAAACCCAACAACATAGAACTCGGCTTGTTTAGTGCTTTCATAGGCTTGTTGATAGAGACTTCTATGGAAACCATTACGAATCTCAGGTTTATTTTAGTGATTTTTCTCTGGTGCTGTGTATTGTTTTTCCTACAACATTATATTGTCATTGACCAAATTGTCACTGACCAAAGGAGCATATGGCTAATCATGGGGGAACTGTTCTCTGCAATCTTGGCTGTTCTTTGCCTTTTCTTGTCCCCTTGTTTTAGGGAGTATCTTAAAGATAATGAGTATTGGCAAGCTTCCATTTTTATTGCCATTTCCTTTTGTCTTGCTTATTTTCTAACCAGGCTACCCGAGTATATCAGCAAATTGGTTAACAAGTGTGATAATTGCTTGGCCCTTAAAGTATTCGTTAAATGTTCGATTTTGTCATTGGTTTCTTTGCTTGTTTTCATGAGCAAACACCCAAGATTTAGACTACATTCAAAGGAGCATTGTAGAGTAGACAAGGGAGTAGGAGAGGTAGAATCACAAAGGAATGTATACGATATCTATACTGCTGCTTCATTTGCTGTTCTTGCCTTGACATTATCATCATCATCTGAAGGTGTTGTTCCTCCGCAGCCACAACTTGGGATGTTTAGCTTTTTTGTTCAATTGACTATGGACACAAGTATTGAAAACATGGGCGATGACAGTTGGCCCAACTATCGATTCATCAGTTGTGCTTCTATGTTTTGTTTTGTCTTGATCTTCATCAAGAGTTATTGGGAGCCATGTAATGATGAGGACGGAGAAAAAGAGAAAATTCCATGAAGATGTATCACTTCTTATGTTATAGATTGTGTGACCAGCCATGTAAGACACATGGGGAGTTCAATGTGTGTGTGTGTTTTTTCTTTTCTTTTACCATTTTATTTGGAGAAATGTTAAGTGCCACCTTATGACACGAGCAAGCAGGCATATCGTTATGCCATATTGATATAGTGTTGGGCACCCTAGTGTAAGTGTGTTGCTTGAATCTTGTTGTGTGTTTAAGTTTTAATTCAATGAAAAATACATTCTCTTGCTGTTTTTTTTGGTAAAGTCTTTATGTATTACATTTTTTTAGTTACGGAGCTAGATTTCTTCTCATGATTAGTGTTCGTCCGATCTAGTCCGTATTATTTTACTTATAGTTATTTGATCTGGACTAAGTGCAGATTTTATATTTTAGATCTAATCCAATTTATATAATTACAATAAAAAATTATATAGAATTTAACTAAAAAAAAATAAAAACAATATAAATAAAATTAAAAAAGGTATTTAAATGAATATAAAATATTGTGAGAAAATCTTTTGAAAAACAAAAAATATTAAGTGTGATTTTTTGTTTTGAAATAAATCATACAATTTTATTAATAGCAATTAGTTAAAATAATAGTCTGCAATTAAATTGGTATATCTCCTCGATTAGAAACACGACAAAAATTAAAATTTGAAAAACAAACTAAATAATCGGCCGTCTAATTTTTAGATCGTATGACAAAAAAATTAAAAATAAAATTAGATTAAAAAAATTGCAATTTTAAAGTTAACTTTAAGAACACTTGTATTCAGTTTCATTTACGGCTCAAAAATATCTGTGAACATAACAGCAGATAGGCTCTTTGAATTGTCATCAAGTTCAATATATAATATAGCACTCCAAAATGCATAAATAGGTCATTGAGCAAAGTGAGCTTACAATAATTTTCTATTTTCTTTAAATACAATTAGTGTTAGATAATAGAAAGAATCACCAACAATGCCCATTGACTTTTACCTATGTTTTATTATTGTAATCTTAAATTCAAGTAGAATTTATTAAAGATTAGAATTTATAAAATACATAATGTGTAATTTCTAATCTTTCTACGAGGAACGAATTAACCAAACATGAATAATAATAAATAAAATACTTACCTTCGAGGATAGAAATTCTGAAGCAAATAAAATACACAGTGACAAATTAATTGTAGCAACAATTTCAATAAGTGTGATGAATAAAAGAAGTGAAACCAATCCTACAATAACAGATCAAAGAAATTCGAATATATTAATAAACTAATAACATGGATAATGGTAGGAAATAGAAGAATTATGAGTGATGGATTAACTTTTACTTGTTTGTTTCAACTGTAACTAATTCTCTTGTTGATTGCATTGTATTATGTCACTATATAAACCATGTACAATCAACACTAATATGAGATATATACCGATTGTATTTTTAAATGTCATCTAATTTAATTAGTTATAAATATCATAAAATATTTCACTTTATTTTCTAAAAAAAGAAAAATAAAGTAATACAATAAATAATTGACAAAAAATATATTACCAAATGAACTTCTATCAGAGGATCGTTTAACATATTCCATAGATAGCAAATAATAAGTTTAAAATAAAGATTTGAAATGGTTACCTCTAAAGGACAAACCAAAATGAGAGACTTCATGGTGTCATATATTCCAAAGTACATGTCTCGGTACAGTGTAATCTCCATTATTGAAGCTCCAAATCTTCGATATAGACTTACTATTCATGTAAAAAACATACTAACAATTCATAATCAATGAATAAAAAAACATATTAAAGAGGAGAAACTACATAAATAAAACAACAGACCAAAAAGACGTACCTGAGTAGGAAAATATCATATGACATTAGCTTGATTTCCTCTCCAAAAAGAAAAAAGAAACCTTCTTCTTTGAAAACCCTTTGAAAGCAATCACCAACTCCCATGTACGGTGTCCTCAGCTGTCCTCTTTTGACCATCTCCCCTTGATTTTGCAACAAAAGCGTCATCCTTTCAATTGGTGCCGATGCACTCTTTGATATCACAGCGGCAACTCCACCAATGGTGAAATTTACTGAAAACTTATTAGATTTCTTTGTCTTTGCCGTTGCCATAACTAACACTGCCAATTATTTATAATTACTATTAGTTTTATTATTAAAAGAAATTCGTCTATAAATGCATACACATTGTAAATCATGGAACATATAATGTTCCCAGATAATAAAATACCATATTCAAATGAATTAAATTTAAAAATTAATATTACCTACAAAAGAAAAGAGCAATGAAAGAAAAAATGACTGTAACAAATTAGTGTTCAATTACCTGATATTTAATTTATTGAATAGCTGAGAATGGATCTGAGGGTATAACAAGTCAGTGCGCAGATGGAGATAAAAGAACTTTTGAGTAAATTATTCTACTTAAAGTAGGTGTGTCACCTAAAAAAAATATCATGTTAAATGTTACTTAGTTTTCGCTGTCAGTAAAAAAGATGATATCAAATATATAAAACCTCACCTCGGGTTTGCATAGGTGCACCTCCTCCGTAATCATTGTAACCACCGCCTAACTCTAGCGGGTGCATAATTCCACCACCATAACCTCCTCTTCCATGACCTCGGAAGCCACGACCACTCCCACAACCTCGGCCTCTACCACCATAACAATGACCACCTTCAAAGCCACCATAGCAATGTCCACGTGTACACAATTTTATTGGTCCACCTAAAAAATTAATATAAAAAAATAAAAAAAAATAATTATTTAAAATTAAAAAAAAAATTATAAATAAAAAATTAAATAATTTTTTTTCTTTTTTTTTTCCTTTCTTTCTTTTTCTTGTTCTTTCTATTTTTTTCTGGTTTTTTCTTTTTCTTTCGTCTGAAACAAACCCTCTCTCTTTACATCACTCTCTCTCGATCTCCTCTCTCTCGATCTCCTCTCTGTTTTTTATTATTTTTTTTCTTTTTCTTTCGTTTGAAACAAACACAAACCCTCTCTCTCTACATCACTCTCTCTCGATCTCCTCTCTCTTTCTCGTTTTCAATCTAGGGTTTTCAAAACCCCCTTGGGCGGCCACCACAGTCCTCCACCCTCACAAGCCTCGTCTGACACCAAGGAGGAGATCGACAGATCTCCGTTCTCACGAGCCCCATCGCAGAACCCCACACCTCACGAGCCTCGTGTTCAGTAAGCCCTCTCTCTCGCCCTTGCGATTTTCTTTCTCCGTTAGTTGCGATTTTATTTCTCTTTAATCTGAGGTCTCTTTGATGTGTTTAGATCTGGATGTGGGGTTTTGTTTGGATCTGAAAAAGAGGTTTCGGTGATGGTTTTGGTGTGTAGATGTGGTTTTGGTGGTGTGGGCAGTTCGGTTGTGGTGGGCAGTGGTGGTCTGGGTGGAGGAAGGGTGGTCTGGGCGGAGTAAGGGTGGTTGTGGTGTGGGCGGTGGTCTGGGCAGAGTGATAGAGCGAGAGTGATGGCTGAGATTGAGAGAGGTGGGGATCGAGTGCTGAGAGAGAGGGGGATCGAGAAAGATTGTTTGCAAGAAAGAAAAGAAAGAAAGAAAGAAAAAGAAAAAGAAAGAAAGGAAAAAAAAAATATTATTTAATTTTTTTTTTTAATTTTAAAATAATTTTTTTTTATTTTTTTATTTTTTTTAAATAAATTTTTACGTGGACTAATAAAATTGTGCCACGTGTACACTATGTACACGTGGACATTCCAACCTGGCACTTAACAGCCAAAAATAGATGGAAAGGGCTAACTGCTAACGGACTAGTAATTTAGGTAGTTTTACCACCAAAATTTTAAATTAGGGGTTAGTTACAAAAACCCGTGCACTTTAAGAGGTTTTGCCGCAAATAACCCTAAGTTAAATAACCACACGGACAAACTATACAAAGAAAACCGTACCCCACGTGTACTCACCGACGACCCCAAGGCTAAAATCGTCAACTCACTCTCTTTCATTTACTAAACAGCCCCTTATTCCAACACGTGTCATCTTCCTATTGGTTAACAAGAAATAACGAAAAAAACCACGTCTCAGCTATGCTCTCGAGAAATTAGATCTCTCTTCGTCTCAGCTTAAATAAATACCTCAATTTTCTATACAACAGCACCCACGTGTCATCCTCACCGACGACACCAAGGATAAAATCGTCATTCTGTTAGTTATTTACTAAAACACCCTCATTTTACCACGTGTCATATTCTTATTCGTCAACAGAAAATAACGAAAAAAACCGCGTCTCAGCTATTAGATCTGTCTTCGTCTCTGCTTAAATTCCTCAATTTTCTCTCATTTTCACCAAAAAAAAAGCTCAAATTAAATCAACAATGGCGTCCAAAAACAACGACACACACAAATCGGAATCCGCCACCACAACCAACGGCGGCGAAGCTCCAGACCGTAAGATTGCTCTGATTACAGGCATAACCGGTCAAGACGGATCTTACCTGACTGAATTTCTCCTCGACAAGGGTTACGAAGTCCATGGATTGATAAGAAGATCATCAAACTTCAACACGCAGCGAATCAATCACATCTACATCGATCCACACAATGCACACAAAGCTCGTATGAAGCTTCACTACGCCGATCTCACCGATGCTTCTTCGCTCCGTAGTTGGCTCGACATTGTTCGTCCCGACGAGGTTTACAATCTCGCTGCCCAATCGCACGTCGCCGTTTCGTTCGAGATCCCTGACTACACCGCTGACGTCGTCGCCACCGGCGCATTACGTCTCCTCGAGGCCGTACGATCTCACATCTCAGCTACGGGCAGATCTCATATTCGTTACTACCAAGCTGGATCGTCGGAAATGTTCGGAGCTACTCCGCCGCCTCAGAGCGAAACGACGCCGTTTCATCCTCGATCTCCTTACGCGGCTTCGAAATGCGCGGCTCATTGGTACACCGTGAATTATAGAGAAGCTTACGGGATCTACGCCTGTAACGGAATCCTATTCAATCACGAATCGCCGAGGCGTGGGGAGAATTTCGTTACCCGTAAGATTACTCGCGCTGTTGGAAGGATCAAGATCGGCTTACAGAACAAGCTGTTCTTGGGGAATCTTCAGGCTTCGAGGGATTGGGGTTTTGCTGGCGATTACGTTGAGGCGATGTGGATGATGCTTCAGCAGGAGAAGCCTGACGATTATGTTGTGGCTACTGAGGATTCTCACACTGTGGAGGAGTTTTTGGAAGTGGCTTTTGGGAATGTGGGTTTGAATTGGAGAGATCATGTTGTTATTGATAAGAGGTATTTTAGACCAGCTGAGGTTGATAATCTTAAAGGTGATGCTTCTAAGGCTAAGAAAGTTCTTGGTTGGAAACCCAAAGTGGGATTTGAGCAATTGGTGAAGATGATGGTAGATGAAGATATTGAGTTAGCTAAGAGGGAAAAAGTTCTTGTTGATGCTGGTTACATGGATGCTCAGCAACAACCATGATCAATCATCAATCATCAATCAGTATCTATCTTATCTCTTTCTCACTCTCAATTTTCAATCTTTTTTTGGTTTCGGTTTCAAATGAGTACCCAAGTTGATTGATTGATTGATTTGATGATACTTGTAGCTTTATTTAATATCATTTTCATTACAATGTTGTTGTTCCATTAAATGGTTCTTAAGAGAAAATATAGTTAATTTTGTGTTGTTCTTTAGTAATGTTTATCTCAAGTTCTTAATTCGTTGTATTTAGCAAATTTTATTATGTTTGTTTGTTGTTTACTAGTTTGTATTATTAGACATGGGAAGCAATAATATGAACTAAATTCAATTTTCAGAGAAATGTTCTTACTTTCTTCTACATTGCTCACTTTTAATTTCTGCTTAGATTATTGTTTATAATCCTCTGTTTCTTATATATTTTGAATTGTAAATCTTGAAAGATTGACGATAATACTAGATTTATCTGTTTTCATAATGTGGTTCCATGAAATGGTTCTTAAGATAAATATAGTTTGATATATTCCAGTAATAATTTAGTCTTTTATCTTATCTTGTCAGTTAGCAATAACATGAACTCATTGCTCACTTTAATTTGAGAGACTTGAGAGTCTGAGATTGAAATGATTTATGCTTAGATTGTTTAGAATCCAATTTATTTTATTTTTAGACACCGTAGTTAGTATGAGAGGGTATAATTGTCATTGTATTGAGATGGTTATTTATTGGAGAATAGGGTAGTATAAATAGGTAAGCAAAAAAATATTAGGTAAGTAGAATAGAATGGGTAATTGGGTATGCAAAGTATTGAGTGAAATCTCTGCATCAATGGAGAGCTTTTGCTCTCCACCATTGTACGAGACTTTGTCTCATGTGTTACTATGTTTCCTATACTTCAATAATAGCTTCCCACAATATCTACTACTCCATTGTTACTTTCTATTGATTGCTACTGTTCCTAGCTACTGGTTTGAGTATTTAGCAGCAGGTTATCAATACAATGACAATTATTCCCTCTCCTACTAACCAAGGTGTCTATCAAATTAGCAAGATTATTAGATTGGGACAAAATATTGATATTCAATTTGTGTTGAAACAACATCCTATACTACTTCAGGCCGAGGGCATCCTGTAATCATCATCATCATCATCATCATCATTGATTCAGGTAAGTAAATTTTGTACCAAATCATGCTTTTCATTTTTAGAAAGGCAAGAAAGAGATAAGCACCCACAACATGAAACGAACATTATTTGGAGGCTTGTAAGGAAAGAGACTAGAAATTTTTAAAGAGGGGAGATTTTGAGCATTCTATAATGTAAGAGTTCCTAGTTCAGTGATCTGATTTGATGGGCTTAGTCATAATTTATCAGCTAAAGATTCATTTCAGTGTACCAGTTGAAAAGTGGAATTGTGAAGTGAGATTTTATATTTGAGTAAGCATTATTAATTATGACCTATTTCAATTTGTGTAGGTGGAGAAAGTTTTGATTTTGATTTTCTTTTTTCTTTATTGTGTCGGTGTGGAAGTACTTTTTGAGGTTAAATCTAAGAAAATAGCTTTCAAATATATCTCAATTTACCCCTCACATGATGATGTTTCTATATATAATATAGATCTCATCTAGAAAGAATGCTATGAGAGCATCTTATTATATGGCTTTTTTTAAGTGATAATAATAATGCCAGCCTTGTCTTTGTCTATGGAAACAATAGAATCTTAAATGTGGGATTCTCTGGGGTGTTGAAACTATATTAACAATACAATACATGTCTTTTTCTCTTGTAATCTTATATAGGAAAAGATGATTTTTAACTTTATCTTTAACCAACAACCCATCAAAAAATTTGTGTAATATCAATTATTTTCTTCCATTCCAAGACATTGCTAGCAAAGAATGATAAAATTACATAAAAGAAAAACTCAAATCTAAATTTGTTAAATAAAACCTACACAAGATGATCAAAATAATTGGACTAAGACGGGTCAGGCTTGTGCATAGGACTCACTCAGTGTCAAAAACATTAAAAATACTACATAATCTTAAAACAAGGCTAACTTTTTCGTAACAAGCTTAATTTAAACTGAAAAACGATAAAAATGGTTGTTTGCAACGTGGAAGAGAGCTCAAGGAATGTAAGGGGTAAATAGTCGGCGAGACAGAACCATTGCTGCCGGTGATTGTTCAAGAAGAGCCTCCTAGGGGTGAAAATCGGTCGGTTATGGTCGGTTTTTAAAATTTTATAACCGACCGGTCGGTTACGGTTTTTATTTTACGAAAACCGTAACCGACCGTTTAGAAATTATAACCGTATAAAACCGACCGTACGGTTTTTGGCAGTTTTCGGTTTGGGGGTTTTAGGCGGTTTTTTGGTTAAACTATTTTTTTATTTCAAGAACCGAAACCGACCACCGTGTCAAAAAAACCGAAACCGACCGCCGAATTCGGTGATGACGTGGAACCGAAAAATTCAGTTACGGTCTGGTCGGTTTCGATTTTTCGGTTTTTATGAACACCCCTAGAGCCTCCCACTCTCTCCCATTAGGCCAATGGTATAAAGTGAAAGACCAACCTCTCACAATACTCACAACAATGGCTGCAACCTCACCATCTTATGTCACCCCTTCCATACCTCTCCCTCATTTCCACCACGCCATGTGCATCCTCACCATTTTAATACCCCACTTGGTCACAAGCCCACGTTACTAGGCCCGGTAATAACTCATTAACCTCAACCTAATATAAACACCTATATATTCATTCTATTTTCCCATGTGGGATTTTTTTTTATATTTATCTTTTCTTTTAAGTTGAAGAATGAGTTGTTACAAATCAATATTACTTAGTATTTATATTAGAGAACTAAAGATGTAGTTTGATTGGAGGTAATGAAATAGAATGTAATAAAAATGAAATAATTTTTCTTTGTTTGGTGTTGCATTTTAAAGTAAATTCATCCTACACTTCCCCACACATAGACAGTATTCCACATTAATCTGTTGCCACTTCATTTCTTTTATCCAGTTGAGAACTTCTTTGATTCTTAAAGTCTGTGTAAGAATCAGTTTGACCACACCATGAACTAGCCTTGTCTGACCCTCAATTAGCAAGCTGTTTGAATCTTGAGCCACTAAACCAAGACCATGGCTTCGTCCTCCATCAAATAGAGCAACGTTCACATTAACCTTGATACTATTAACCTTTGGTGGAATCCAATACTCACTCCAATGGTCCAAAATTAAAGAAAAATAACCAATGACTAAACCAAATAAATTTCTACTCTAATTAACTCAACCAGAAAAGTAAATCATTAGAAAAATACTTTTATAAACAATTTTTTATGTCAATATATAGTATTGAAAAAAAAAGCATTTTTAGAGCATCTCATGAAGTGAGGTGTAATACCTAAAAATGTAAAAATAAAATAACTAAACTTATTTGGTACACCTTTTACCTTTTTATATTGTATTAGAATATTTTAATATTATTTAGTATAAAATATATATTTGATATTGACTTATATTATATTATAGTTCGTATAAAATTATATTATCTTTACCGATTCTGACCCAAATCAATCTGAGTCTATAGGATCTAAGTCCGAATCTAAATTCAAGACTTGAGTTGGGATTCGGGGTCCGAAGCCGGGTGCTCGGCACAATAGATATCCTTTAATATTTTTCTATATTTGATATGAAAAATGTTAGAAAAAACCAGTAATTTCTAACATTAGGACCCGGCGATAACTCATTAATCTCACACTTTATTTATACACTCATTAATGTATATTACTCCCACACTTTATTTATACACTCATTATTTACACCAAAGTGTAGTACCTGGTAGTTTTTGCCATTAAACTTTCTCAAAAAATGATTGTTTGCAACATGGACTATATTGAGTTCAGGTGCAATTAGCAGGTGATAACTTTTACGATGTGGGATAACTTTTTTCTTTACTTTTCACTTAGATATATATAGAGAGAGTTGAGAATGAGTTGTTTGAGTTGTATAAAAAAAATAAGACTTTCTCTATTGTTTTATTACTTGGTAATACTAGTGAAGAAAATTCTTAACAAAATCTTCCTAATTAATCTAAAAAGCTATCTAACCTTTTGACAATACAAAAAACAGAAAGATCTCCAACAACAAAAGCTTCCAAGTTAATCTAAATTTTGTTCAAATACAAAATAATGGTTGTATGTGCAACCTATATGAGACTATGAGAGTAGTAGGAGCAGGACCAAGCTTCTATTCTTAATCTAAAATATAAACAACACCAACCTTCTAACAAAAAGGTGTTGATACATAGAGAGAAAACCCACACAAAGCAAAGAGCCAAATTAGAAAATATATAAAGACATTTAGCTAGCTACAAGGTGGTACCATGTTTTTGAGCCTTTTATTACAATGTCAAACCATAAAAGCCAAAATAAACAACAATCAAAATAGAAGCATATGAAGCAAGCATTTTGGTCCGGTACGAAAAAGTATAGGGTCGTGTGGGACAGGGCGATTTTGGGCTAAGATGAGTCAGGCCTGCGCTTAGGACTCACTTCGCCAAAGGCCACATAATCATAGAACAAATACCCCACATAATCATAGTTAACTCTTTCCTAATAAGCTTAATTCAAACACGACACAAAAAGATGTAGGCTTAAGTAATCAAACGCGACACAACACAACCAAAAACTGACAAAAATGGTTGTTTGCAACGCGGAAGAGAGCTCAGGGAATGGAAGGAGTAAATAGTAACAAAAAACCGACAAAAATGGTTGTTTGCAACGTGGAAGAGAGCTCAGGGAATAGAGGAGGTGAAATAGCCGACAAAGCAGAACCATTGTTGCTGGTGATTGTTTAAGAAGAGCCTCTCACTCTCTCCCATTTGGCCAATGGTATAAAGTGAAAGACCAACCCCTCACAACAATGGCTGCAGCCTCATCACCATATTATGTCACCCCTTCTCTCCCTCTCTCCCCATTTCCTCGCCATATGCATTCTCACCATTTTAATGCCCCACTTGGTCACAAGCCCACGTTACTAGGCCCGGCAATAACTCACTAACCTCAACCTATTATAAACACCTATATGTTCACTCTATTTCATCACCATGTGGGATATTTTCTATCTTTACTTTACACTTGAGAGAAAGAGAATGAGTTGTAGTTGACTTGGTTAAAAAAAAAGGAGCTTTTCTTATCAAAACAAGGAAAGATTATCTCTGTTGTTACAAATCACTATTACTTGTACTATGCAACTAAACATTATATATTTTTAGTTAAGTTTTCGGTAGACCTATTATTTTTGGTAGCGGTGTCCATTGGATTACATCCAATGTTTTTAGGCCCATCCAAATTTGATCCAATTATATATTGGATGTTAGATTTTACCATCCGATCCGATCCAATTGATTTCAGTCATCCAATCGATCTAACATCCATTGGATGTTGGATTGGATCGATTCTATCCATTGAATGTATTTCATATATATTTATTGGTTCAATTTTAATTCATTCAATATTTTAGACTAGTATTTATGGATCGGATCGGATTCATCTAATATTTTAGGTCCAATATGTATTGAATTAGACTGAATCCATCCAATCCAAGAAAAAAAGAGTAAAATTTTAATGTTAATTTTTATATAATCTAATTACTCATTCAAATTAAATGAAAATACTAATTAGTTTAATTGGATGTATTGGATTTTTAGATACTCCATCCAACATCCGATCCGATCCAATTGGATATTCAAAAATAACATTCAATCCGATCCGATCACAATTGGATATCCAATATTTGGCGGTCGGTTGTGATTGGATCGGTCGGTTGTCATTGGATTGGATTGATTTATGCACACCCCTAATTTTTGGCATCTAAGAGAGTTTTTAAGTTTATTTTTTTTTCATTAACATTTACATTTTAATTATTTATGGTTGCCGGTAAATTTTTAGAAATTTTTGAATAATTAACTATGACAAAAATAAGGTTTATATATTTTTTTGCACGTCTAACTATTTTTTCTTATACACGTAGTAAGTAATTGTTTGAACTTTATTTTCAACACTGTAAAGTATTCAGAATTTATTAAAATTTACATGTGGTCTTAGATTAGTACAACATACACGATCATAAAAAATAATTATAATAATTTATTTTCAAAATCTAATTAAATATCATTCTAAATGCATTTTAAACTCAAAATCAATCGCGTCTGTATATTTATTATTAAAAAAAATACTAAGTAGACACATGAAAACATTAAAAAAAAAACTACAATAACCATAAATTTGATAAATTTTAAGAAGTAAATTAAAAAATATGATATGATAATATATAAATATAATAAATTAAATGTATATAATCATTAAAAGAATTCAAAATATGTATATATTGAGATGGTCCAAATATTGTACTCGCACTATACTCGTATATGTGTAGTGCGGTTATTTCAAATTTAGTTATTTTTTCTATTTGAACGATTATTCTTTTTTTTGTTCGAATCGAATAACTATGGGTACTTATAATCGTGAATTATACTGCTATCCCAACTAGACACGAACGTAACTCACCTTAGCTCAAGGTCGAACCTGCTTACTAGCCAACTTTTTTTGGCACAATCCAAAAAAGTGTAAGCTCAACTCAAACACGACACAAAAAAATATAAAAATAAATAGACCTAAGAAAAATGGATATATATGGGCCTAATACGCAAAATTATACAAATAACAAAAAAAAAAAAAATCTTTTTGTTTTTTACATATACCATATTACCATACTTGTTTTGAGCTCCGGGTTTGGGGAAGACCTAGGCACGAACATAGCTTGTCTTAGTTCAGGGTTGAGCTTACTTACTAGCCAACTTTTATTGTCGGGAAACACGGGACAAAAATATAAAAAATGGTTGTTTGCAACGTGGAAGAGGAACCCTAGGAATGTGAAGGTTGAATAGTAGGTGAGAAACAGATCCAAAGGTAGTAGTTAGTGTTTGGGATATATGCTCAGTGTTCCCATCTATGGGTCTATAAGTCATAATATACTAACTTTTATCATTTATTGCTTTGTGTTTTACTGGTGTTTTATAAAAACACTTCCACACCAAGTGTGGCCCTACCATTTTAATGGTCCACTTGGTCACAAGCCCACGTTACTAGACCCAACTGTATCATCACTAATCTCAAATCCTATATATACTACTATAAATTTAATTACTTTCCCCATGTGGGATAATTTGACTGGGTTTAAAAAAAAATGATTGTCTATTGTTGCTTGTACAATGTACTCTATACATATAATCATTATAGGGAGAATTACACAAAGCATCAATTTTTTTTTTTTTTTTTTTTGTAAACAAATTATAATTTTATGGAATTTTTTTTACATTTTAATTTTTTTAAATCAAACCAGGATTATAATTTACAGTGTAAATACTTAAGGGGAGAGTTCTCTCTCATTGCTCCCTCCTTACTAGTACGCCCAAGAGAAGAAGCTCCCCCACACTCCCCTTTCCATCTCTCTATCTATCTCTTTATCTCTCCTTTCAACTTTTAGTATTTTTCAAAAATGATTTACCAAAAAATAAAACAAAGTTATTATAAAAGAATGATTGTCTGAAACGTGAACTTTTGGGCCATGATAACCCTAAAACTTATTGACCCAGTTCACGCCAAGGTCATCCCAATCATCCTAATACCCCACTTG
The DNA here is from genome assembly GCF_029168945.1 of Cannabis sativa. Classification (NCBI taxonomy): domain Eukaryota; kingdom Viridiplantae; phylum Streptophyta; class Magnoliopsida; order Rosales; family Cannabaceae; genus Cannabis; species Cannabis sativa. Next base: position 60,677,894 of record NC_083609.1, read on the forward strand.
GTCATCATAGAAGTAATTAACGGATTTCATGTGAACCATTTTAAAAAAACTTATTGTACTTGAAGTCTTCTATAAAATAAGAATTGTTTGGAGAATTTAGAATGGAAGGAGAGATGATAGTAACTGTTGTTTGGTATTAAGAATAAACAATGCACAATCCCCAACCACAACCCCATCAACACAACCTCCTGTTGTAGCATGGGACGAAAACTCGGGTGGGCAATTAAAAAAGAGCAAAAATAATAGAGACTTAAGTGATAGCCTCCTTATTGTATTTCTATGACCCTACTTGGTTGAGTTGGGCAATTAAAAAAGAGCAAAAATGGAGGTTTGCATCGTGGAGAGAGAGGCTTAAGTGATTCGTATTAGAATGCAATCACCCTACTCGGTTGAGTTGGGTTCATCGAACTCGGTTGAGTGCTCTGTGTGAGAGGCTTAAGTGATTGGTTATTGGATGGAATCACCCTACTCTGTTGAGTTGGGTTCATCGAACTCGGTCGAGTGCTCTCAGCCCACGCCATGGCATGCATCCACACCATTTTATTGCCCCGCTTGGTCACAGGCCCACGCTACTTGACCCGGCGATAACTCCTTAAACTCACACGTATTTATACACTTACTAATATATGATACTCCCACGATGTGGGATAAAATATTGGTTGTGTTTCACACACTATAACACTAATTAAAATCATTATTTATACCAAACTGACACGTGTCCCTCTTATTAGATTTTATTCATTTTATCTAGATATTTTATATTATTATTTTCAAATCTTATTATATTAATGCACGATTTTGTTGATGACACTACGTTGACTTTTATTAACAAAAAAAAAAAAAAAGTTTGATAATTCAAAAATATGAAATTTATTAATTATTATGATACACAACTCAATCTTGTTTTAGAGTATTTTGTAGGTTATAGCTATTAACCGTGTACTCCTTGCAATGTGGTTTTAATCTGGTTTTCAGGGTTGGTCCTTTTCTTCTGGTTTTAATGAAATTTCTCTTTTATCAAAATAAAATAAAAATAAATAATAAATAAATGGACCTACCTACACAAATTTTACAAAGATAACACAACATAGAAACACTCGAGCTTTTACTTTTGGGCCCTAAGGTGGCTGGGCCAAAGTTCAGTGGGCCCTAAACACGAATTGCATTGAGTATTTGAGTATGTATGTATTTCTAAAAAAACATAAAAATACAAAAAAAAAAAAAAAAAAAAAAAGAAGAAAATATAGTCTGTTAGAAGTTTTAATATTTTTACGGTTTTTTTAGAGGGAAACTTACAAAAATGCTGGAATTTCGGTTAACTTTTACAAAAATACTATCACACGGAATTTTTTTCAAAAATACTGTGTTTTTATAAAACACCAGTAAAACACAAAGCAGAACAACTCAAAACAACAGTAGAGCACCAATAAAACACCAGTAGAACACCAGTGAAAACTTAACACAGTATACTGCAGTATGAAACTTATAGAAAAACACAGTAAAAAAATAAAAAATACCGCCTGACAGTATTTTTGTAAAAAAATGGCAAAAGTTAGTATACCATGTAAATTTCCCTTTTTAGATTTTATTTATGTAAAATACAAACTTTTAGTATAATTTTATATTGTACTTTTGTTATTTTATTATTGATTTTTTATTATTTGTTTATTATTTTTTATGTTATTTTGATGTTATTTTCTTGTTACTTTCATGTTATTTTTTTGTGTTTTTAAAGAATACTGTAAAAAATATATAAAAAACCAAAAAAAAACTTTGAACGTAAAAATAATTTTTTTGAAAAAAAGTTTGTGATTTTATGTAATTATTTTACTTTTTTGTAATTATAATTTGCTCATGTGAAAATTTATCAAGGGATTTCCTCCACTCATATCCTATCTATTCCTTGTCATCATCAAAGTGCCGGCTTGAACAAAAAAGATATACCAAAAAAGAAAGAAAACAAAATTAACATTGAATCCCAAGATGTCTTATGTATTCTTGTCCTTACAAAAAAGATATAATAAAAATCTTACATAGGAAACATATTGGCATTTATTGATCTCTCAACTAAACACTTTTGTCCTCTAATGTTCTGTAAGTTGTGATAAATATCTCAATACTCATTTCTAAACACACAAAACCATAATGGCTAATTGGCTATGGAAGGTACTACTAACTTTAGTACTCTTTCTATTTGGTTATATTCTAAGGAAGAAAACCAAAGGGAAGAAGAAGAATCTTCCTCCCGGTCCAAAAGGGTATCCCCTATTCGGAAGCTTAAACCTATTAGGCGAACACCCTCATCGCGATTTGCAAAAATTGTCCCAAAAATATGGTCCAATCATGCATATTCAACTCGGTCTAATTCCCACTATTGTTGTGTCCTCTCCTAAGGCCGCCGAGCTATTTCTCAAAAAAAAAAAAAAATAATGGGTTGTTTGACTTGTATAAAAAAAAATAAGACTTTCTCTATTGTTTTATTACTTGGTAATACTAGTGAAGAAAATTCTTAACAAAATCTTCCTAATTAATCTAAAAAGCTATCTAACCTTTTGACAATACAAAAAACAGAAAGATCTCCAACAACAAAAGCTTCCAAGTTAATCTAAATTTTGTTCAAATACAAAATAATGGTTGTATGTGCAACCTATATGAGACTATGAGAGTAGTAGGAGCAGGACCAAGCTTCTATTCTTAATCTAAAATATAAACAACACCAACCTTCTAACAAAAAGGTGTTGATACATAGAGAGAAAACCCACACAAAGCAAAGAGCCAAATTAGAAAATATATAAAGACATTTAGCTAGCTACAAGGTGGTACCATGTTTTTGAGCCTTTTATTACAATGTCAAACCATAAAAGCCAAAATAAACAACAATCAAAATAGAAGCATATGAAGCAAGCATTTTGGTCCGGTACGAAAAAGTATAGGGTCGTGTGGGACAGGGCGATTTTGGGCTAAGATGAGTCAGGCCTGCGCTTAGGACTCACTTCGCCAAAGGCCACATAATCATAGACCAAATGCCCCACATAATCATAGTTAACTCTTTCCTAATAAGCTTAATTCAAACACGACACAAAAAGATGTAGGTTTAAGTAATCAAACACGACACAAAAAGATATAGACTTAAGTAATCAAACGCGACACAACACAACCAAAAAACTGACAAAAATGGTTGTTTGCAAGGCGGAAGAGAGCTCAGGGAATGGAAGGAGTAAATAGTAACAAAAAATCGACAAAAATGGTTGTTTGCAACGTGGAAGAGAGCTCAGGGAATGGAGGGGGTGAAATAGCCGACAAAGCAGAACCATTGTTGCTGGTGATTGTTTAAGAAGAGCCTCTCACTCTCTCCCATTTGGCCAATGGTATAAAGTGAAAGACCAACCCCTCACAACAATGGCTGCAGCCTCATCACCATATTATGTCACCCCTTCTCTCCCTCTCTCCCCATTTCCTCGCCATATGCATTCTCACCATTTTAATGCCCCACTTGGTCACAAGCCCACGTTACTAGGCCCGGCAATAACTCACTAACCTCAACCTATTATAAACACCTATATGTTCATTCTATTTCATCACCATGTGGGAGTTTTTCTATCTTTACTTTACACTTGAGAGAAAGAGAATGAGTTGTAGTTGACTTGGTTAAAAAAAAGGAGCTTTTCTTATCAAAACAAGGAAAGATTATCTCTATTGTTACAAATCACTATTACTTGTACTATGCAACTAAACATTATATATTTTTAGTTAAGTTTTCGGTAGACCTATTATTTTTGGTAGCGGTGTCCATTGGATCACATCCAATGTTTTTAGGCCCATCCAAATCTGATCCAATTATATATTGGATGTTAGATTTTACCATCCGATCCGATCCAATTGATTTCAGTCATCCAATCGATCCAACATCCATTGGATGTTGGATTGGATCGATTTTATCCATTGAATGTATTTCATATATATTTATTGGTTCAATTTTAATTCATTCAATATTTTAGACTAGTATTTATGGATCGGATCGGATTCATCCAATATTTTAGGTTCAATATGTATTGAATTAGACTGAATCCATCCAATCCAAGAAAAAAAGAGTAAAATTTTAATGTTAATTTTTATGTATACATATATATTTTACGTATAACATTATATAATCTAATTACTCATTCAAATTAAATGAAAGTACTAATTAGTTTAATTGGATGTTGGATGTATTGGATTTTTAGACACTCCATCCAACATCCGATCCGATCCAATTGGATATTCAAAAATAACATCCAATCCGATCCGATCACAATTGGATATCCAATATTTGGCGGTCAGTTGTGATTGGATCGGTCGGTTGTCATTAAATTGGATTGGATTGATTTATGCACACCCCTAATTTTTGGCATCTAAGAGAGTTTTTAAGTTTATTTTTTTTCATTAACATTTACATTTTAATTATTTATGGTTGCCGGTAAATTTTTAGAAATTTTTGAATAATTAACTATGACAAAAATAAGGTTTATATATTTTTTTGCACGTCTAACTATTTTTTCTTATACACGTAGTAAGTAATTGTTTGAACTCTATTTTCAACACTGTAAAGTATTCAGAATTTATTAAAATTTATATGTGGTCTTAGATTATCAATCGCACCTGTATATTTATTATTAAAAAATACTAAGTAGACACATGAAAACATTAAAAAAAAAACTACAATAACCATAAATTTGATAAATTTTAAGAAGTAAATTAAAAATATGATATGATAATAGATAAATATAATAAATTAAATGTATATAATCATTAAAAGAATTCAAAATATGTATATATTGAGATGGTCCAAATATTGTACTCGCACTATACTCGTATATGTGTAGTGCGGTTATTTCAAATTTAGTTATTTTTTCTATTTGAACGATTATTCTTTTTTTTGTTCGAATCGAATAACTATGGGTACTTATAATCGTGAATTATACTGCTATCCCAACTAGACACGAATGTAACTCACCTTAGCTCAAGGTCGAGCCTGCTTACTAGCCAACTTTTTTTTGGCACGATCCAAAAAAGTGTAAGCTCAACTCAAACACGACACAAAAAAATATAAAAATAAATAGACCTAAGAAAAATGGATATATATGGGCCTAATACTCAAAATTATACAAATAACAAAAAAAAAAAACAAATCTTTTTGTTTTTTACATATACCATATTACCATACTTGTTTTGAGCTCCGGGTTTGGGGAAGACCTAGGCACGAACGTAGCTTGTCTTAGTTCAGGGTTGAGCTTACTTACTAGCCAACTTTTATTGTCGGGAAACACGGGACAAAAATATAAAAAATGGTTGTTTGCAACGTGGAAAAGGAACCCTAGGAATGTGAAGGTTGAATAGTAGGTGAGAAAGAGAACCAAAGTAGTTAGTGTTTGGGATATATGCTCAGTGTTCCCATCTATGGGTCTATAAGTCATTGCCCCAACACAACAATGGCAATGTTCTTAATTACCATTTTAATGCTCCACTTGGTCACAAGCCCACGTTACTAGACCCAGCTGTGTCATCACTAACCTCAAATCCTATATATACTACTATAAATTTAATCACTTTTCCCATGTGGGATAATTTGACTTTGGGTGAATTTTTTTTTTTTTTTTAGTCTATTGTTGCTTGTACAATGTACTCTAAACATATAATCATTATAGTGATATTACACAAGACATCTTTTTTTTTTTTTATGTAAAAGAATTACAATGTTACGGAATTTTTTTTTTACATTTTCACAGTTTTTACATTTTAATTTTTTTAAATCAAACCAGTATTATAATTTAAAGTGTAATTACTTAAGGGGAGAGTTCTCTCTCATTGATCCCTCCTTACTAGTACGCCCAAGAGAAGCTCCCCGCTCCCCTTTCCATCTCTTTATCTCTCCTTTCAACTTTTACTATTTTTCAAAAATGATTTACCAAAAAACAAAGTTATTATAAAAGAATGATTGTCTAAAACGTGAACTTTTGGGCCATGATAACCCTAAAACTTATACTTGTACTTGAAGTCTTCTATAAAATAAGAATTGTTTGGAGAATTTAGAATGGAAGGAGATGATAGTAACTGTTGTTTGGTATTAAGAATAAACAATGCACAATCCCCAACCACAACCCCATCAACACAACCTCCTGTTGTAGCATGGGACGAAAACTCGGGTGGGCATTGGGCAATTAAAAAAGAGCAAAAATAAGAGAGACTTAAGTGATAGCCTCCTTATTGTATTTCTATGACCCTACTTGGTTGAGTTGGGCAATTAAAAAAGAGCAAAAATGGAGGTTTGCATCGTGGAGAGAGAGGCTTAAGTGATTCGTATTAGAATGCAATCACCCTACTCGGTTGAGTTGGGTTCATCGAACTCGGTTGAGTGCTCTGTGTGAGAGGCTTAAGTGATTGGTTATTAGATGGAATCACCCTACTCTGTTGAGTTGGGTTCATCGAACTCGGTCGAGTGCTCTCAGCCCACGCCATGGCATGCATCCACACCATTTTATTGCCCCGCTTGGTCACAGGCCCACGCTACTTGACCCGGCGATAACTCCTTAAACTCACACGTATTTATACACTTACTAATATATGATACTCCCACGATGTGGGATAAAATATTGGTTGTGTTTCACACACTATATCACTAATTAAAATCATTATGACACGTGTCACTCTTATAATTATTCTTATTAGATTTTATTCATTTTATCTAGATATTTTATATTATTATTTTCAAATCTTATTATATTAATGCACAATTTTGTTGATGACACTACGTTGACTTTTATTAACAAAAAAAAAAGTTTGATAATTCAAAAATATGAAATTTATTAATTATTATGATACACAACTCAATCTTGTTTTAGAGTATTGTAGGTTATAGCTATTAACCGTGTATGTACTCCTTGCAATGTGGTTTTAATCTGGTTTTCAGGGTTGGTCCTTTTCTTCTGGTTTTAATGAAATTTCTCTTTTATCAAAATAAAATAAAAATAAATAATAAATAGATGGACCTACCTACACAAATTTTATAAAAATAACACAACATAGAAACACTCGAGCTTTTACTTTTGGGCCCTAAGGTGGCTGGGCCAAAGTTCAGTGGGCCCTAAACACGAATTGCATTGAGTATTTGAGTATGTATGTATTTCTAAAAAAACATAAAAATACAAAAAAAAAAAAAAAATTATAAAAAAATATAGTCTGTTAGGAGTTTTAATATTTTTACGGTTTTTTAACTTTTATTTATGTAAAATACAAACTTTTAGTATAATTTTATATTGTACTTTTGTTATTTTATTATTAATTTTTTATTATTTGTTTATTATTTTTTATGTTATTTTGATGTTGTTTTCTTGTTACTTTCATATTATTTTTTTGTGTTTTTAAAGAATACTGTAAAAATATATATATAAAAAAAAACTTTGAACGTAAAAATATTTTTTTTTTGAAAAAAAGTTTGTGATTTTATGTAATTATTTTACTTTTTTGTAATTTTAATTTGTTCATGTGAAAATTTATCAAGGGATTTCCTCCACTCATATCCTATCTATTCCTTGTCATCATCAAAGTGCCGGCTTGAACAAAAAAGATATACCAAAAAAGAAAGAAAACAAAATTAACATTGAATCCCAAGATGTCTTATGTATTCTTGTCCTCACAAAAAAGATATAATAAAAATCTTACATAGGAAACATATTGGCATTTATTGATCTCTCAACTAAACACTTTTGTCCTCTAATGTTCTGTAAGTTGTGATAAATATCTCAATACTCATTTCTAAACACACAAAACCATAATGGCTAATTGGCTATGGAAGGTACTACTAACTTTAGTACTCTTTCTATTTGGTTATGTTCTAAGGAAGAAAACCAAAGGGAAGAAGAAGAATCTTCCTCCCGGTCCAAAAGGGTATCCCCTATTTGGAAGCTTAAACCTATTAGGCGAACACCCTCATCGCGATTTGCAAAAATTGTCCCAAAAATATGGTCCAATCATGCATATTCAACTCGGTCTAATTCCCACTATTGTTGTGTCCTCTCCTAAGGCCGCCGAGCTATTTCTCAAAACCCATGATCTTATTTTTGCCACTAGGCCATCTCATGAGTCGGCCAAGCACATCTCATGGGAGCAAGAGAGCTTACTTTTTGCTCCTTATGGCTCTTATTGGCGCGACATAAGAAAAATGTGTACTCTCGAGCTACTAAGTAGTCTAAAAATCAACTCTTTTAAAGACATGAGAAGAGAAGAGCTTAGCCTTCTTATTGAGTCCACAAAAATTAATGCCTCAAATCGCGAGGCGATTGATTTGAGCGCCAAGATAACAACAACCAACACGGACATGAGTTGTCGGATGGTGTTGGGGAAGAAGTACTCCGATGATGAATTCAATGAAAAGGGTTTCAAGGCGATTATCCAAGAGGGTATGCACTTGAGTGCCATTCCTAACATGGGAGATTACATTCCTTTTCTTGCTCCATTTGACTTACAAGGCTTGACAAAACGTATGAAGGTTGTTAGGAAAGTGTTTGATGAATTCTTTGATAAAATCATTGATGAGCACATTCAAGCCAAAGATAAAGATCATGGTTATGAAGCTAAGGATTTTGTTGATGTTATGTTGAGATTTATGGAGTCAGAACAATCTGAATATTGCATTGATCGAGAGAATATTAAAGCTATAATTTTGGTATGTACTTTTCACATTCAATTTTCTTGTTATATTTTTGAAAATATTATGCATTTGTAGTTAAATGATTTAAACTTTTTAAGTGATTTGAAAAATTATAGTGGTACATCTACTCAAAATATGCTTACAAAAAATTAATTATCGCAATTATTTAACTAATTATATTTATTTAAATTGGGATTCAGTGTTTTTAATCAATCATATTTCGATCTCTTGAAATTTTTGTTCAAAAAGACTAAATACTATTTTAAACTATGTGTTTTGCAAAAGTTATTTTTTGGATCATTATTTTGTTAAATAACCAAAAAAAAAATTAAATTTTCCAAAACAGTATAAATAAGACTCTAAACTAATTTTTTTGTCAAAATAAATCTTAATAATAACATAATCTATATGTGTTATGAAAAAACTAATTACAATTTCTGATCTGTTCGTGCCAGAAATTGTTCAAGTTAGTTATATATTAAAAAAAGAAACTGTTGAAAAATTGAGTCCAAGATCTTATTTTTACTATTTTGGAAAATACAAGTTCTACTTTTTTCATTTAACAAAATAGAAATTCAATCAATAATTTTTGTAAAACACACAATTTACAATGTGGTCATTGTATCTTATATCAAATATATATCTTGAACGTATATAAAATTTCAAAGTAAACTTATTTTCAATGTGTAAATACATAAACAATTTGTAAATAAATAAATAAATCAGTACAAAATATATATTATTTTATTTTTCATGTAATTAAAAAGATGAAAATTGGTCTAATTTAACTTCAATTTGGTGATATGTGTATAGGACATGCTTGTAGGTGCAATGGATACATCTTCAACAGCCATAGAATGGGCAATGTCTGAACTCATCAAGAATCCAACAACAATGAAAAAACTCCAAGAAGAGCTCGAAACCACGGTGGGCATGGAAAGAATGGTGGAAGAATCGGACTTAGAAAACTTACCCTACTTAGACATGGTGATAAAGGAAACAATGAGGCTTCATCCAGTAGCCCCATTGTTAGCTCCCCATGCAGCCAATGAAGACTGCACGGTCAATGGCTATCACATACCGCGAAACTCGCGTGTGATGATAAACATTTGGACAATTGGGAGAGATCCCGAGTATTGGGATGAGCCAGAAAAGTTTTTCCCAGAAAGGTTTCTGGGAAGCAACATAGATTTAAAGGGTAGAGACTTTGAGCTCATTCCATTTGGATCTGGAAGAAGAGGTTGTCCGGGATTGCAACTCGGTTTGACTGTGGTTAGGCTTATGTTGGCTCAACTTGTTCATTGCTTTGATTGGGAACTCCCTAGTGGCATGTTGGCTTGTGAGCTAGATATGAGTGAAGAGTTTGGTTTAACTACTCCTAGGGCTAAACATCTTATGGCTATTCCTACTAATCGCCTTAAGAAGTAAAAAAATATCAACATGTTAGCTTTTATTTCTTAAGTAAACTCTTGGTGGTATTAAAAAATTTCTACTTTTTCACACATAGACAATTGAAGTTACTACTAAAAGAAAAGTTTGTAATATCATAAGTCCCTCTATGTTAGATCAATTTAATGATGGGTTTAATTTTGTTGTGTATTATCAAATGCTTGAGTACTTAAAAGAAGTATTCAATATAAAAAATATATATTAATATGTAACACTTGTTTAGTAATTAAGATAAATTAACTACAAATATCAGTTATAAAAATATTAAAACATTATATTTTGATCTAATTCAAAAACTAACTCTTTTTATACTATATCACAATTATGTAAATATAAAAAAACATATAACTCCGACTAACATTTTTTTATGTCATAAATTATAAAAATGAGATATAATATTTTCTAATTAAATAGAAAAATTTAGCATAGAACCCATATTAATATATCTTAATCTCATCCCTCTAAAACTCTCCATAAGTTCCTTTTTGTATGATGAAGATTTCAATGTATAAATTATTAACGAATAATAAGTAAATATACTCTTCTCTCTATGTTGTTATTAACCCTCAGAAGAAAAACAGTATAGAAGAGTTATTTATTCATCTTTCTTGACCCCAAATTGATGTGGAAGGAGAAAAAAAACTTGGTTTGGTTGTGGAAAGTCTTGGCAACTCATTTCCGAAAAATCGCAAGAATAAAGAAGCAACTGATTTCTCTATAAAGATCTACATGTGAATGGGTTTGTCATAGGTAGCCATGGCAGCCTCCTTCAATGCCTCACTCATCGTTGGATGAGCATGACAAACCCGAGCAATGTCTTCGCTAGATGCATCATACGCCAATGCTATTGCTGCTTCGTGAATGAGTTCTCCAGCATTCGGGGCCATTATGTGAACTCCCAAAATCTTATCGGTTTCCTTATCGGCCAAAACCTTGACGAGTCCTTCAGCATCATCAATTGCTTTGGCCCTGCTGTTAGCTAGGAAAGGGAATTTTCCAACGCGGTATTCAACACCGAGTGCCTTCACTTGCTCCTCGGTTTTTCCCACTGATGCAACCTCGGGGTGAGTGTAAACGACACCAGGGACCTTGTCGTAGTCCACATGACCAACTTTACCAGCAATAAACTCTACACAAGCAACTCCATCCTCCTCGGCCTTGTGAGCTAACATTGGCCCGGGAATGACATCACCAATAGCGAAAACACCACTTACGTTTGTTGCAAATCGCTCGTTAACTAGAATTCTCCCTCCTTTGTCGGTTTCAACTCCTATCTTGTCCAGACCGAGTCCAGATGTGAATGGGGTTCTACCGGCAGATACAAGAACAACATCGGCATCAAGAGTCGTCTGCTCACCCCCAGCTGCCGGTTCGAGTGTCAACTTCACACCACCGCTAGAAGTGTCAACCCCAACAACCTTTGTGTTAAGCTTAAATTTCATCCCTTGCTTCTCAAGGGAACGTTGAAATTGTTTCCGAATTTCTCCATCCATGGAGGGGACAATCTCTGAGGCAAACTCAACAACAGTTATCTCGGAGCCAAGTCGGCCCCATACAGAACCCATCTCGAGACCAATGTATCCAGCTCCAATGACAACGAGTTTCTTGGGGATTTCTTTCAAAGCCAAAGCTCCAGTTGACGAGACAATTCTCTCCTCGTCAATTGTAATGCCAGGTAAAGATTTTACATCAGAACCAGTAGCGACAATAATGTTCTTTCCTTTGACAATGGTATTCCCACCATCAATAGTGTCTACAGAAACTTCCGAAGGGGAGATGAACTTACCATACCCTTTTACATAGGTAACCTTATTCTTCTTGAATAAGCCTTCGATACCTCGAGTAAGGTTAGAAACAGCTTTATCCTTCTGACCCATCATAGCTGGTAAATCAACTTCAACAGAAGCAAACTTCACTCCATGATTAGAAAAAGAATGCTTAGCTTCATGGTACATATGGGAGGAATGTAGAAGTGCCTAAAATACGAAAAGAAACAATAAATTGGAAAGATTAATTTTCTTTCAATCACTACTAAAACAAAATACATCTATTTATGAACTATAAGCCCAAATTTTTTATTTTGTTTTACCCCTTTTTCCAACTCCATTTCATTCCATTCAGCATTAAGATTTTCAAGTGAACATGTTCCATGTCAAAAAAATAGCAATGATAATAACTATTCATGCAGTTATACCAACTAATCAGAAATCACCATCCATGTTGCATACACAAAAATTCAACCAACAGCACAATCAAAATTATTTTTGATTTTGTTTTTCTCTTTCACAAGCTTCACAATTTCCCTTTAATACTAGATTAATTCGAAAACTAAACTATCACAAATAGATCTGAGAAAAAGTTGCAAAACCAATCAAATAATAACGAATTAGAAAAATAACTAAGAAAAAACAAATACCTTAGAGGGTATGCAGCCGACATTAAGGCAGGTACCTCCGAGAGTCCCACGCTTCTCGATGCAGGTGGTTTTGAGTCCAAGCTGAGCGGCCTTGATTGCGGCCACATAGCCGCCAGGGCCACCGCCGATGACCACAACATCACTCTCATCGGATCCCGAAGAGGCGAAACCCCTGGCAAAGGAGGTAAGAGAAATCGAGCACCGAAAAACTTCAGAGGTCTGGTTGGAAAATGTTCTAGAAAGAAGGTGACCCTTTCTTCTAGCCAAGCTTGCCAAAGCCATTTTTTCTTGAAGATTGTTAAATTTCAAGACCACGCACCACCAGTCTGAACTATATATAAGATAGACAAGTTAATTCAATTTTTGTATATATAGAATACTTGTAAATTAGTATATATACATCAATCGAAATTCCAAGTCTCATAGAGTAAACATAGCATTACTATTAGGCAGCTAGTCCTAGTACACAATCTGAACACTTATTAACTTGAAAGAATATATAAAGATATACTCATAGAGCCATAAATTATAGATATAGATAATACATATATCCAACATCACTCATTTTGCAATAAACATATTAAACTATTTATTCTCCAGCCTATGAAAAAACAAAACACAAGTAAAGGGAGACTGTTGCAGAAGCAAACTAAGTAAATTAGTCATAAGTTGGAGCTACATGCCATTAACAAGTTGAGACAAATCACAAATGTTTGAAGCTAAAGATTCTTGCAATCACTTCTAATGGTAAGACCTAAATTTTTATGCAAATATCTATCAAATGATAACTGAAATAGGTGGAACAATGTGAACATTATTACAGGGAAAAGAGTGAACAAAAGATTCAATTATTTATCCATTTAGGTTTATTAACCAAACCAAGTTATTAAGTTAGCTAGAGTGAGTTGTGATACTAAAAATTCCTCCAATATTGATTATAATTAAAATTCTGCTATAAAATTAAAAAACTGAAAACTGCAGAGCATTACTATTAGAAAAGGGTATAGACCCACATATCGAGAGGTCTCCCCGATATTTATTAATAAGCCTCACTTATGGCGGAGGAAAACCATGGTTGAGCATTACTATTAGAGAGCTAGTCCTAGTCACACTCTGAACTTTTATTAACTTGAGAGACTATATAGAACAATGCAATCACAAAAAAAGATATAAACTCAAAGAGCCATACAACACAAATATATATAATAAACATATCAAACAATTTATTCTCTAGCCTATGGAAGAAAGGAAAAAAACACAGATTAAGGGAGATTGTTGCAGAAGCAAACTAATAAGTCATAAGTTAGAGCCTAAATCCCATAAACAAGTTGAGACTCAAATCACAAATGATTGAAACTCTAGTGTCCAAAAGATTCTTGCAATCACTTCTAAAGGTAAGACCCAAATTTTTATTCCAATATAACTGAAATAGAGTTGCCAAAAGATTCAAATATCTATGCATTTAGGCTTTGGCTTTACTTTTTCAAGTTAACTTGGAAATTTTAATAATTTACCAATTTATGAAGTTGCTTAGATTGAGTGGTACTCAAAATTCCTCCAATACAGTCAATCTACAAATTAAAAACTGAAAACTGCAAATCTTTTTACCAGAGAAAATGAGTACTAAATCAATAATATTTATGAGCTTAATAACAATACAAAAATGTTTATAAATAAACTAAAACTATTGTCTCTTCTTTCTTCCCTTAAATCTACAATAATATTCAGCTAAACATGATTGGAGTCTAGAATCTGAGACAAAATAGTTATACTAATTATTTATTTTAGGAGAATTATGCACAAAATCAAATCATCTAATCTATTCCATACAGACCAGATAATCCAAACATATTGAAGAGCTTGTTGTTTTCTTTAAGAAAGAAAGAGAAACTACCTTTACTTGCGCCGGCCGAGAGAGTTCGGGCTCGCCGTCGACGCCGTGCGAGAGAGAAGAGTTAGAGAGAGAAAGAAGAGAGAGAGAGAGAGAGAGAGAGGAATTTTGTCTCTGTGGCTCTGCCGTTCGTGAAGAGGTGAGAGAGGAGAGAAATGAGTTTGGGCTGGGCTGGGCTTTAGTTTAGAAGTATGGGCCTTATTACGAGAGGAAATGGGAGAAGTTGAAGAATACCATTTTTGTAGGGATAAATTGATGAATATTTCTTTTTTGTATCTATTAATCAAAAATACCTTCATATTATATTTCATTAAAATATACTAACTTTTTTTTGAGTAAATTTCCTAATATACTATCATTCTCCACTTAAGTCTAGCACATATTTTATATTAACCTAAGGGGTATAATGAGAAATTATCTATAAAAGTAGGTATATTTTAAAGAATATGAAAATGAAGGTAAAAATTAAAATAAATAAAGTAAAATAGGTATACAATGCAATTTCGTCATTTTTTTTTATACATTAACCAAATTTATTTTCAAAAAAAAAAAAAAATTAAATATACCTCTTTCTATGAGTATTATATCCAAATAAATTAAAGTTAACATAATTACTGTGTCTGAAAATAAAATTTTAATAAATCTCTTAATGAAAATAATATTTTATCAAAAAGGTCTATTTTAATTTTCACTTAATCACAATAATACTACTTGTAATGATGGTGAAGAAAATTAAATTAATTAATTAATCTTTTTTCAAGTACTATTTTTCTAATCACAATTTGATTAAAATATTTTAGCTATAAGTCAAAAAATTCATCATTAGTTAATAGAATTAATAAAAATATACTCTACTTAATTAAAAAAAAAAAATGTCTATCTATTCTTATTTTTAGCAAAGCAACCACCCACTATTGTTGACTTTTCAAGTTTCAATTCAAAGTTTACATGAGCTTTTATTGACTAAAAACTCTTGTCTCTAATCCAAATTAATATCTCTCCATTTGAACAAATCAATACCCAAAGAAAATGGCCTATTTGCTATGGAAAATACAAACTTTAGTTTTCATTATTTTTTTAAGGTAGGAATATTATTTTCACCTTAACGTAGAGATATTTATTATTTTTTAGAACTTATAAATAAATTATATCTCAACTTTATATGTATATTATTTATGGAATACATTTTAACGAGTATTATCAGTACTAAAAAAATTTAACTATCAATATTAAGTTTAAAAATATTAATATTATATAATATATATTGAAAAAAAAAAATAAGTATGGTGTAATTTATTTTTAAATATAAAAAATTGTATATATTTTTTCTTAAATAACAATGCATATTATAATTAAAGTATTTTACCTATTTTTTTTAAAAAAATTAAATAATTTATTATACTTAAACATCAAACTTAAATAATTAGTTATATTTGTATATTTATTTTCTTATAGCGTATAATTGATTATTTTGAAGACTATATTTGTATAAGTAAGGTTATCAAAATTGTTAAAATATTTTGACAATCAATTAAAAAATTAAATTGAGAAAGAAATTAGTTGGTGAATCAAAATTGATCATATATAAAATAATTATATTTATTAAATAATTAATTTAGAATCAATTGTTATGAAAAAATATTTTCTAAGTGTGAAAATATATGGATAAAATTGGTGTGTGTCCCTACAATGGTATGGTAGTGTAATTTGTACTATATCTACGTTTGAAAAGAAATTTTTGGATTAAAAAATGTTCTTATTCTTTGTCAATACAAAGAAAAGTATAATAAAATTGTTAACATAGCGTTTATTGACCTCCACTTAAAGTTGACCAAATTTCCCAAGTTGTGAAAAGTATCTAAGCTTCTGTGCATTTAAATAAATCAATTACCATGATTCTAAACACTTAACATAAAATGACTAATTGGCTATGGATAGTACTAACTTTAGTACTCTTTCTAGTTGGTTATGTTCTAAGAAATAAAACCAATGAGAAGAAGAAGAATCTTCCTCCTGGCCCGAAAGGGTATCCTCTAATAGGGAGTTTAAACCTATTAGGCGAAAAACCTCACCGAGATTTGGAAAGGTTGTCCAAAAAATATGGCCCGATTATGCATATGCGACTCGGCCTAATTCCAACTATTGTTGTGTCTTCCCCTAAGGCTGCCGAGCTTTTTCTCAAGACTCATGATCTTTCTTTCGCCACTAGACCGGTTCACCAGGCCGCCCAATACTTGTCGTGGGGCCAGAGGAACTTATCCTTTGGCTTGTACGGTTCTTATTGGCGCGACATGAGAAAAATGTGCACTCTTGAGCTACTAAGTAGTCTCAAGATAAGCACTTTTAGAGCTATGAGAAGAGAAGAGATTGGTCATTTTATCGAGTTCATAAAAAACAATGCTACTTCTCATGATGGCGGGGTTGCAATCGATTTGAGCGCCAAGATTACAACATGTAATACCGATATGAGTTGTCGAATGGTGTTCGGGAAGAAGTACTCCGACGAAGAGTTTGATCCTAAGGGTTTCAAGGAAATTATCAAAGAGTTTATGCACTTGGCTGCAGCTCCTAATTTGGGAGATTACATTCCTTTTCTTGCTCCACTTGATTTGCAAGGCTTGACAAAAAGAATGAAAGCTGTTAACAAAGTGTTTGATGACTTTTTTGATGTGATCATTGATGAACATATTCAATCCAAGGATAAAGATCAACATGAAACCAAAGATTTTGTTGATGTTATGTTGAGCTTTATGGGTTCTGAACAATCTGAATATCGAATCGAAAGGCTTAACATCAAAGCTATAATTCTGGTATGTTTTCTCAATTCAAAATGTTCTTGACATGTTCCTAAAAATATGCAACATAAGTGATTTTTAAAGTAATTTAACATCAAGGAATATATATACAAAAATGACAATATTTTTCAACATTTCTTACAATGGTGTATTTAAAATTGTTTCCTTTAGGAATTGTTTCAAATAATCATGTATGAGGTTCAAGTCTTTCTTGAGTGCCTATATAATAATTCTTATAGTTTCTTAGTCCCTAAATATATATATATATACATATTTATATATATATATTATATGTTCATACACAATAAATAACAAAAGTCACAATGTGTATATTTTCTATAAAGTAGAAAAATAGTATTCAAACTCATGCTAATAATATATAGTGTATAAATTTATTTATGTAGAATTAATAATTTATTCTAAATTGTAACACATGTATAAATATTATAATTATTCAAAAATAATTTTATTATGATATAATATTAATGATTATTTATTGTTGTTATTGTCATATTTGATACTTTTTGGTGTTTTGACTTTTTTTTTGTGTACTTCTATTTAGTTATAACATTTCATTAGAATATAATTTGAAACTCGACAAAATTTTTAAAACCAAATACTATGTTTATGTAGGACATGCTTATAACCTCAATGGATACAGCATCAACAGTAGTAGAATGGGCAATATCACAACTCATCAAACACCCAACAACAATGAAAAAACTACAAAAAGAGCTCGAAACGACGGTAGGCATGGAAAGAATGGTGGAAGAATCGGATTTAGACAAATTGCCTTATTTAAACATGGTAATAAAGGAAACCCTAAGGCTTCATCCAGTAGCACCATTGTTACTTCCCCATGCAGCCATCGAAGAATGCACGGTCAATGGTTTCCACATACCTAAAAACTCGCGTGTGTTCATAAACGCTTGGACAATTGGGAGAGATCCCGAGTATTGGGATGAGCCAGAAAAGTTTTTCCCAGAAAGGTTTTCGGGAAATAACATAGATTACATAGGTAGAGACTTCGAGTTCATTCCATTTGGATCGGGAAGAAGAAGTTGCCCGGGAATGCAGCTCGGTATGATTGTGGTGAGGTTGATGGTGGCTCAAATTGTTCATTGCTTTGATTGGGAACTACCTAATGGTATGGTGAGTTCAGAGTTGGATATGAATGAAGAGTTTGGTTTGACTATTCCTAGGTCAACACATCTTGTGGCTATTCCTAGTTATCGCCTTAAGAAGTAATAAAAAAATGTGAGGCTTTTTTATTACCCTTTTGAAGTAAAATAAAGAACATGTTTAGACTTTTGGTGATGCTAATGCTTTTATTTCAATAAAGCTAATCTTTGAAGATATTACATGATGTCATTTATGTTAAAAATTTGTACAAGTAGCTATGTTTATTATTATTAACATAATAATTCCTTTGAAATAATATGCCTATATATATTAATTGGTATCTTATAAGAAACACCTCTATTTAATTAATACAATGTTAATTCAGAAGCTTTCTCAGCTCCAAAATAAGTCTTATCAAAAGTTTTGAAGTTTTAATTTGAAGTTAAATATATGTACAATATCAATTATATTTTTTTTCATTTTATTATAATTATTAATTTTTGTTAGATTACATGGGTATTTATTGATCTCAACAACTAAAATATGGCCTCTAATGTCCCATGTTGTGAATAAATCAATTCCTTTAGTTCTAAACACCCAAATGAAAATGACTAATTGGCTATGGAAAGTACTAACTTTAGGGTACTCTTTTTAGTTGGTTATGTTCTATGGAAGAAAACCAAGGAAGAAGAAAAATAGAAGTATCCATTACTTGGAAGGCAAACACCCTCATCGCGATTCGCAAAAATTGACCTAGAAAAGTTTGGACAATTGAGAGAGACCTTAAGTTTGGGATGAGTTAGAAAAGTTTTTCGGAAGTGACATAGGTAGAGACTTCGAGTTCATTCCATTTTGGGTGTGTTAGAAGAGGGTGCACGAGAACGCAACTTGGTCAGATTGTGGTGAGGCTAACGGTTGCTTAGCTTGTTCACTGCTTTGATTGAGAACACTACTTGATGGTATGATGGCTTCGGAGTTGGATATAAGTGAAGAGTTTATCATTTTTTATACTTTTTCTTTTATATTTTCTTTTCTCCACCAAAATCCAACTTCCAAACATAATAGAATTTTGAATATAAAAAATACAAAAAGAGTGTATCGGTACATCTATTTATAGAGAGTGCACCGTAGAATTACCTATATGTATGTTTCTTTTTTCTTTTTTAGTAATTTTTAATTTTGTTAATCTGAAAAATATCAAATAATCTGTCACTTCAAAAAGAAATATATCTAATGAAAAGAAAAAATGGACTCTAAAATGTCTTATTATTGTCATTACAACAAAAAAGTATGATAAAAGTCTTACATAGGCAATTATTGATCCCAAGTCCCAACAAAACAATGGGACTAAATACTAATGTCTCAAGTTTTGAAAAGTATCTCAGCATCCTTGAATGAATCAATTCCCACAATTCTCAAACACCTCCAAAATAAGTGACTATGTGCGTTACTATCTTTAGTATTCTTTGAATTTAAATATTGAAGAGAATCAGAAGAAGAATTTCCATCATGTTCCAAAAGGTATCCTTTACTTGGAAGTTTGAATATGTTAGGCGAACATTGTTATCGCGATATGCAAAATATATGGTCCAATATGCGGCTCGGCCTGATTCCCGCTATTGTTGTGTCCTCTCCCATGAGGCTGCTGAGCTTTTTCTCAGGACTCGTGATCTTGTTTTCGCCACTAGACCACCTTGATGGGGCTGCAACATACGTCTTGGGAGCAAAGGTACTTGTCATTTGCTCTATACTATACAGTCTGTTGGCACGACATGACATAATAAACTCAAAGACACGACTTATTAGCACGAACAGACTCGTCTAAAAGTACAACACATTCAAAACTTGGCTATTAGATAATAGCAATTAATAATTGATATTTATTTATCAATTATATGTAAATTAAATTGGTAATAAATACAAAGTATTAACACTAAAACTAAGTATTAATTTAGTTCAAAAAAATTGAGTTGAAAATTTAAGTACTATGTGTAAAGTATTATTAAAAAAAATATGTATTAACAATTGATAATATACATAGTTTAGTAATTAGTTTATTAATTATAAAAGCAAAGCTAAAAAAGTAGAGATTGAATTAGAATCCGAATAAGAACTCAAACAAAACCATTTTAGAAAAACGACCATTTAAAGCCCGACACAAATCACACGAATGAACCAGGCCTACGGTAGTGTCGGGCATACCTTATAAAAATTATGTAGTAATATGTACACATAAATTATACACTACTACGGCACATACTTGTGTAAAAAATCACTTTTGATAGAAGATCATTAGTTAAAATTACTTGTCACATATGAATCTAAGTTTTTTACTTATTTGCTGCCTCGCAACTCTAAAAGGGTTTCCTCTAAGTGGGAACAGCTCAAGAAGAATGAAGATAAAGATTAGGTTCATATAGAAAGATTAACATGGAATCCGAAACTAATAGACATATTCTTCAATAATAGAAAAGGTCAAAGATAAATGCGAAGAATAAATATGTCTAGTTTGTGCGTGAATTGTGTATATACATATATCATTACTCATAAAAATTTGGCACGACACGACACATATTATTGATGGGTTGGCACTTAGCCCATCCATATTTACAGCTTGGCTTGTATTTTTTTTTGAAAAAGAGAGACGACATTATCTAAGATTGACCCCTCCCCCGAAAAATATAGAAAGCCTCACTTGTGGCAGAGAAATACCATGATTACAAGTGCTATATCACAAACATATAAAACATTTGAAACAAAACCAAAACAACGAGACATAATCAATTCATGTACTATTAAACCACTAATTTCTTTTGTCTACTTATATTAAACCATATTAGTTTAATAGTACATAATCAATTCATGTACTATTAAACCACTAATTTTTCTCAACCACTAATTTCTTTTGTCTACTTATAATCTTATTCTAATAGAGGTGTAATGAAAGGGAAAATAAATAAACTAATCTTTTATCATAGCGTTAATTGACCTCCACTTGTGTTGAAAAGTATCTTAGCTTCTCTACATTTAAGTAAATCAATTACCACAATTATGAACACCAAACAAAAAATATGTCTAATTGGCTATGGATAGTACTAACATTAGTACTATTTCTAGTTGGTTATGTTCTAAGTAATAAAACCAAGGAAAAGGAGAAGAATCTCCCACCTGGTCCAAAAGGGTATCCTCTACTTGGAAGTTTGAACCTATTAGGCAAAAACCCTCATCGCGATTTGCAAAGGTTGTCCCAAAAATATGGCCCGATTATGCATATGCAGCTCGGCCTAATTCCCACTATTGTTGTGTCGTCTCCTAAGACTGCCGAGCTTTTTCTCAAGACCCATGATCTTGTTTTCGCTAGTAGACCACCTCACTTGGCTGCGAAGCACATGGCTTGGGAGCAAACGAACTTGTCATTTTCTCTATATGGTTCTTATTGGCGCAACATGAGAAAAATGTGCACAATTGAGCTTCTAAGTAGTCTCAAGATAAGCACTTTTAGAGCGATGAGAAGAGAAGAGATTGGTCATTTTATTGAGTTCACAAAGAATGCTACTACTAATCGTGTGGCAGTTGATTTGAGCGCCAAGATTACAGCATGTAATACCAATATGAGTTGTCGGACGGTGTTTGGGAAGAAGTACTCTGATGAAGAGTTCGATCCTAAGGGTTTTAATGAAATTATCAAAGAGTTGATGTACTTGGGTGCCACTCCTAACTTGGGAGATTACATTCCTTTCCTTGCTCCACTTGACTTGCAAGGCTTGACAAAGCGAATGAAGGTTGTTCAGAATGTGTTTGATGAATTCTTTGAGGGGATCATTGATGAGCATATTCAATCCAAGGCTAAAGATGATCATGAAGCCAAAGATTTCGTCGATGTCATGTTGAGAATTATGGGATCTGATGAGTCTGAGTATCGCATTGAACGATCAAATATCAAAGCTATAATTTTGGTATTCCTAGAAATTCATCCAACCTAAGTGATTTAACATCAAGGAATTTTTCCAAAAATGATACACTTCTATATAAAGCCATAAAATGTATTCAATGTAAATATCTCTAAAAATACAAAACTGACATGGGTTAGTTTGGTTATGCAGGACATGCTTTTAGGCTCAATGGATACATCATCAACAGCAATAGAATGGACAATATCAGAACTCATCAAGCACCCAACAACAATGAAAAAACTCCAAAAAGAACTCGAAACCACGGTGGGAATGGAAAGAATGGTCGAAGAATCAAACCTAGAAAACTTACCCTACTTAGACATGGTGATAAAGGAATCCATGAGGCTTCATCCAGTGGCACCATTGTTACTTCCTCATGCACCCATCGAAGACTGCACGGTGAACGGCTTCCACATACCCCAAAACTCGCGTGTGATCATAAACACATGGACAATTGGGAGAGACACCGAGTATTGGAATGAGCCAGAAAAGTTTTTCCCAGAAAGGTTTTTGGGAAGTGACATAGATTTCAAAGGTAGAGACTTTGGGTTCCTTCCATTTGGGTCTGGAAGAAGAGGGTGCCCGGGAATGCAGCTTGGTCTAATTGTGGTGAGGTTGATGGTGGCTCAGCTTGTTCATTGCTTTGATTGGGAACTACCTGATAATATGGTAGCTTCGGAGTTGGATATGAGTGAAGTGTTTGGTATCACTACTGCTAGGACTAAACATCTTGTGGCTATTCCTAGTTATCGCCTTAAGAAATAATAGAAGTTATGAGCTTTTTCATCACACTTAAAAATAAAATGAAGATCATTGGTTTTCTATCTTAGGAAAACTTAAGAATAATGTCATGTTTGGTTTGATGTAACAATAATCATAATGTAATCACCATTAAAGCTTTAATAACTTAATATTGTCATCACTATTACAAGATTATATGAATAAGCATCATAGCTCTATTATACTATCTATATAAAAACAAAATGATTCTTTTATCATTCCTTTGGCAAAAGAATTTAAAGTACTACTCATTCATTTCTGAAAATTTTGTCATACTATTTGGTACAAATTTTGTGGTGCACATATATAGCATATTGTACAAATTTGTGGTGCACATTTTGTCAATTCTTTCTTTCTCTTTTCTCCTTTTGTAATTATTAATTTTGTTTATTGCAAAAACATGAAGGCATCTCCTCCCCTAGTCTACTTTATATTTTTCCATTAATTTACTTTATGGTATCAATTCAAAAAGAAGATATTGATAATTTCAAGGAAAAAAGGGCTCTAAAATGTTTTATTATTGTCCTCATTGGAATATTAAATGTTAAATTATTGTCACTACAACAAAAAGTACATAAAAGGTCTTACAATACAACAAAACAATGGAAATGACTCAAGTTTTGAAAAATATCTCAGCATCTCTGCATTTGAATAACTATCAATTCCCCCAAAAAATGGCTCTTTGGCTATGGAAAGCACTAGCTTTATTATCAGATATTGTCGTATTGTAAGACCTTTATTGTACTTTTTGTTGTAGTGACAATAATATAACATATTTAATATTCAAATGTTTTGAAAAAAATCTCAGCATCTCTAGATTTGAATAAATATCAATTCCAACAACTGTTAACACCCCCACCCTCCCAAAAAATGGCTCTTTGGCTATGGAAAGTACTAGCTTTAGTATTCTTTCTAGTTGGTTATGTTCTAAGAAAAAAAACCAAGGAGAAAAAGAAGAATCTCCCTCCTGGTCCAAAAGGGTATCCTCTATTTGGAAGCTTGAACCTATTAGGCAAGAACCCTCATCGCGATTTGGAGAGGTTGTCCCAAAAATATGGCCCAATTATGCATATGCAGCTCGGTCTTATTCCCACTATTGTTGTGTCCTCCTCTAAGGCTGCCGAGCTTTTTCTCAAGACCCATGATCTTGTTTTCGCCAGTAGACCGCCTCACTTGGCTGCGAAGCACATGAGTTGGGAGCAAAGGAACTTGTCATTTGCTCAATATGGCTCTTATTGGCGCGACATGAGAAAAATGTGCACCCTTGAGCTTCTAAGTAGTCTCAAGATAAGCACTTTCAGAGCTATGAGAAGAGAAGAGATCAGCCATTTTATTGACTCCATGAAAAATGCTACGATGGCAGTCGATTTGAGCGCCAAGATTACAACATGTAATACCGATATGAGTTGTCGGATGGTGTTTGGGAAGAAGTACTCTGATGACGAGTTTGATCCTAAGGGTTTCAAGGAAATTATCAAAGAGTTGATGCACTTGGGTGCCGCTCCTAACTTGGGAGATTACATTCCTTTCCTTGCTCCACTTGACTTGCAAGGCTTGACAAAGCGAATGAAGGCTGTTCAGAAAGTGTTTGATGAGTTCTTTGAGGGGATCATTGATGAGCATATTCAATCCAAGGCTAAAGACGATCATGAAGACAAAGATTTTGTCGATGTCATGTTGAGAATTATGGGATCTGAACAGTCTGAGTATCGCATTGAACGACCAAATATCAAAGCTATAATTCTGGTATTCTTTTTTAACATTTTGACATGTTTTTAACATTTTTACAATGATGGTTGAATTTAAAAAAAATTACTATTAAAGGTCTATATATACCAAGTACTTATCGTAATAAATGCATACTCTTATGTACGTATAAAGCCATAAACAGTACACAATTTCTTTTGAAGTAAAGATCTCTAAAATCAATACCAAACTGATGTGAGTTAATTTGGGTATGCAGGACATGCTTATAGGCTCAATGGATACATCATCAACAGCAATAGAATGGGCAATATCAGAACTCATCAAGCACCCAACAACAATGAAAAAACTCCAAGAAGAAATCAAAACCATGGTGGGCATGGAAAGACTGGTGGAAGAATCTGACTTAGAAAAGTTGCCTTACTTAGACATGGTGATAAAGGAATCAATGAGGCTTCATCCAGTGGCACCATTGTTACTTCCTCATGCAGCCGCCGAAGACAGCGTGGTAAATGGCTTCTACATACCACAAAACTCACGTGTGCTCATAAACTTTTGGACGATTGGGAGAGACCCCGAGTGTTGGATTGAGCCAGAAAAGTTTTTCCCAGAAAGGTTTTCGGGAAGTGATATAGATTTAAAAGGGAGAGACTTCGAGTTCATTCCATTTGGGTCTGGAAGAAGAGGGTGCCCGGGAATGCAGCTTGGTCTGCTTGTGGTCAGGTTGATGGTGGCTCAACTTGTTCACTGCTTTGATTGGGAACTACCTGATGGAATGGTAGCTTCGGAGTTGGATATGAGTGAAGAGTTTGGTTTGACTACTACTAGAGTTCAACATCTAGTAGCCATTCCTAGCTATCGCCTTAAGAAATAATAGAAATTTTAAGCTTTTTAATTGCCCTTCGAAATAAAAACGAAGAACCTAGGTCTTCTATCTTAAGAAATACTTGAGGAAACTCTTTAAGGGTAGTTAAGTTTTTAGTTCAATGTGTTATTAATTTTCAAGCTATTTTCAATTTTATGATATTTGTGGCAAAACCTCCTTAACATTTACAATTGTTACACATATGATCCTAATCAAAAAAGTGGTGGCAAAAGTACCTTATCTTATGATTTTGTTGCAGTCGTACCATATTTTGGCCATTAAGTGTCAACTCAGAAACACGTGGCGATATATTATTGGACTATGTATTAAATAAGTTAAAGAAATATGTCGCCACGTGTTGTTGAGGTGACACTTAACGGGCTTAATTGGTACTTAACAACTAAAAAATAGTACAACTGCAACAAAATCGTAAGGTAAGGTACTTTTGGTGCCACTTGTTTTTTATTATGATCATATGTGTAACAATTGTAAATGTTAAGGTAGTTTCGCCGCAAATATCCCTTTTACTTTTAACTGGCAAAACAAATTTAAGTAATTTTAATTTCACAACAAGCAATTGAGACTTGGATCATTAACATATAACTTGGTAAAACAAATGAAAATGAAACAATAAAAATATAAGAAACTTAACATTTTTCCCCATATTCCTCATAATTTGATTTTACCACTCTAACAATCAATTAATTATGATTAAATCAATACAGTGAGAAAATAAATCTTACTCAAATCAAGTCTGTTGTTCACTCATACCATTCTACAGATTTGAGTGTCAGCTAAATCAGAGCCATTGTAGACTTTTCTTCTTCTTCTTTTTCAAAACTACCAATGGAGCCTGACTTATGACCCTCATAAACTACCAAAGAGTTTATCCGCATAGAAGTGAAGCAAAATTTTCTTATGGACATTTTCTCAAACAGCAGAGAAGAGCAGTTTATACCAAAAGTATCACTTGTAATGATTCTCTGGAAACCACAGATGAGAAATAAATGTGAAAATGGGTCAGAATGGTTTGGGAGAATCTGAGATTGAAAATGTGAAGTTTTGTGGGGGTTTCCAGCTAACATTTTGGACCATGTATTTTGTAAAACCTATCGTTTAGACCCTTTATTTGTTAAATGATAAAATATACTCTGTATTTTCTAAAATGGTACACTACAAATAGGACTCTAAACTGATTTTTGAGGTGTTATGACAAAATTAGTTAGATTTTTTTACATCTGTTCGTGCTAGAAATTGTCTTCAAGTTAGTAATATTAATAAAAAAAATGTTGAAAATTGAGTTCAGGTTCCTATTTTTACCATTTTAAAAAATTCAAAGTTCATTTTGTTATTTAACAAAATAGAAAATTCAATCGGTAACTTTTGCAAAACATAGAATTCAAAATAATATTTACCCTATAGTGTAATCACCATTAAAGCGTTAATAATCTAACAATGTCATCAGTATTACAAGATCTATATGAAAAAGCATCATAGCTCTACACCTATGTCATCATCATAGCCAAAGAATTTAAAGTATGATATTTTTGTCAATACACCACTTATTTTTTACTCAAAATTTTGTCATACTATTTGATACAAATGTGTTGTCACACATATAGCACATTGTACAATTTGCAAGTTTTAATATAAAGTTAGATTTACGTATCTATCAACTATTTCTTTCTTTTTTCTCTTTCTGTAATTATTAATTTTGTTTATTTCAAAAACATGAAAGCATCTCCTACTCCTACACTTTATATCTACCCATTAATTTTCTGTATGGTGTCAACTCAAAAAGAAAAATTACAACAATAAGTAATATAATACTTCAATAGGACAAATACAATAATGGAAAAAAAAAGGCAATTATTGATCCCAACAAAACAATGGGACCTAGACTCTGAAGTTATGAAAAATCTCTGCATTTGAATAAACCTATTTCCCACAACTGTTGACACCAAAAAAAATGGCTAATTGGCTATGGAAAGTACTGGCTTTTGTATTCTTTATAGTTAGTTATGTTCTGAGAAAACAAAGCAAGGAGAAAAAGAAGAATCTCCCCCCTGGTCCAAAAGGGTATCCTCTAATTGGAAGCTTAAACCTATTAGGCAAAAACCCTCATCGCGATTTGCAAAGGTTGTCCCGAAAGTATGGCCCGATTATGCATATGCAGCTCGGCCTAATTCCCACTATTGTCGTGTCCTCCTCTAAGGCTGCCGAGCTTTTTCTCAAGACCCATGATCTTGTTTTCGCCAATAGACCGCCTCACTTGGCTGCGCAGCACATGAGTTGGGAGCAAAGGAACTTGTCATTTGCTCAATATGGCTCTTATTGGCGCGACATGAGAAAAATGTGCACCCTTGAGCTTCTAAGTAGTCTCAAGATAAGCACTTTCAAAGCTATGAGAAGAGAAGAGATTGGCCATTTTATTGAGTTCATAAAAAAGGCTACTACTAATCGTGTGGCAGTCGATTTGAGCGCCAAGATTGCAGTGTGTAATGCCGATATGAGTTGTCGGATGGTGCTTGGGAAGAAGTACTCTGATGAAGAGTTTGATCCTAAGGGTTTTAAGGAAATTATCAAAGAGTTGATGTACTTGGGTGCCACTCCTAACTTGGGAGATTACATTCCTTTCCTTGCTCCACTTGACTTGCAGGGCTTGACAAAGCGAATGAAGGTTGTTCAGAAAGTGTTTGATGAATTCTTTGAGGGGATCATAGATGAGCATATTCAATCCAAGGCTAAAGATGATCATGAAGCCAAAGATTTTGTCAATGTCATGTTGAGAATTATGGGATCTGAAGAGTCTGAGTATCGCATTGAACGACCAAATATCAAAGCTATAATTTTGGTAGGTCTTCTTTAATTCAATGTCCTCTACTCTATCCTTTAAAACACATCACTAAAATCTTACTTTCTTTATTTTACCTCAAACACATTACACCAAACATCAACTTTTTTAAAATACATCACTAAAACTCTATTTTTTCAAATTTTAATATATTTTATTTTAACATGTATTGGTTTACCTTAAAAATATATATATTATTTATTTCAAACATTTAATATTAATATTTACACATATTCCTATATAAAAAGAAAAATTCAAAACTGAAACAATTGATAAAATATGTTTAGAGCAATGAATAGTATTCTATAAAAGTAGAGCATGAATAATGAATTTTAAAGAAGTTTTAAAATAGAGAAGAAGTTTAGAACATCTGATGTAACGTGTTTTTTGTTAAACTCTTTAAATATTTTAGAGAATCTCTATTTTAAAACATATGTTGTGAGTACTCTTATAAATTCATGCAATTTAAATGATTTAAATAATTTAACATCAAGGAATTTTTCCAAAAATAATAATATGTTTTCTTCAATACTTTTAGGGCTTTTGATTTTTCTTTAAATATGGCGTTGGATTTTAAGTACATTTTTGAGTTTTGTATTTTTTTTTTAATACTCTATATCTCATACCAAATATTAAAAAAAAAATAATGTAGATTTAGAAAAAATAATATTTTTAAGGTTTTTTTTATTATTATTTTATTTTCTAAACTCAATAGTCTTACTCAACTTTATTTATGCAGGACGTGCTTGTAGGCTCAATTGATACATCATCGACAGCAGTAGAATGGGCAATATCAGAACTCATAAAGCACCCAACAACAATGAAAAAACTCCAAGAAGAGCTTAAGAACAAGGTGGGAATGGAAAGAATGGTGGAAGAATCAGATTTAGAAAACTTGCCATATTTAGACATGGTAGTAAAGGAATCAATGAGGCTTCATCCAGTGGCACCGTTGTTAATTCCCCATGCAACAATCGAAGACTGCACAGTAAATGGCTTTAACATACCCCAAAACTCACGTGTGATCATAAACTTTTGGACAATTGGGAGAGACCCCAAGTATTGGAATGAGCCAGAAATGTTTATCCCAGAAAGGTTTTCGGGAAGTGACATAGATTTCAAAGGTAGAAACTTCGAGTTCATTCCATTTGGGTCTGGAAGAA
Organism: Cannabis sativa; assembly: GCF_029168945.1. NCBI lineage: Eukaryota > Viridiplantae > Streptophyta > Magnoliopsida > Rosales > Cannabaceae > Cannabis > Cannabis sativa. The sequence goes on from NC_083609.1 coordinate 60,707,572, forward strand.
GAAGTTGCCCTGGAATGCAGCTCGGTCTAACTGTGGTGAGGTTGATGGTGGCTCAGCTTGTTCACTGCTTTGATTGGGAACTACCTGATGGTATGGTGGCTTCGGAGCTGGATATGAGTGAAGAGTTTGGTTTGACTACTCCTAGGGCTAAACATCTAGTGGCTATTCCTAATTATCGCCTTAAGAAATAAGAGAAAATGTGAGCTTTTCTATTAACTATAGAAATAAAATGAAGAACATGGTTTTCGTGACTGCTGTCACAATTTTTTCTACAGTTTTTTTCGTTTTTATTTTTGCTTCCTGTTTGTTTACCATGGTTTTCCTCCGCCTTAAGTAAGGCTTGCAATATATATCAAGGGGAGGCCAGTCTAAGACAAGTGGTCTCTTTCTCTTTTTTCAAAAAGAAAATGAAGAACATGGTTTTTCTCTCTTAGGAAAGACTTAAGAATATTATCAAGTAAACTTTCAAGGGTAGTTAAGTTTTTAGTTCAATGATATTCATAAACAATGTCTTTTTATTCATTTTCGAACTATCTTTATTTTTAACTGTCAAAACAAATTTAAGTAAATTCACAAAAAGCAATTGAGACTTGGATCATTAAATAAGAATTTTCTACCATATAAGCACATCACTCTAGAAACATATAACATGGAAAAACAAAATAGAATGAAACAATAAAAAATATAAGACAGACTTTTTTCCCCAAATTTCCTCATAATTTGTTTTTACCACTCTACCTATCAACTAATTATGAAGAAATCAATACAAGGGGAAAAAATCTTACTGAGATGAGGTTTGTGAGTGTTCTCTTCTTGTTCTCTTCAGTCAAAAACCTATAACAGAGATTTTGACAAGCCAACTCAGTTCAATTCTGTTGATGAAAGGAATGGAAAGAATAAGTTCTCATACCATTCTACAGATTTGAGTATCAGCTAAATCAGAGCCATTGTAGATTTTTCTTCTTCTTCTTCTTTTAAACTACCAATGGAGCCTGACTTATAACCCTCGTAAACTGCCAAAAGTTCATCAGCATAATTTCGAAACTTTGATATAAAGCTCAGCAAGAACTGGCCCTCTGTTTTCTGCAGCATAGTGTAAAAACTAGGCTCCTTCACAAACAGCCTCTTCAGCTTCAAAACTTGTAAAACCTTGTACCGAGGAATCACTCGTTTCTCCATACTAGACATCAACAACCATGGTGATCGAATCAACACTGACCTATTAAACTTAGCTGTATTCAAATAGAAATCGACTCCAAACCTCAATTTTTCTTCTGAAGTTCTTAAAACAAGAGGTGCTCTTCTAAACAACTGCAAAGATTCATCCTTGGAAAAGCCAAGACTTACAAGCAAGTCCAACTTTTCAGTAACTGTCTCTTTTCTCAAACCGCCAATTGCGTGGAGGGCATGAGGGAACATGTTTGAAGCTAGCGGAACTCCCATATCTAACACCCTGGAAACAAGATCTCTAAGTTCAGATTCTTGCATAAGACAAATACGAGGCTCCATCTTAAAAACAAAAGCGAGCTGAGCACCAACAAGTCCACAACTCTTTAGAAAGGTCCTATTAGCCAACAACCTATTATGGTCTGCCCACAAAATCCATCTACATCTAAGGATACGCATAAAATCTTTGCTGTTAGCATCATCTCCCAAAATATCCTTAAGAAGTTCAATACTTGGCTTCAACTTATTCTCCAAACTACGAGCTAACACTGTTGGGTTCTTAGAAAGAAACTTGCCCAAATCATCACCATCCATTCCCAACTCAATCAAAGCCTCAAGCTTTCCTCTCAGTGTCTTATCAGCATCAGCAAACAATGTTTGGGGACAACCAATAATAGTAGACCTTATATGGGTGTCAGACAAGCCATACTCCAGAAAAAGTTTATGAACTGATTGTGGCTTATCAGTGGACTTAACTGATGGGAAGCATTCAGATATGGAGTGAGCTTGTACTTTGGTGAGTTTGCAAGTACTTATAAGAAAATCAACCAGAGCCAAACTTGAGTCTGAGTTTGTGGTTAAGGAAGATGAAGATTGAGAAGAGAAAAAGCAGAGAACTTTCCTAGTTGGGTTAAAGCCAATATGTTTCATAGTGAAATGTGAAGAGTACAATAAACGAGAAGTAACACGGGTTAGCATTTTCTCACTGAGACGATATAGACACAAAAATTCAAGAAATAAAAGAAAGTTCAACTCAGCAAACAAAACCCAGAAACGCTAGATTGAAAAGCAGCCAAATTTTCTTACAGACATTTTCTCAAACACATGGTGTGCATAGCTGTTGAACCTGAGAGCAGAGCACATAAGAGAATAGAAGTTTATCTCAAAAGTGAAACTTGTAATGAATCTGTGGAAACCATAGTTGAGAAATAACCCAAATTCTGAGAATCACGAGATGGGTCTGAACGGTTTGGGAGAATCTGAGATTGGAAATGTGAAGTTTTGTTGGGTTTGCCAAGAACTCAAAATCAAAACCATGCAAGGCAGAATGAGAAGGAGATTGAGAGTGAAGGGGTTTATGGGGTTTTACATTCACTAAAACGACGCCGTCTCACCAGTATATATATACTAAATCCTTATGGTAGATGCAATTAACTATTAGATTTTATCCTTAAGATAATAACTTTTAAACAATATTGTTGACATTCGTAGTTAAGTATTAGATCTTATCTAACTTAAGATAATACTAGCAGTGACGGACTCAGAATTTTTATTTTGTAAGAGTTTATTTATCATTAAAAAATATTTATACATACATTATAATTACTCTTGCTAGATTTATTTAATTTTATGGGTACTTTTTTATTATTTTGGTCTATAATTATCAAATTAAAAAATTATTAGTACATTTAGGTAGTATTAAGTACCACTGGTACCCAATAACAATACTCTTAAAATTATTACTCTATTCCACTTACCAAATCATTTATCACGGGCTCTTTGGTAAAAAAATTCTCTTAAATTATAAGATTTTTGTTGGAATAAGTTTTAGATGAGTGCAAATTACAATCTGTTTTTATCTTTATATCTCAAATCGTGTTCTAAAATATTTTTTGTTTTAAAAGAAATATATAACAATAGTGGTTATAGTTACAATATGATATGTAAAGTTTTGACAAATTATAAATAATTTATAGTTTGTTTCTTATATTATACTTTATCACACATGTTTAAAAAAATTTAAATATACTTTTGATACTATAAATTATTTAAAATTTTTCAAAAATCTACAATAATAATTTTTTAAATATAATAAACACACCTATAAAAAACTTATTAAAAAAATTCAATATGTATTTTGGAATACAAAGATTTAAAAAAAAAAAAAATTGTAATTAACACTCCACTAAATTTCATTAAACTTCATGGCTAACAAAAGATTCTTGTAATCAATCTAATTTAAATAAAAATTAATTTAAAAATCAACAAATCTTATATTCTCGGTCAAGGGGAAGCTAAAAATAATTTATAAGTGATATTTTTTTCTTGAGAAAATATTTTTATCTATAAATATTTTCAGTTATATAAAGCCTTAAACTTCTAAGTCTTATTCTTATTCATGTGAATTCAATTCAGACTTATTATGATCTCTAAAAGCAGCCATGAGTTCATCTGCATCATCTTTGAATTTCAACACAAATTTTTCCAAGAACTGAGCCTCAGAACACACCAACATAGTATGAAAACTAGGACCATTCTTAAACAACTTTTTCATCTTCAAAACCTCCAAAACCTTGTACCTAGGAATCACCCTTCCCTCCATGCTAAACATCAACAATGCAGGCGATCGAATCAACCTTAACTTGTTGAATTTCGCCGTGTTCAAGAAGAAATCAACTCCAAACTCCAACTTCTTGTTAGATGTTCTAAGCAAATGTGGTGCTCTTCTAAACATTTCCAATGATTCTTCCTTGGAAAACCCGAGATTACCAAGAAGCTCGAATCTTTTCTCGAGCGTTTGTTTGCTTAGGCCCCCGGCTGCATGGAGTGCATGGGGAAACATAGTTGAACCGAGCGAAACTCCCATGTCCAACACTCTACAAACAAGCTCTCTAAGCTCGGTTTCTTGCATAAGGCAAATGCGAGGCTCTTTCTTCAATAACGAAACGAGTTGAGGCCCAACGACGCCACAACTCTCTAAAAAGGCGCGATTAGCCAATAACCTTTGAGGGTCTGCCCACAAAATCCATCTACTTCTTAAAATTCTCATGAAGTCTTTACCTTTTGCATCATTTCCCAAAATGTCTTTGAGAATTTCAATGCTTGGCACTAACTTCTTCTCCAAGCTTCGCGCCAATACCGTTGGATTCTTCGAAATGAACTTGCCCAAATCATAACCATCCATTCCCAACTTCCCCAAAGCTTGGAGCTTTGGTCTGAGTACCTTATCAACATCAGAAAACAAGATCTTGGGTGAGCTTAGAATCAAAGATTGAATGTGTTTTTCTGATAAACCATGTTCTAGGAGAAGCTTGTGAGCTGATTGAAGCTTATGAGGGGATTTAAGTGATGAGAAAGGAACTGAGATAGCAAAGGCTTGAGCTTTAGTGAGTTTGAATGTATGTATAAGGCAATTGACTAGAGCTAAATTAGAGTTTTGGATTGTTGGGGGTGAAATTTTAGATGAGAAAAAATGACAGAGAATACTTCTAGTTGGGTTGTTGGGGGTGAAATGTTCCAAATTGAATAGTGAAGAGGAGATTAAACGAGAACAAGTTACATGGGCCACCATTGAAAGGAAATTTCAATGAACAAAACTAAACACAAAAAAAGTTTCTTAGAGGCATTTTGTCAAACACTTGGTGTGCCTATCTTCAAGTGATTGGCTTTATGTTTTTGTAGCAGCATATTCACCATTGTTACAATCCAAAATCTGTTCACAACACATAAAAGTTACATTAAAAAATCTGATACATATAACAATGTAGAGAATATGATTAAATTAAGGGAAAAAAGATTATTTTCTCTAATCACATTGAAGAAAACCAACCTATCTTGGAGGAGGGTCTTTCTACTCAGATTTTCACAATGAAGAGAATGAGTTAGAGTGCTCTATCTTTTAAAATGAAGCAGCTGAGTATTAGTGGTTCAAGTACTTTTTATAGATAACACTTTATGATTGATCAGTGATATTTTTTAAAAATTATTTTATTAAATTATATAATACCTTAATTATACCAACATTAATATAACACTAAAGGCTCGTTTAGAATGCCGTATTAGGTCGTATTGTATTGTATTATATTGAATTAGATTATACATTATATTTTTATATAATACTATGTCAAATTTTAAGTTATACTAAAATATTATATATTTAAGTGTCCATAAAAATTAATGCCACATATAGTTTTACATAAAAATATTACATAAAATACAATTCAATATAATACAATACAATACAATACCACCTAATACGGCGTTCCAAACGAGCCCTAAAAAGTATAAATAGTACTATTTAGCAATTCTTTTTAAAATATCTTCTAAAATTCCACTTTTTTTTTTACCTTAAATTTTATCTTCTCTATATTTTTTACATATCATTAAAATATTATACTTTTAAATATTTTTATTAATTAAATAATAAAAATAAATAAACAAATATATATTTAAAGAGAAAAAAATAAATAAATCATTGAAATATGTTTAACTTGCCACTTTACCTAAATGTAGTTAAAGAAATGAAGTGAGTTATTATACAAATACATTTCACATATTTAAAGCACTATAAATAGAACATTTAGCTATATTATTTAGCTTTAGAACTAAATATTAATGAACTATGGTTCACTACAAGATAAAATATTAATTGAACTATGGAAAATGCCAATTTTGTCACTATTATTAATTGTGGAAATTTACATAATAATTTTTATAATAATTTTTTTTTTTTGAATAAAGATGCAAAACTTTATTAGATATCCAAACGAATTACATCCATCAACGTAGCAGGGGCATTAGATTCCCTGTACATACAATCAGCATAAGAAACGGAAGCTCTAGCAAGATGGTGAGCTACACGATTCGCAGATCGTTTTATAAAACATAAATCAACATCACACAAGTTTGAAAGCAACGATTGACATTCAGTGACACAAAAACCAAATGTTGAAGAAAAGGAAATTGAACTCCTAACCGCTTGTATGGTTACCAAGCTATCAGACTCAATCACCACATTTGAGAGATCATTATCCTTCAACCAACTCAGCACTTCTTTCAAACCCAAAGCTTCTGCAAACTCAGCAGAAACATTCCCGCAAAAGCTGCTAGATTTTGCCCAAAGCAATCTTCCTTCATTATTTCTAGCAACCCAACCGAAACCATAACGATTTTGACTCTCGAAAATAGCGGCATCAACATTGATCTTAATCGTATTTCCAACGGGTTTTGTCCAAAGCTCACCCCCCCTCATTCGGTTTCAAATTGAATTGAGAGGGAACAAAAGTTTTGTCTTGAGCGTATTTCCATTGATTAAGATTACCTCCAGCTAATGCCAATATATAACGAGAAGTCCTAGAATTACCTTTCCAAACTTGGTCATTGCGGGCTTGCCAAATAGCCCAGCAGAGCATCACGACTAACCTCAGATTATCATCATTCCATCGAGCAGCTGCTGCAACAAACCAGTTGCCAAAGGTCTGATCTGCAACAACTCCGGACGCCAAACCAGCAGCAAACCAGCAGGTGTACGCCCGAGGACATGAGAGCAGAGCATGAAAAGCAGTTTCTGCTGCATTTTGACACCTCGGGCAGGTTCTTTGCACACTCACATGTCGAGAAATAAGTTGCACTCTTGTAGGTAAGCAGTTTGTCAAGGCTCTCCAAACAAGATTAAGTGCTTTTGGAGGCACTTTAATCTTCCAAAACCGCTGCCAGAAACAGGTATCAACATCGGCAATGCTTTCATTTTTCTGATCTTGCTGAAACTTATAAGCTGAGCTAACAGTATACTCCCCCGATTTATCAAAGCCCCAGTGCCATTTATCCGCACCAGCAGAATAAAACAAAGGTATGCTTAATATTTTTTCAGCATCTCTATTATTGAAAACATCCCTTACAATCTCTTCATCCCATTTCCTATCTCCCATAACCATTAATGAATCAACATTTTTGTTAATAATGGATTGACTCACCGTGGTTACATAAGGATTAGAGCTGTCCGGAAGCCATGGATCTTTCATTATACTCACTCCCGTACCAGGTCCTATAGCAACACGAGATCCCGATTTAACCAAATGCTTAGCTTCTAATAAACTCCTCCAAATAAAGCTTGGATTAGAACCAATCTCAGCATCCAAGAACGATCCAGAAGGATAGTACCTAGCCTTAAACACTCGGGCTGCCAGCGAGTGAGGACAAACCAGCAGCCTCCAGCACTGTTTACCCAGTAAAGCCATATTAAAATCCCTGAGATTGCGAAAACCAAGTCCCCCCCGATCCTTGGGAATGCACAAACGATCCCAACTCATCCAATGTATGCAATTAACCTTTTTATTCGAAGTACGCCACCAGAAATTACACATTAACTGCTCCATTTCTTGACACATTCCTTTAGTCAGCAAAAAAACATTCATTGCATAGCTAGGAAGAGATTGAAGAACTGACTTAATTAGGATCTCTTTTCCAGCACGAGATAGAGAAATATGAAATTATCACTTCTTTTTGGTAAAATTATCACTTTTGTTTTACAAAAGTAACACATGTAGTTATTTTTGTTTTCTATATATAAAGAAATTGCAAACTAATTTTTAGGTATATATATTTATTACTGAATATATTATAATTATAATAAGGATTCTCTTTTTAAAAAATTTAAATAATTAATAATACTAGGTTTTCGAAGACACAAATGAGGTCGGGACTGGTTTTGTCGCACGTGGCTGTGATGGCCGATTAATTGAGGCGTTTTCAACTATTTCTTCTATCAGTTGCCGACCCGAAATTGCAGAGATTCTAAGTGTCAAAGAGACACTTAGTTGGATAAAGAAAAATAACGAGTCAAATGTCATTTTAGAGACGGATTGCATTTTAGTTGTTCAAGCTATTCTTAGTTCAGTATCTATGCCTTCTATTTTTGGTTTATTTGTTCAAGATTGTCAACTTATTTTATCTTCTTCAAGTAATGTTTCTATTGGTCATGTTAAGCGGTCTGCTAACAAAGCCGCACACTGTATGTCACGTGGTGCTTGTTATTGGTCAGGTCATCATTTTACTGAGAGTGATGTTCCTCTTGCTCTTCAGTCTATTGTTTTAGCGGATGTTTCTGTCTAATAAAGATTATTTTCATTCAAAAAAATAATAATTAATAGTACTAAAAATAAAATTTAAATAGTGAATAATACGTGTAGCTTTATTTTAAATTTTATATTTAGTACTATAAATTATTTAAAATTTGTCAAAAATGAACATGATGACTACTATAATTATAATATAAACTGATTAAAAAATTAAAACTCAATATATCTAAGTATCAAAAATAAAAAACGCAAGGATGAAGAATAATACCTGAAGCTCTCTTTATATATAAATAAAATTTACACGTGATCTTAAATAATTACAACATACGCAATTATAATAACAAATTAAATTAAAAAAAAATGAATATCAAAGTCTACAAAAACGACTAGTGAAGGAAATTTAACCCGCGGGTACCCACCCCAAATGGGGCGGGGTGAGGTGCAATTTCATATATCTACAGTGGGTTCGGGATGGGGTCGGGGTAATACTACCCACTCCATATTTGATTCAGATATATAGTTTTCTAATTATTATGTATTAAAGTTACTGTACTTACAAGGTTGACTATTAATCTTCCCTAATTTAATGTGTAATAAAGACTCTTTAATAGGTAGAATATTTGTTTATTTTAAAATCAATATCTTAATTTTTATTTTCATGAGTATTGTTATGAGGTAATTATGGTGCCTAGCATCACGATGAAGTGTCATTTTATAATTGATTAACGATTTTTTTTAATATTTATTAAAATAAAATAAGTGAGACTCGATATTGAATTGCACCAATAACGATATTATAAAGGTGCTCGGTACTACGAGTGCTTTTTAGCATTTCTCTTTTGAAATACATTACATTATTTTCTCATACCCAATGAAAATTTCCTTACCCCAAACACATCGAGGAATGGATTTGTAATGTCCCCGCTTCAAGCCTCCATTGGGTCCTTACACCCCACGGAATGATGGCTCTTATACACGAGTACGGCACTCTGGTTGCTTTCTGGATTGACGACTGACCCTACAGACCAACACGAGTATTTTCAGCGTGCTTTGTCCTCACTCGCACGCTTCCTGGGAAAACTTCCCAAGAGGTCACTGTTACGATTATTCTGTTTATTACGCAAGTGTACGTATCAAGTAGTATCTCACGGAAGTGAGGTCGAACCACAGGGAATTGGATTAAGTACTACTAAACTATACTTATGATTCTATTTGGTAAAATAATGAGTTTGCAATTTTAAAAGTAAATAACTCAGAAATTAAAGAGAAAATAAAACGAAGATTAATCAAGATGAGAGATTAGGGAGGTGAATCCTGTTGATAAGCTACCTATGTCAATGCCTAATTGCTATCCTTATCTTAATGTGAAAGACAGATTATAAATTAACCTAACTCTTTTCAGATCTTTTAGGTTCTAAATAATATGTTCTCTAATTAACTTCTTAATTAGATCAACACAAAATCAGCATTAAGCAATAATCTATTAGTCACTAGGCTATGTAAATACTTTCGTTTTATATCAAAACCTAGACTATCTAAATTTTAGCATTCCTAATTCTCACTTTTCAGATTTCGAATTAGGATCATAGAGCATGTAAAAGGTGATCAAGCTTGCACAAGAAATTAAACACAAATAGAGATAGTATTCCCACATAAGATGAAGGAATGGCAATTAATTATTAACTAGGCATAAACTTAAACAACAATCATCATCCTCCCTTATTGGGAAATTTAGTTCATAATAACTCTAAAAATATCCATGATTAATTCAGAAATAAAAACAAACATAAAGATGAATAAAAAGGGTAAAAGAAAGAAACTAGAAGGTGGTATCGCTCCGGGTCTTCAAGATAGCTTCCTCTCCACTTTGCCTCCACTATTAGGTCTGTTTTTGCTTAGATCTGACCTTCAATGTCGTATTCCTTATATAGGGATGAGTGGTGAACCTCCAATTGAGTGAAAAATCAAAATTAGGTCAAATCTGCGATTTCCGTACATAGTCGCGACTAGCATTTAAGCTGGTCGCGACTACAGGCAAAACTCGAAAAACCGAGTTTCTGCCTAACTTACGAAGTCGCGACCAGGGTCGCGACCTGGCTCTCTGAAGGTCGCGACTACTGATGCTTCAGGAACCGAATTTTCCAATTTTTTCCAAGTTTGTCCCAGTTTTTCGCCATTTGACTGAATTCGAACTTTAACACCCCGGGAACCTGAAATAATGAAAATCAAGCGTAAAACTGCTCCAAAAGACACCAATAGACGAGATAATGCTAACTTTAAAGACCCGAAATATAGGTTAATTATAACCTAACAGTCACCCATCCTAAAATTGCCCCAGGTCAAGCACGCTTAACTGTGGAGTTCTTTCGAGATGGGCTACCGAAAAACAAGATGCACCTTGTTGACATAGGTAGTACCAATCAATCCATTTAAGCACTCTTCAACTGTGTAGTCCCATACCTACACAGTCTCAGAATCATCCTACTTGACCTTCCCAAGACGGTGTGGGATTGCACAGCTTACCCGGTGTTTCCCCTTACGGATTACGGGACTACTGACTGTCACAGGATTAAGCGGGGCGAAGACGGGAATAGGATATAAATAGAAAACAAAGACGGAATTGATGTCACATTTATTTGTTCTCTAATTTATAAGTATTTTAAGGGCTTATTATCTACCCAAATTTCATTTTAAAAAAAAACCCTTTAACCCTTCAAGAGGTTCACTTCACTACATACATTTCCAAGAAATCACTGACATAATTGTTTTTCTATTTATTTATTCTATGGATTTTATTTTATTATCTCTTATTGAAAGAAAAGAAGTCGGTTTCTTTCCTCTTTATCCACCTTCTTCCTCCAAAATTAATTTTCTAAATTCTAATCATTAAATTCCCAAAATAATAATAATAATAATAATAATAATAATAATAAAAAAATGAAATGTGAGGCTGCAATATATTTATTTATTTATATTAAATTTTGTTTCTTTGTTTCTGGTAAATAACATATACGTTTCCTTCTTCTGTATCTTTCTATCTAATATCTATCACTTTATTGATTGTGTTTTTTGGATTCTTCTTCTTTCTCCACTGCTTTCACTTTTCCTCTTTTCCCTTCTCTTTAGGGTTTTTGCGTTTCTCCATCTCTGTAAATTCACCTTCTCACTCCCTTCACATTGCTTTTTCATCCTTTTTTGTCCGATTGAATTCCTAAAGGTATGCCTTTTAATTTAATTTGTTTGGTTGCCGAGGAAATTGAAATGAATTCTTTTGTGATTTGTGTGTTTGAGTTGGTTCTCTTTTTGTGAAATTGAATTGTGTATTTCTTCGTAACCAACCGGAAGATTGAATTGCTGTTGTTAATTGATCGATCATGATAGTTAGTACATGGTTATTAGCTGTGTTATTAAATTTGTTGATTGTAAAATTGAAATTGACATATTATTGGTTTGTGGTTGGATTTATATGTTTTCTAGCTAAGATGTTAAGATGAATATTTTCAATTTTATTTTTGGGAAGTTCTTTTTTAATTTGTTTGTATTGTAATTTGACAGTGTGGTTTACCCCTATGCAGAAGTGTTTAGTGTTGAGATTGGTTGGTTTGGGAGTTTGGACTGATAGTGCAACTCTTGTTTTAGTGTAGACATATTATTGGTTTGTGGTTGGTTTATATGTTTTCTAGCTAAGATGTTAAGATGAATATTTTCAAAATGTTTTTATTTTTTTTGATAATTGCTTTTTTAACTTGTTTGTATTGTAATTTGGCAGTGTGGTTTTTTCCCTGTGCAGAAGTGTTTAGTGTAGAGATTAGTTGGTTTGGGAGTTTGGACTGAGAGTGCAACTCTTGTTTATCGAAATTAGTGAATGAGTTTTGGTTAGAAGGAGCATGGATGATGAAGTGGGGGAGGAGGTTCGTCCACTGGGCACTGTTGAATGTGGACACCTCCAAGGCAAAGAGGTCGAATTTTTTATGAAATCAACAGGAGAATTGTTGAACTCGCAGGAGATGCTACTGCCAGGTGAGAACGATTATGGTAGGAGCTCGCATCAGGAATTTGAAGAACTGTTAGATGGTAAAAATGTACAGAGTTTAAACCATGTAAATACACTAGAAACCCCGTACGATAGCTGTCCTCGCACAATGGATGATGCTGGTGTTTCAGTGGAAGAATTGACTGTGAGAAATGTCAATGGGTCTAATTTAACTATTGTTGGGACATCAGCTAATTTAGGAAGGGTGCAGACTAGACAAACCCAGTGGCAACATCTATACCAATTAGGAAGTGGTTCAGGCAGTGGAAGTTCACAATCAAATATTGCATATAGGGATAACGGCAAGAGAACCACAAGCGGTTTGGATGATGCGGGTTACTCATCTTTCAATGACTTTCTGGCACAAAAGGCATGTGATGATAACCACAATGAAGTTGTGGAGGAACCTAGAAATTCTGAAAATAGGGTGATATTAGGTAATGCTCCGGGTTCGGGTTCTATCCGAACAAAGATTCTATCTAAATCTGGATTTTCGGAGTTTTTTGTGAAAAGTACCTTGAAAGGCAAGGGGGTAATATGTAAAGGCCCGCCAAAAGTTGCCTTTCATCCCGAGCCTAGAGTAAAGAGTAAATCCAGGCTTGGTATTGGAAGTGTGGCAGCTCCTGACACATCAAAGGGTCTGGATTCCAAAATTGTTAATCCACCTTCCTATGAGTTGAAAACTAGGTCTAGGGCTGGTGGTTCTGATTGTAGTGGAGTCAATTTGAGAGAATGGCTCAAGGTTGGGGGCTCTAAAGTTAACAAAGGGGAGCGCCTGTATATTTTTCGACAGATTGTGGAACTTGTAGATCATTCTCACTCTGAGGGAGTTGCCTTGCAGAACCTAAGTCCATCTTATTTCAAGTTGTTGCCTTCAGTTAAGGTCAAGTATGTTGGATCACCTGACAGGAAAGAGGTATTAGATAGTGCAAATGATCAAGATCCTTCTCACTCTGAGAAAAGTTTGCATAGGAAGAAGAGGCCAGTGGAGCAGAATACTTTTGCCTCAATTGGAATTGTTTCAAGTGCAAAGAAACAAAAGTTCATTCAGAATGCAAGAGGTCTTAAACAGTGGCCCCAGTTTCCTTCAAATTCAGGCTTTAAGCAAGAAAATGCAAATGCCAGTCACATTAGCATTACAGAGCAAAAAATTACCTATAGTGAATCAGGTGAATTAGTCACAAAACATGGAACGGAAAGCAAGCCTAGTAGCCCCCCAGCCTCTAATGCAAGAGAACAGATGACATATGCAAGTGAGCAGTTGGAAGAGAAGTGGTATAGAAGTCCCGAGGAACTGACTGAGAGGAGCTGCAAAATGTTATCAAATATCTACTCTTTGGGTGTTTTTTTGTTTGAGGTATGGAAATTGTCACACAGCAAATTTTTTCTCTTCAATTGAAGCATGGTTGACATGTACAGGCGCAGGCACTTAGATGCACACTTGGTTGCATCTACCATCTATATCCTGCTGATAATGTGAAGTATAGATGCACACTTAGATTCTTTCATTTTATGTGAAGTATAGAGGTACTGCATAATCTCATTATTGTTGCAGTGTTATATAAATTCCAGCTTTTATTTATTTATTTTATCGGAGATTGAATTTTCCCCCTCAATTTTATGGTTGTAGACATCTTTTTTGCACTTTGAGCAGGTTAAAAACATCACTGAACATTTTTTTCTTCCTGATTTCAATAAGAATTGGATCTTTTATAGAGCTTCACATTTCAGGAAGCAGCCATGTCATTTGTTTACTTTTTATCCTTATTCTTGATATCTCTTTTTTCTACATTGTGAATGTTTCCAATTTCAGAGAAGCAACTAAGAGAACTGTTTTATTCTACTGTACTTATTTTCCATTAGTTTTTTCCCTGAGGGTTTAATTGGGCCATATCTTTCAGTTACTTGGTCATTTTGATTCGGATAGCACACTGGCCACAGCTATGTCGGATTTGCGGTATAGGATTCTTCCTCCAAGTTTTCTTTCAGAAAATCCCAAGGAAGCTGGATTCTGTCTATGGCTACTTCATCCCGAACCATCATCACGCCCAACAACAAGGTCTAAATTCTTGTCTATGATAAATTTGAAGATGGGAAATAGTAGCTGTTTCAGATGAGATGAGATGTGTATATTTTCTTAATAAAACTCTTAAGATTTGCTAAGGCATATTGCCTTGGTGAATATTCTTGATGTATTAGAAAATAATTTTGATTGATAATATTACTAAATTCCTTTTCTGTGATATGAGCTTCTGAAATGGCTTTGTTAACAATTAGGCTATGGTAATTTGCAGGATATTAGAATCCTCATAAGTTGGTTCCTCATCTCTGAGTATTGATTTGTGATCTGATAAATTGTCAAAATTTGCAGCACATATATAGATGACTCTTTGTAGAATATGACTATATGAGAACTAACTTTTCTATACCCACCAATCCCCAATTCCATAACATGGTGAATGTCAATATGTGCTTTCTGGTTGCTACTAAAAGTAAACCATACTCTCAGGTCATTAAGGATATATTTCAGGTGTGCAACAGTTAGTCCTCTGTTTCGGAAACTAGTCTTCAAAATTGCCCTACTATGGTCACTCATGAACGATAATGCAAATTGCGAACCTCTTGACCTGTGTAACTGGATTCTTGTTCTGTTAATATGCAGTTTGGCTGTCAATTCCTGTGCTTCTGCTATTTATTTATTTATTTTTTTGTTTCCTTATGTTTTGGAAGTCTTGGACATGTGGTAAATTTGGGTACAATGTTCTCAGTCATTGGTTGTTGCTTTTGACTACAGGGAAATCCTGCAATCTGAAGTAGTTAAGGGATTGCAGGAACCATGTTCAGAGGAGTTGTCTTTAGCTATTGAGCAGGATGATGGCGAATCAGAATTATTATTGCATTTCCTCGAGTCATTACAAGTACAGAAGCAGAAGGATGCCTATAAGTTAGTGGAAAGCATACAGTGCTTAGAAGGAGATATTGAAGAAATCGTGAGAAGAAACCCTTCCAAAGAACACTTGGCTCATTCTTGTTTGCTTGTTGACTCCTTTGTGCACGGAAGGACAAATGTATTTACTCACAGAGAGCCTTCCAGTTCAGATAAACTTTTTCAATTGTCCACACTTTCTAACACAAGTGAATCAAGATTGATGAAAAATATTAGTCAGCTTGAAAATGCGTACTTCTCTATGAGGTCCAATGTTCAGCTTCCCGAGACTGATGCAGCATTGCGCGAAGATAATGAGTTATTGAAAAATCGGGATAATTGGCATTTGGCACAAAAAGATGAAGAGGAACAGAATCCAAGTTCAACTGACCGCCTGGGAGACTTTTTTGATGGGTTGTGCAAGTATGCCCGTTACAGTAATTTTGAAGTGCGTGGAGTCTTGAGAAATGGGGAATTTAGTAATGCTTTGAATGTGATATGCTCCTTGAGTTTCGACAGGGATGAAGACTACTTTGCAGCTGCTGGAGTTTCAAAGAAAATAAAGATATTTGAGTTTAATGCTCTCCTTAGCGATTCTGTTGATATTCATTATCCAGTGATTGAGATGTCAAACAAATCAAAGATCAGCTGTGTTTCCTGGAACCACTACATCAAAAACTATATGGCTTCTTCTGATTATGACGGTGCAGTCAAGGTTTGTATATCTTGTGCTATAATTATGAGTTAATATTTTAAGGGTGTTCAAGTGAAGAGCGGATGTTTGTGTGTTTTGTTTCTCTTCTTTTAGATATTATAGTGTGGGGATTTAACAAATTTGTTTTTGCTTAGTAATGCTTGTAACTTTCTCATGAAATAGTTGGCTTGAATTTTCAGTTATGGGATGCTAGTACTGGTCAGGTTTTCTCTCAATTCAATGAGCATGAGAAGAGAGCATGGTCCGTCGACTTTTCGAAAGTATACCCCACAAAATTAGCCAGTGGAAGTGATGATTGCTGTGTGAAACTGTGGAGCATCAATGAGGTATGCTCTCTCTCTCTCTCTCTCTATATATATATATTATTGCTTTCTCTTTCTCTCTCTTTATGTGTGTGTGAGAGAGAGGTGAGATAGAGAGATGTTTATGTAATGAGGCATCTAGTTTATTGAATTAGGAAGGTGTCTACATAACAAGAATAAAGTTCATTACCTTTGGATCTTTTTCTTTCACACCAAAGTAAATTTTAGCACCTAAAGAAATTGTTTGTGTGTTTGTATGATATATTCTTCAGGAATTAGAAAATGTTCCTACTGGAGTCTTTCACATGATTATACGAATAGAGCTTTAATGAGAAAAATGTATAAGGATGCTGCTGTTGTGGCCAAATATGCCTGCTATACTCTGTCACTTTTTTCTTTTCTTACCTTAATAAAAAGATACATATTTGTTTATGTGCAGAAAAACTGTTTAGGAACGATTAGGAGCCTTGCAAATGTCTGCTGTGTCCAGTTCTCTGCTCATTCGACCCACTTACTGGCTTTCGGGTCTGCAGATTACAGAACCTACTGTTACGATCTAAGATACGCTAAAACACCGTGGTGTGTATTGGCTGGTCACGACAAAGCTGTAAGCTATGTGAAATTCTTGGACTCAGATACCCTTGTTTCTGCCTCCACCGACAACACGTTAAAGCTATGGGATCTCAAGAGAAGTCATTCTGCAAATGCTTGCAGCTTAACCCTTACCGGCCACGATAATGAAAAGGTTTTATATATATACTAGAATCCTTGTAATCTTTCCCTAATGTTTGCTACTTTGCTTTGACATCCTAAACATCTCTTCCTGAGCCATTTGAAATGTTCTCTTTTTTTCAGAACTTCGTGGGTTTGTCAGTTAACGACGGTTATATAACATGCGGTTCAGAAAGTAACGAGGTACTTGAATCGACTTTCTTCTAGTTAGGAACATATTACCTCGAAAATATTGGTCAATTGCTAAATGCATCTTCTTACCTGTATTTTTCTTTTTATTTTCACCAGGTTTTTGCTTACTATAGATCTCTACCTATGCCGATTACTTCTCACCAGTTTGGCTCCATTGATCCCATTTCCGGAAAGGAAACAAACGACGACAATGGCCAATTCGTTTCTAGCGTCTGTTGGAGAAGGAAATCAAACATGGTTGTTGCTGCCAATTCGACTGGATGTATAAAAGTGTTAGAATTGGTTTAAGGGAAATTAACAAGTTGTGAGCAACCCTGTTTTTGTGGTTTCGAGCTCTTTCTTTCTCGAGCTGAAACTACCAAGTTCTGTTGCAAAAATCGAAGATTGAGTTGACATGAATGAATGAACTAAAAACCACTATGATAGTCTCCTCATCCATGTCAGACAGAAAAAGGTAGAATCATCTAAAAATTCCATTGCTGAAGGAAAAACATTAGTCGGTCAGTCAGTCGATCAAACTCGACTAAAATCGTTCATCAAAGTGAACGAGAGATGTTTATGTTGGCAATGATAAAAACGGATCTAAAAGCTTGCTTTGAGATTAGGCCGGTGCTACAAAATTTCGAAGCGAAACTAACAAAGATCAAAGTGAAATCGAGTGCGAGACAATCGCAAACGAAAAAAAGAAAACCAGGATTATGATGAAAATGGTAGTGTTTAGTAGTTGAGTTGAGGAATCAAGTTGCTTGATATTATAGAGAATATTATTATGATTTTTACTAGTTTGGGACCCTATTTGGCAATGTTCTCATATCATCTTGTTGTAGATGGATGAGGTGTTCATATTAAATTAGGTTTTTTTTTTTTTAATTGTTTACCAAGTTTATTCTCAAGGTTTGGAGGTAAATCATAAATGTTAGTGCTCAGCTTGTGTAAATTTTTAGAAGTTAAGATTAAATATATATTTTATATCTCTTGTATTTGTAAGATTATAAGAATATAGAATTTGGATATATGCTAAAAGAATTTTTAATAGTTTTTTTCTTATACAATGTTTATGATTGCTAACAATTTCTGTTAAATGTTATCTTATCTACCTAATATAACTAATAGTTTAGGAGATAAAAATTCTAAATAATTTCATTAATTTTTCAAAGATATATGTAATGGCATTCTTCCAATCAACAATAATCTATCTAATTACTTTTTTAAAATTTTACACAAAATATTTGATTTCGTTCTATTTTTTATTTTTTAAATATAATAATTAATTTTATTATTGAGAGTCAAATAATAAAAATCTCGTTTTCTATCTTTAGTGCATATCATACTCACTATTTAATTTTTTATGCTTACATTTGGTTAAAATTTTTTTTCTAAACAAATAATAACTAATATTTGTAAAATATGACAATTTTTATGATATCCCTAAAATACCCCTATTTACATCATCTCATTTACACCATCAGACCACCCATCGGGCTACCCATCGAACCATCCATCGGGCCACCATCGGACCACCCATCGGGCCACCCATCGGACCCATCGGACCACCCATCGGACTACCATCGGACCAAATCTGCTACTAATTTTTTTTTATGTTTTTGTACATACAAAAGTAGCATCAGGTGACCATCGGACCACCATCGGACTACCATCGGACCCCATCGAACTACTAATTTTTTTTTTTTTTTTATGTTTTTGCATTAAAAAAAAGTATGCAAAATTTGAGAGGGGTATTTTTGGGTTTTAGATAAAGTGGTCATATATTTTTAATGATGATATGTATTAGTTTAGAAATAAAATATTAGGTATATGTAAGTATAGAAAATCAAATTTCCCGGATTACTCTCTACAAAAGGAACAAAAAAACCCAACAAAAAAAAGAAGAGAGAATTGTCTTAGCAGCATGAAGTTGAGAAACTTGTGCTTGTGAAGATTGATCCCCTCACAGAGAGAAAAATGATTTAAGTGCAAATAAACAAAACATAATTAATAAGGAAAAAAAATAAAAATAATAACATATGAAATAATCCCTAAATACGTTTTAACTTTCATTTTTGAGTATTTATGAAATAATTGTGCTGTGCATGACTGGACCTGGATTTGGGCCGAAACAGTTGTGCTTCATCTTAAGACTTGGGCCTAAGCCCAAAACAATATTAAACCAAGTTAGTTAATTTACTTATTATTCTGTTTCCTTGTTTAGAAACGAGTGTGTTCTCAGACCAGATCTCCATTGTTGTCTTCCTTCTTCTTCTTCTTCTTCCTCTTCTCATGGTCACCATTCCCAAATCTATACATTCACAATTCTCACTTCAATTCTCTCAAATCTGAAATTTTCAGCTAAGCTAACACTACTCTAGATCTGAAAATCTGAAACTTTGAATTCGATTTTCAGATCTGGTGAACTTACTCGATCTCGACGACAATGGAGAAATCATGTACTTTACTCGTTCATTTCGACAAAGGAACTCCAGCTCTAGCCAACGAGATCAATGAAGCCTTACAAGGAAGCGAAATCGAATACAAGATCGACGCTATGAAAAAAGCTATCATGCTTCTTCTCAATGGCGAAACCATTCCTAATCTCTTCATCACCATTATTCGCTTTGTTCTTACATCTGAAGATCATACTATGCAGAAGCTTCTCCTTTTGTATTTGGAGATCATCGAGAAGACTGATTCGAAAGGTAAAATCCTTCCTGAGATGATTCTTATTTGTCAGAATCTTCGTAACAATCTTCAGCACCCTAATGAGTACATCCGTGGTGTTACTCTTCGATTCCTTTGCCGTCTTAACGAACCGGAGATCGTCGAGCCTCTTATTCCTTCGATTCTTCAGAATTTGGAGCACCGTCATCCCTATGTTCGTCGTAACGCGGTTCTCGCCGTTATGTTTGTTTACCGTCTTCCTGGTGGTGACCAAATGCTGGTTGATGCGCCGGAGATTATTGAGAAGTTTCTCACTTCGGAACAGGATAATTCGAGTAAGCATAATGCGTTTCTCATGCTCTTTACTTGTGCTCAAGATCGTGCTGTTAATTATCTTTTTACTCATATTGATAAGATTATCGATTGGGGTGAACAGCTTCAGATGGTTGTATTGGAATTGATTAAGAAAGTTTGTAGAACTAATAAGGGAGAGAAAGGAAAGTATATTAAGATTATTATATCTCTATTGAATGCACCTTCTAGTGCTGTTATCTATGAATGTGCTGGGACTCTTGTTTCGCTTTCCTCCGCCCCAACCGCGGTTAGGGCCGCGGCCAGTACTTACTGCCAGCTTCTGTTATCTCAGAGTGATAACAATGTCAAGCTCATTGTGCTTGATAGACTTAATGAGCTTAAGGCTTCTCATAGGGAGATTATGGTTGAATTGGTTATGGATGTGCTTAGAGCTCTTTCGAGTCCGAATGTTGACATTCAGAAAAAGACACTTGATATTGTGCTTGATTTGATTAACCATAGAAATGTAGATGAGGTTGTTCTTATGTTGAAGAAAGAGGTTGTCAAGACTCAGAGTGGTGAGCATGAGAAGAATGGTGAGTATAGGCAGATGTTGGTGCAAGCTATCCATACTTGTGCCATTAAGTTTCCTGAGGTTGCAAGCACTGTTGTTCATCTTTTGATGGACTTTTTGGGTGACAGCAATGTCGGTTCTGCTATTGATGTGGCTGTTTTTGTACGGGAGATTATTGAAACCAACCCGAAGTTGCGTGTTTCTATTATTACGAGGTTGTTGGATACTTTTTACCAGATTCGTGCTTCCAGGGTTTGTGCTTGTGCTCTTTGGATTATTGGCGAGTACTGTCTGTCTCTTTCGGAAGTTGAGGGTGGAATATCGACCATCAAGCAATGTCTTGGGGATTTACCGTTCTTCACAGCTTCTGAGGATGTTGAGGGTCAGGATACTCAGAAGACCGCACAGCCTGTGAATTCCACTACTGTGTCCTCTAGGAGGCCCGTGGTTCTTGCGGATGGTACCTATGCAACCCAGAGTGCTGTACTGGAAACAGCCCTGTCTCCACCGACACTTGTCCATGGCTCGGCTTCCATTGGAAATTTGAGATCTCTTATTCTCTCTGGTGACTTTTTTCTTGGGGCAGTTGTGGCTTGCACATTGACAAAGCTTGTCTTGAGACTGGAAGAAGTCCAGACATTAAAAACTGAAGTTAACAAAGCATCAACACAAGTTTTGTTGATCTTTGTCTCTATGCTTCAATTGGGTCAATCCTCAGCCCTTCCACAACCTATGGATAATGATTCTCACGAGAGGATTGTATTGTGTATCAGATTGTTATGCAATACGGGTGATGAGGCTAGAAAGATATGGCTGCAGTCCTGCAGAGAAAGCTTTGTGAAAATGCTTGCGGATAAGCAGCGTCGTGAAACAGAGGAATTGAAAGCTATGGCTCAAATATCTAATGCACAACCAGATGACCTTATTGATTTCTACCATTTGAAGAGCAGGAAGGTTAGGAAACTCGTTTATTTTCTCTCAAAGGCATTAAAAATTTTGTTTCTTTCAATATTATTCATCATCCCATTTGATTTTGTAGTTTTAATTTTCGGTTTGCACCCAATTTAACATGTCTTTCCTTGTCGAACACGGACTCATTTAGATATTGTGAACTGTTTTACAAACACATCTAATCTAAATATTGAATTTTATGTTTATGTTATTTATATGGGTTGATACACTCTGCGGTCATCTGTTTTAATATTTTTCAAGTAAGAAACATTTGTTAAATGACATTTCAGGGTATGAGCCAGCTTGAGTTGGAGGACGAGGTTCAAGATGATCTCAAACGTGCTACCGGAGAGTTCACAAATGATGGAGATGATGCAAATAAACTCAATCGCATTATTCAACTCACAGGATTCAGTGATCCTGTTTATGCAGAAGCATATGTCACAGTTCACCATTATGACATTGTACTAGATGTTACTGTCATTAACCGAACCAAGGAGACACTCCAGAATTTATGTTTGGAGTTGGCCACTATGGGTGATCTCAAACTTGTAGAGCGTCCTCAGAACTATACACTCGCTCCTGAATCAAGCAAACAGATTAAGGCCAACATTAAAGTATCCTCTACTGAAACAGGAGTTATTTTTGGTAACATTGTGTATGAGACCTCTTCAAATGTACATGACAGAATGGTCATTGTCCTCAATGACATCCATATTGATATCATGGACTACATCTCCCCTGCATACTGTGCTGATGTGGCGTTCCGAACAATGTGGGCTGAGTTTGAGTGGGAGAATAAGGTAACACCAATATCTCATTCCTCTTAAATTTATTATCGTTAACTTTTCGACATTATTTTTTAAATTAATCTGATGACTTCCTTCATGCAATTGATCTGTCTGATGTGTTAAATAGAGACTTTTCTCCTTTTTTAAAGAACTATCTACTCATATGTATTATAATGATAACTAACCTACAATTTGAATGAATTGGTGGATTATATTAACCAATTTGGCTAGTGCGTTATGGTTTGATCCTACAAAGTCTGAGACTCGAGTCCCTCCCTGAGTATCTACATAGCAATTGCTATAGTTTCCTGCTTCCTAAATATTGTAAGGTTAGGTGGGGATCATAGTTTCGAAAGGAAAAAAATGGCTAGTGCTCTATGGCTCACCTTCTCTTCTTACCTTAATAATTGTTTACATCCATTTAATGAAAGCTTAATTTTTCATAAGTATGTTGAAGCATGTTGGTCTTTAAGATCGGTTTATTACCAACCCTTTTTGATTCTAAATGTAATAATTCTATTGTGGACGATTTCTTTGATCCAGGTTGCTGTTAATACCGTTATTCAAAGCGAGAAGGAATTTCTAGACCACATCATAAAATCCACAAACATGAAGTGTCTGACTCCTCTGTAAGTTCTCGCCTTTATAACTACAAACGATCTTTTAGTTTCATTCCACCATTCATACAATCACTAACCTTTGATCTCACTGCTAAATGATGTACATAGATCTGCACTGGAAGGGGAGTGCGGTTTCCTCGCCTCCAACTTGTACGCAAAGAGTGTGTTCGGGGAGGATGCTTTGGTGAATGTAAGTATCGAAAAGCAAACCGATGGTAAGCTAAGCGGGTACATCAGGATAAGAAGTAAAACGCAAGGTATTGCTCTGAGTCTCGGGGATAAGATCACCTTGAAACAAAAGGGTGCTGCTTGACCTCCCCGAACAGACCACATTCGTCGGTTTTTGCATCTTCTCATACCCTTTTTTATCCCCTTTCTTAATCTGCCAAATAATGTTGTTATATGTTTACATGGAGATTCAGTTTTGCTATGAATTCTTTTGCCTTGTTGTTACTTCAAGTTGTTTTAATTTCAGATATAGACAAAAATATTGTTGTTACCATTCATCAAGACAGGCTTTTAAATTTTCACATCAAATTTGTAGCAATACAACATTTTTTCCCATCAATATATTATTCATAAGTTGTAATATTTTGATTAAGTTATTTTAAATCTAATTATGATTAGGCTTATGTAAGATTTTAATTGCCTAATTTCAAAAAGATTTTTAAGTATGATTTTCATTGTTCTATGTTTTCAATTCTTGATTTGACTAAAACATAGCTAAAATTTATTAGCTTTGAAAAATACAACCAAGGAAGGGTGAATTTCAAATATGGCACACAACTTTTGGAGAAAAGCTATACCAAAAATAAAAGAAAAGTAAGTAAAATTTTAAACTTTGTTTGGTTAGGGAGAAATGAGATGATAGGATTAAAAGAGTGGAGAAGAATATGTGTGGTTCTTACCATGAAATTTTATGGATTTTTTTTCTTTAATTTTATATAAGAGAAAAATATAAAAATTTACTAAATTCACTTTAATTTAAAAATTAATAATATGGTTAAAATAGTGAAAGAACAAATATTAAATATTAAGTATGCAACTTACGGATTAAGAGGGAAAAAAATACAGATCTACCGTTTTCTTAATATATTTACTGATTTGGATTTGTTTAATAAAAATACGGGTGGTTGTTTTTTCCGTTATTTTCACCACAGCTTATGCTAAGAAGATTTTTTTCTTTCATATATTTTGTTTTTATTAGGGACTGGACAAGAAATCTCCAAATGGAGCAAGGAATTTCCTAATATAAAAATAAATTTTATTTAAAAAAATTTACATGTTTAAAAATATTAAATTACATAACAATTAATATATTACACATTATTTATTTTTATTTTTTGGAATAAAAAATAATCTTTATTAGACAGAAACATCCGCTAAAACAATAGACTGAAGAGCAAGGGGAACATCACTCTCAGTAAAACGACGACCTGACCAATAACAAGCACCACGTGTCATACAGTGCGCGGCTTTGTTAGCAAACCGTTTAACATGACCAATAGAAATGTTACTTAAAGAAGATAAAATAAATTGACAATCTTGAACAAATAAACCAAAAATAGAAGGCATAGATACCGAACTAAAAATAGCTTAAAACAACTAAGATGCGATCCGTCTCTAAAATGACATTATTACACATTAAAAAATAGAAGGCATATATTACACATTATTTATTTTTTAATATACTAATTATTATACAATATAAAACTAAAAGAATCGTAAAAAACATAAATTATTTTGGGTAAAATTATAAAGGAAAAAAACAGAATATTCTAAAAAGGGAAAAATATTACAACAATCGTGGGCCTACCAATGAACATTTGTACGGCCAAAAGGGAAAATATTACAAAAATACCACTTGCCACTTACCTTCTGTACTCGCACGTCACAAACGGAGAGGATGAATGAAGCTCCATCGATGCAGTCGGCCACGCAACCATAATGAAACCAGATCGAACGTAAAACAATTTGTAAATCCCGTCGAATTTCAATAGGAAACGATCAAATCCAACGATCTAAACATAAATTTTTTAAAAAAAAGCGGACAACCGTGGAGAAACTGAAATTCAACATTTGATTTCGGTTTTTATAGTGCAATATCACTCAAACGATCGTCGAAAATTCAGATTGAAGCAATGTAAATCTGTATTGAAGATGCGGAGCTTCTCTCAAATCCAAAAAAAAAGGTATGAACTGATTTTTTTTTTCAACAATGATACACAGAATTTGTAGTTGCATTCTGGTTGATTCAATGGTGTGCAACAGGCAATTCATATGGTAAAACCAATAAACAAGAACTGATTCTGATTAAGGAAACAAGGGATACTAATAACTTTTTTTTATTTTTTTTTGCGTTGGCTTACAGTTGCATTATCGTTTGAAAATGGTTTAGAAATCATGAAGAAGTGTTATATGACAAGTACCAAGAGCTAGCATATATACAAGGTAAGATGTATGTTAATCGTAGCAAATTAGTTTTATAATAGTTGTAAATCGATCTGATTCGAATAAACATGATGAAAAATGACAATGCGTAAGAACTATGTAATTTTGGGGATATAATTGTGGTTTTTCGGTTGGTTTACGAGTTGCATAATCATTTAATAATAGTTTCATTACGTTTTTTGCGGGAATTTATTGTGGAAAAGATAGAGGACGAACGAGTTTGAGAAATGGTTAGCTTCCCAAAATTTAAATGAAGTTTCTTAATAGTTTTATTCGCGTTTCTTTGTAGTTTATTAACAACCAAAAAAATGGCAAAAATCAGGGAATCGGGACATTGTGAAATACAATGCTTGAACAAAGGAACAGAGATAGAAGTAAGTTTGTACTCTATTTCATAACATAATAAAACCGAGTTTTAAAAATTCGTTGACTCGGACTAATAACCATTGCAAAAACACGGGGAAAGGAAAGACATTCCATTCCTAGTCTTCTACAATGGAAAATTCGATGATCGAATGAATTATGAAAATTATGAAGCCATGGACACTACATTTCGCCAATTGTAACTATGAAGATTTGCAACGAAACTCAAAGATGCCCCGGAATGCAACCAAGAAAACACTCGTTTTGCAACCGAAATATCAAGTGAAGGAAGGATACCTGACCATTGAGGATAAAGGATGATCAAAGCACCGCATTTCTACATACAACTCAAACTCGAAAGACCCCGAGCTTCACAACATACCCAATGTGTGTGAATGTCATCAACAACCCAACAACAACCATCGATGCAACATTCTTTGGAAATGACAATTCATTAATTACACATAGAAGCGCCTTCCAACCAATCGAATACAATGCGCAACAACAAGACTCAACAAATCAACAACATATAATTGAAGCAAGAAATCTTGGAATTTGGGGAAGAAAGTTTTGACTTCATGGACTATGCAAAACTTGTGGCAGAGGAAATGGTTGAGCAACCGGAAAACAACAGAAAAAAGGAACCGAAATCACAGGATTATGACGAACTACTAATCACGTATCCGCATCATCCGGAAATAGAAAGAAGCACAAATATACAAAGACAAAGAAACAACTGCAGAGTGTGCTTGGTTTCTATGCAATTAGGAACAACTTCCAATTCGAGTTAAAAAATCATGTGCAAGAACATACAAGATTTGTTGTTTGGATCCAAAATGCAAGTGAGCACTAATGCGGCATCCAAACGGGCCAACAAAGTCATTCATCATTCGAAAGTACGACGTAAAGGTGATACACACTTGTGATCTAAACATCAGATTTGCCGACAAGAGACAAGCTACAACGAAATTGATTGGAAACTACATCAAGTCACGGTTCACCAACATAAAAACAACTCAAACGCCACAAGACATCAGAGGATAAATGAAACACAAGTATGGGGTGAGAATGAACTACATGAAAGCATGGAGAAGCAAAGAGCACGCGCAAGAAGAATTACGAGGGAAAAGCCAACGAATCATACAGTTGTTGCCGGTTTTTTGCACATGTTGCAAAAAACTAATCCCGAACAATAATGCACATGGAAACAGAGGATGACAACGAGCAAGTACTTGTTTGTCGCACCGGATGCATCAATAAAAGGATGGAAGAAATGCAAACCTATAATAGTTGTTGACGGAACTTTCCTTAAATCAACATATGGAGGTACAACGCTCTCTCGCTTGTACACGTGATGCAAATGGGCACATTTTTCCACTAGCTTTTTCCGTTGTGGATTCGTAAAACAACAACTCATGGCAATGGTTTTTCACAAAAGTGAGAGAAACATATGGGATTAGAGAGGAACGTGCTTTTTGATCTCGAGATAGACATGAGAGCATAAGTAAGGCGGCTTGTCAAGTATTTCCGAAATCACACATTGCTATTTGTGTATACCACCTCGTTAAGCAACCTAAAAGCAACCTTCAAGAAGAATGCAAGCAAGTTTGGATAAACCATTCTTCGGCTGCGCAGCATACACGGAGAGGAAATTTGAATACCATATGAGCGAGTTGGACAGCTTGGACATCCGTGTAAGACCATATTTACAACAAGTTGGATACCACGAAATGGTCAAGATACCATCGCAAAAAACAACAGTATTCAACTATGACTTCAAACATTGTTGAATCTCTAAATGCAAAGCAAACTTGGCAACAGAGAGCTACCAATCACAACACCGATGGAGTCATTGAGAGCATTGATTCAACAATGGACATACACAAACGAGAAAAAAGCACGTAAAAACAACAACATTTTTAACACCTACAAAGCAGAAAAGAAATTAGTCGACAACTTTGTGGAATCATTGACAGAAAAATGTAATGACATGTTAAATATTTTAGTTGCATTTTAGTTTCTTTATAGTTTGTTTTTCGTTGTTATACATATTAACAAGCTTTTACACTTAATCCGCAGGTAAAACCAATAAACGAGACCATGTTCGAAGTCATTGAACTAACCGGATCATGGGTCATCAACCTCAAGGAGAAAACATGCGGTTGCAACGATTCCAACTTGATGAGTTACCGTGTGCTCATGCGCTCATTTATAAAAGAGATGAACTTGAATGTTTACAACTACATTTCGGGTTATTACACCACGCGAACATGGCTTGAAACATACAGCGGCTCAACATATCCGGTACACAATCACACAACTTGGGATGTGCCACAAAACATAAAAGATATCATTGTTCTGCCACCAAACCAAAAAATAAGATCTGGAAGACCAAGGAAACGAAGGTTTTTATCTGAATGGGATACAAAAAAACATAACAGGTGCGGCAAATGTGGACAACACGGACACAATTGAAAGACATGCAACAATCAAGCAATAAAATAGATACATATGAAATATTTGAATTGTTTAATTTTGTGTGCAAATTCAAACAAAGTTGATCCGTGATGCTCTAATTACATGGGATTTCATTTTTATGAAATTTGAAACTTGAGCTTTTTAATAGTTTCAAAATCGTTTTGTTGATTGCGACCACTTTGTAAAATATTAAGTACGAATGACTTATTCTTTACGAGTTTTAAAGGCGCCGACAATAATTGATAAAACATAACTTGAATAAGGGAAAAGAGTTAATGGAATACGAAGAATAAATATACATTCATAGCACTATTTAGGAAAAATGAAAAATAGTTTGTATTTAGTTGGTTAATAGTTTCTCCATAGTTGTGCGACCGTAGATAAGAACTTGAACAATTAAAAAAACACACAACTTTGGGAAATACAAACCTATACAATAAAGATATTATAAGGAGTGAATGTCAAATATCCTAAAAGTTTTAAACCAGCTACATAGTATAAAATCAAATATAATACCTACATTGAAACAACAACACTAAAACTTGTCAAGTAAATAGATTCAACAAATAACATAATAGAGCCACCAAATTAAAAGATCCTATTTCTTCAATTTAGATGCCTTAGAAGACTTGGTTTGCTTCTCATCCTCGCTGTCAATACTTTCGTCAATTTTCCTTTGTCCGTACGAGTAGAAAAGTGAAGCAAGTCGGGTTCGATAAACTTCGATGTCAAAGTACGGCGGGGACATCCTTTCCGTGTATAAAGAATTCGGCAAAGGCAACATATGCTCCACAATCAACATTAAAAAACATAGAGAAAAAATAAACGATTAGAAACTAAAAAACAACATAAAAGAAACTTAAAAGAAACACTCACTTCTT
Source organism: Cannabis sativa (assembly GCF_029168945.1). Lineage (NCBI taxonomy): Eukaryota > Viridiplantae > Streptophyta > Magnoliopsida > Rosales > Cannabaceae > Cannabis > Cannabis sativa. The sequence continues at coordinate 60,736,773 of NC_083609.1, forward strand.
CTGTTTGTAAAGATCACCAAGCTCCACGATTCTCAATGGAGGTAGGGTCGAATCGAGGCGAGGAACTTGTGGTCTATTCTTCCGTAACCCAAGTAAATCGAAAAACAAAGGCGCAACACACGGAATAAGCCTTCATCGCATTCCTAGCCGCGCATTCATCTTCGCGGTTCTCAAAGAATTGTACGAAAATAACGTCCTTTCGTGCACGTCAAGACGCCCAAAACCCAATGACTTTCCGCTTCTTAAATTGATGATGAAAAGCACGTGATCGGCTTCATACCAAGGCTTGGAACGGGGAATGCGCATACCTCGGATGTAATGCGCAATTGGGTGGGCGGCGTGAATGTGTGACATCTTAGTCTTCATTGACTTGGCCTTGTTAAATTTGTGGTACAATGCTTGGATGGAATCATCAAAAAGACAATCAGTAGTTGCGAAATTCAACGTCACAGCGGAAGAATACTTACCTTTTCCGAAGGTAATAGAATATGGTGTTCATATGCCGAGAAAAAAAAACAACACGTAAACACAAATGAAAAGGTTTAACAATCGTAAAAAACCGAAATGCGGTATCAAAACTAAAAAACATTTATAAAGAAACTAAAAACAAACTACCATAAGTACAAAATAAATTGGAAACTTTACCGAGTCGTTCATAAACATGTCGCATGTGGCCAAATGGTAAAACCAAGTTTTATCCTCAACATAATCAACACCTAGCCTAAAACCCGGGGTAAATTTCTTTGCGCCGTCTTCATAACAATTATAATGCCTACAACAACAAAAAAACGGCAAAAAAATAGCATTAAAACAAAGAATAAACTGGAAAAAAAAATAATACAAAAACAGATTTAATAAAGAACGATCCTGGGATGTTTAAGCAATCCTTGACCAATCCAAAAGTCAAATTTTACCTCAATCTCGAGATACGGGATCGCAAAAGCATCATTAAGAGCATAAAAGGCCACTTCACATAAGTCACCATTTTGAAATCCCTATCATCCCCCGATTGAGAACCCGAGGACATAAGCTCCATTGGAGTGCTAAACATCACGAACCCGAAATCAACAAATGGAGATTTCAAGGCGGAGCACGCTTCCTCTTATCCAACGAGAGGTGTATCGAGACGGTATCCTCGCTTCATCGCATGAAGGGCATCCGACTTTTCACCAACAACATCCGGATTGGGTGCGGGGACCTAAAAAATGAAGAATGCATTAAAACAAGCTTGCAAAACATACTAGAAACTAATGAGCAACCAAAAAGAAACCTAGTTTTTTTGAAAACAATTAAAAGTAAACTTACATTGATTTTAGCAACATTTCCTCGAGCCGGCCAACACAACTTGATCATCATCTATTACAAGTGGCTCAACCCATCAAAGAAATCGTCCCCCTTCAATCGAGACTCATCGCCCTTCGGCTTCTCAACATCCTTAACATTTTTATCACTCCCTCCAACATCCTCGAAGGATTCACATCGGCGAAGAAGAACGGCCTTGTCGGCATCATCGCATCCCCACCAACTTTAACCAACTCACCACCATCGTCGGAGTCGGAATCAATATTTTCTGGATCAGGCAATTGCTTCTCATCATCCTCGGCATCATCATCATCATCATCATCAGGATCATCATCAGAATCTTGAGTTACTAATTCATCCGATGACTTTCCCTGTATCAACCAACATAAATGAAACTTAAATAAAACAGTAAAGAAACTATACAAAAAAAAATATAAAAAAACCTAAACAATAAAATAAGAATAAATACCTCGTCAGAAGGACGACGATGAATGGCATTAACCTTCTCTTGGATATCCTTAATTACAGTCATTACGGATTTGAAATTAAAATCAACAAAACACCTCAACGAAATGAAGTCCTCGCCAATGATGATTGATTCGAATGAGCATCTCCGGCTTAGATTTCATCCAATCAATATCTCGCCGAATCGACTTCTTTGAAGATGAGCCCCCCTCGAAGGATTTCTTCGCTACACCACGTTCATCAATAGATTCATCGAGAAATAGACCGTCGAAGTTGAAGCCGCCGCCTCTCTTCATCGCAGGGACGCATGTTTTTTATCTTCAACTGAACAGCATAATCAAACATAATATGAAAAAAAATTAAAACAATTGGAAAAACCAAAAAACAACAACATATATAAAACTGAAAAGAAACAGGAAAAAAACAGTAAAGAAACTATAAAGTACCTTCTCCAAAGGTAAATCAAAAATCTTGCCCTTCAAGTCTCGAAGGGTTGGATTTTTGGTGACGATGGTGTTGCTCCAGTTCAGAATCCTGGGAATAGAAGATGAAACTCTCTTACAGAAAGAGTTCACCATTGCGGGGACGACATTCATAAAACCAAACAAGGTGAAAACCCAAGGACATCCCAATGCCCTATATCAGCCATCATATTGGCCTCCCTTCTCTGCCTTTCTATTTTTCATAATGATCCCATGCTCAATCCTACCTTTGAATGAGTCAATTGTCAATTCAAATGATTCCCTACCCCAACAATACTCATCCCACCGACCGCTATCAACTACATCTAGAACAAACCTAGACACTTCTTTGTCAGGAGTATTGCTAAGAAGAAAACACTGAATGAAATACAAAACAGCCATTTTCAAACCAATAGACTCATCCAAACCCCACCGACTACCCAAAAAAGCATCCTCGATGGCTTTGTTGTCAATAGTTTTTACACCACGGAAACATGTTTCTACCAATTGATTTGTTTCCTGTGAAAACAACAACTTGTTGCAATCACCGAAACAATCTAAACCGTAGATCGTGTAAAATTCTTGACTAAACCGTATGCAACGGCCAAATAACCTTAGCCCAAAACTCCTTAGGATTAGGTCAGAAACTTCACTTAGTAATAAACTATGAACGACTTCAGGATGAAAAACAAACTCGGGCATATCCGTAAAATGCCCAAACCGAGTTTGACGAAACAAAGAAAGCAAATTAACGAGATAAAGTGTTTTTAATATTATTTATCACAGGAATAAACAACGGTGCATACACACTTTGATCCGTAAAAATCGAAGGACTAAATTTACGATCCCAAACCCGCAACATAACAAAAAGGGCCAAGATAAATTATAAATCCTGAATAAAACGATGAAAACCGAAATACAACTACAAACAAACTAAAAACAAACTATCAATGGCAAACAACTACACGAAAATAACAAGAAAAGACCTTAAATCGTTTGGAAACATAAAAAACAACAAACAACTAACCCTAAAAGAAATCGAAAAATGCGTATAAAAAGAACAACAAAACTATATTAAAAGCAACAAACAAACTAAAAAACATATACAACTATAGAAAAATATAGAGCAAAGATTTGAAAATCGTTTTGAAATCTAAAATATAACTTGAAACAACTAAACCTAATGAAAATCGAAAACACATCAAAACATACCAAGAATAAACTATTAAAAAGGCGAAAAGAAACTACCGAAGAATGATTGAAAAACCAAAAACGAAAACAAAACACATAACCTGTAAGCACAAAAAAACACCGAAAATAAAGAAAACAAAACAAAATTAAAGAAACAACACCCAAAAGCGAATCAAATGAAATGATCAAAAGCAACAATAAATAACTAAAAAATTTAAAAACATAAAACAAAATGCGCAAATGAAACCCTAAAATTACACAAAGCATAATGAACATGAAAACGCCAAAATCTGGGTAAAGCATAAATGGAAGAAAGGGGGAAACGAAAATAAAACTAAAAACCAACCTCAGTCCGATCTTCAGCATGTGTAATAGATTTTTGAAATTTTTTCCCAGAAATTTCTGGAAGCGTGGGCTCCTCCAAGTTCAGCTTCGATTTCTTCGAAGAATGGGGTCTCACACGCTTCGGCATGGGAGCTTCAAAATCAGAATCAAAATCATCAATGATTGGGCGTTTACCCTTGGATTTGTTGGCCAAAGATTTCTTGCCCATTTTTGATTTCTTTTTGAGAACTGGAGAAGGGGATGAAGATGACCGAGTGATTGCCATGGTATAAATAAGATTGAAAAAAATGAAACAGAGAGGGAAAACAGTTGCTAAATCGTGGGCTAAGAGGAAGTTGAAAATTCGTGGATGAACCAAAAATAAGAGGGAAAAACGTGATAAATTATGGGTGGTTAATGGAGGTTACTTGAATTCAAAATGAACTTAGAGAACAGAAATGAAGAATAGAAAATGAAATGAAAACAAAATGAAAAAAGAGAGGGAAGAGAGTATGATTTGATTGATGATGCATGGGGAGAGCACACGTGTATGCATGGTATGATGAGTAAGTGGTAAATGTGTAATAAAAATAAGTTTGTAAGTAGAAATGTAGCAATAGGCGTGTGAGGGTAATTATGTAATAAAGTGTGTAAAAAGGATTTTTCATGAAAAAATTTCAAAAAAAAAATACAAACATATATTAAAAAATATAAAATGTTAATAAAAATAATAAAAATATTAAACGGATCCTTGTCGAACAGGAGTGTCATCTCCGTCCTCGCCCCGTTTAACATTCGAGGACAAAAATGATACTTTTTTTTTGAGAAAATGCGTCTATATCATAGATTCAAATAAGTTAGACCTCTCGGTCGTTACACAAAATATTGTTAGGTACAACCGAAATCGGGATAGACCCAAATACCTGATGAGTAAACGCCCATCTAGCCACATAATGAGCGGCAAAATTACAGGTTCTACTAATAAAAGCAAAATTACAACTAATAAAGAGGGGAGAAGACTTAGAACAAAATGAGATATAGTTTTCAAGCGCTCAGCAAGAATCCTTCCCATTGAGAGCATTGATAACCACACTCGAGCATTGATAACCACAAAAATGATACTTATCCTTGTCTCGTTCCCCATTTAAATGGGAATTCCCATCCCATTAGGGACGGATCCCCATGAGGGTCATCTCCACAGAAAAAATATGCACCTCTCAAAAGTTCTAAAAATATAATTCATGTATTAATACTGTTAAAAATTAAATTTAAATATTTATTTATAAACTACACTTAAACTTAAATATTTCCGCATTAAATTATACCTATTTAAAATAATTTATGTAAGAATGTATTTTTAATGGCAAATGGAAACTTCTTGTTCACCAAAAAAAAAAATCCAATAATTATTATTGACAATATATAATAGTAATAAATTACTTTGTTTTATCTTTTTCATTTCACTTCTCTTTGGTTTTTTACTTGTCTTCAAAGTCTTCCACTCCTTTGTCTTTATTCTTACACAAACTCCAAAGCTCTAACAGAACAACCTCACTTTCCTCATCAATGGAGGAACCTCAACCACAACCACAACCCCATTTCCCATACTCAGATCTAAACCCATCTCTTCATCCAAACACCATGAGACAACAACATCAACAACAACGACGACGACAAAGAGGAGTTGAAAGAGGAGGAGGAGGTAAATCATGTACTCACTTACTTTTCAAAGCTCTTTTAGTTGCCATACTCATCATTCTTCTACCATTGTTCCCTTCTCAAGCTCCTGAATTTATTAACGAATCTGTTATCACCAAGTTCTGGGAGCTTATTCACCTTCTATTCATTGGCATTGCCGTTTCCTATGGCTTATTTAGTCGAAGAAATAATAATGTTGAAATTAGGTTTGATGAGACTGATCTTTCATCCCCAAAGGTTGAAACTTTACATTATGATATGTCTAAAATGTTTCAGATTTCATCGAATTGTGATGATGGGTTTGTTGATCCCAATTTGTCTGTTAGTGAAAATGGGGTTTGTTTTCAGGGTTGGAATTCAAAGTATTTACAGGGTGAATCAATGGTTGTTGTGGCTCAACCCAATTATGGTGAGAATAGATTGGTAGCTGATTATAAACCTTTAGGATTGCCTGTAAGGAGTTTGAAATCTAGAATTAGGAAAAGGGAAAGTGTAGATGTTGTTAATGATTATGAGTTAGGTTCTGGTTCGGGTTTGAGTTCGAGTTCGAGTTCTCAGCAGGGTTCATTATCTGAGACTTTTGTTAATGATTCACAAGAGAAGTTCTTTGGTGAGTTGTGTTGTCCTCAAAATGATGGCATTGAGTTCAATAAATTAGGTTCGGGTTTGGGTTCGGGTTTGAGTTTGAGTTCTCAGCAGGGTTCATTATCTGAGAGTTTTGTTAATGATTCACAAGAGAAGTTCTTTGGTGAATTGTGTTGTCCTCAAAATGATGGCATTGAGTTCAATAAATTAGGTTCGGGTTTGAGTTCGAGTTTGGGTTCTCAGCAGGGCTCGTTATCTGAGAGTTCTGTTAAAAATCCACAAGAGAACTTCTTTGGGGAAATGTGTTATCCTCAAAATGAAGGCATTGAGCTCAATAAATTAGGTTCGGGTTTGGGTTCGAGTGCTCAGAGTTCGTTATCTGAGAGTTATGTTAAAGATTCACAAGAGAATTACTTTGGTGAGTTGTGTTCTCCTCAAAATGAAGGCATTGAGTTCAATGAAGCTGTTGTTGTTTCATCACCTTCCCCAGTTCCATGGCGTCCGAGATCTGGAAGGAGGAGGAGAATGAGAGAAAGAGTTTGTAGTGATCGTCGTCCTTCTTCACATTTTAGACCACTCTCAGTTGATGAAACTCAATTCGAATCTCTCAGAAAAACAGGATCACCTTCAAATGATTCCCCTTCACATTCGGTTTCTTCTGAAGAGATGAACTCGAAAATTGAGGACGAATGTAGCAGCAATAGTGGTAAGAGCTTTCAAGGGTCTTATACTTCTTCGAATTCACCATCACCACCCTACTTGAAGAATTCGGATGTAAGAAATTCAAAGAGTTCTCAAGGCTCCTCTGGTTCAGATTCCCCTTCACCCCCAAAAATGAATGATGAAGTTTCAGAAGTACTGAACTCGGAATTGGAAGTTGATGATGACAATAAAACACAAGGCTATGGATGGTCTCCTGCTTCATCAGGTTTTCCTTCGCCACTGAAACCAATAAATGATCAAGCTTTAGAAGTAACGAGCTCGGAAAGAGAACAAGATGGTAGCAAACCAAAAGGTTTTCGGGGGTTACTACCAAAGCCAGTGAAACATGGTATGAGGAAAACAAAGAGTTTCCAAGGATCTTCTGCTGGACGCCCCCGATCACCACCCAAACCAGTGAATGACAAAGCTTCATTGAGTGGATTTCACGCAAGGGGACATAGTGTTGGTTCTTCATATGAAAATGATTTGGCTAGCCCAAAAGATTACTACTGGAATGAACAACAGGAACCGAGTGAGAGTAGAAGAGAAGACATGTTGAGTAACAAAGAGAGTGAACTGAAATCAGAAAGGAAAGTGTCGAGTCCCACAAAAGCTTCGTTAAGGGGAAAATCAGTTCGAACAATCAGATCTCGTGGAACAACTTCCAAGGCTTACGACAAGGGTGAAGAAGGGAGGAAAGAAACAATGAGACATGAAGGTGTTGAGAGCCTGGTTAGTGGAAGCAATAAGCCAAACCTTGATAAGGCCTCAGCCATGAAAATGAACACAGTTCCTGCTGAATATCGAAATAGAGAGAGGGAGGAAACTTCTGAGAATGTTTCTGTAGGATCTGAAGCAGATGACGCGAAGAGTGAAGCTGAAGATGGGGATAACAAATTTCTATCAAGCTCGCGAGAAGATGCTGACGCTGAATCTGTCATTGATGCAACATCAGATTCTAATGAAGTTGATAAGAAAGCTGGTGAATTTATAGCCAAATTTAGAGAACAAATCAGGCTTCAAAAAGTGGCTTCTTTTGATAGATCAAAAGGTTTAAAACTAGGCAACAGCTACCTTAGATGACAATTTTACAAGCTTAAGAAAGGCCAAAGATTCTTCTTGTTGCTGAAATCTTGTGTTTAATTTATTGTTTCTTATATTTACTCACATTTGATTGCATATTCTGTTGGCTCAATACTTGAGCAACTAACACTGTTGGGACAGCTTAAAGTTTAATTATTTTGAAAATTCTATTCAAGCACATGAGTTGTAATGTGTATCGACGCCATCAATCGCGAGAAAAGATTAGAACTTTACTCGAAAATTACATGTTTTGTAACTGGTAAGTATCTTATTTGATCTGAAACTGGTATGTTCCTGTTTTCATTTTTCTGGGCATTTGTTTATGTATTGAGCCATTGGATTCTTTTTCTTTCTTTTTTTGGTGGTTGTGATGGTTGTTGAGTTGGTTTGGTTTATTGTCTGATTTGTGAGGTGGGGTTTTGGATTTTGACATTATTGGAAATGTACTGTGTTTCTTTGTGGGGTATGTTTCTTGATCATGGTGTTTTGAGAAGTTTTGGATTTTGACATCTTTGCAGGGCTGTTTCTAGTTTTTATGGGGTTTAGGACAAAATATAAAACAAAATTCTAACAAGTTTTTAAACTATTTTTCTACTAATAATTTTTGGAGGGTTTTATGGACTAATATTAAAAAAACATAATTTAAAAAAAAGTCTTGGGATGAGGAGTCTTGAGCTTCGGTCGCCCTGCATCTTGTACTTTATGATCTTGTTATGCCTAGAGGTGACGCTTATTCTGTAATTATTTAGCGATATTTTATAAAATTTATTATTTAAAATTATATAAGACTTAATATTTAACTGCATTAATAGCAATATGACAACTTAAAAGATGTTAAGCATCACTGATGTTTTTTTTAAAGTGGTGCTACTAATATTTTTTAGTATTTCTCAAAGCAAAGAACATTGTTATTAGGATTAGGTACCAGTACTTAAAGGTGACGTTTTGTGATTAGTTAGCGATATTCTATAAAATTTATTATATTAAACTTTTTAAGACTTAATATTTAATTAGGTTAATAGCGATATAACAATTTGAAGAACACTAATAGCACAAAGTGCCTTCTAATATTTCTTGTACAATCATAATAAACACAATCATTTTATTTAAAAAAAAAAACACAATCATTTTATGAAAAAATCTATCTATATTTATTACATAAAATAATTGAGATGATAATGTGATCATAGCCCTTCCAACAACAAATATATAAAATAGGCAATGTTTGGAAGCCAATCCAAATTTATTATAATCAAATCCTCATCATTATAATTCACCAAAAAAAATCTCATCATTATAGCTAAGATCAAGAAATTACAAGTTATAAATGTTTACATAGAGAATAATAATAATAATAATTTAGTGTCAAAATACATAATAATAATTAAAATTCATAGAAATATTTATGCTATAATAAAGTCTAAATTAGGGATGGCAAAATTGAATTAGGGTAAAAAAAAATTAGATATGGGTCAAAAAGGGGTCCAGATAACTTGTGATTTTTAAATATGATAAATACATACATAACTTTTTCCTAAACTAATAAAATAGTATGAAAATTCTACAAGGCACATCCTTAAAATGGATATGGGTCATGTACGTTATAGTATTAAGACATCCTGCAAAATTTTAAGTAATTTGGAAAAGTTTAACATGCCGAAAATTATGTTCAAACAGTGTGTTGCACGCGTGACTATTTTATTTTATACGAGTGTAAAATAGACTGTTTGAACATTGTTTTCTATACTGTAAATTATTTCAAATTTTTCAAAATTTTGTAGGATATCTTAAATAGCTATAACGTACATGAATATGAAAAAAAAAAATTAGACTAAAAAATTTTCTAGATGCCGAAACAAGTTAAAGGTGCACCAATACATCCCTTTTAAGGGGTACATTGTAGAATCATTTAATAATAATTAAAATTAATTAAAAATGAGAATAGAGGGTAAAACAACATAGAATAGGATAGGGAGAAGAGTTAGGTAGAGAAGACTAACTGAGTCATGACTCGTGAGTTGTGACGAGTTGTTGTTATGCTTAAATCCCTTCCCTTGGCGCTCTTAACAAAATCCAAAAACCCTTTCTTTCTTCAACAAATTCACCATTGCAACTCTCAAAAAGCTTCGATTTTTCTGCTAACCTCCTCCTCAATCTCATCCAGGTATGGAACTTGTTTGTTTTTACAGTTTATTTTGCGCACTGAAATTTTATCCTGAAATCCACGAAGTACAAGAGACACAATATTGATTTTTCTTATCTTATTAGTGCAAATTGCTTTGTTGTTGTATGCAATTGATTATTGATGTGTGTTTGTTTACAAATTTCGTATCGGTTTTTTGAATGGAAGAGTTGAGATGAGATGGAAAGGTGTTCAATTTAAAATTTGGTTTTAGGGATTTTTACTGTTTATCTTATTTAGAATGAGATAGGAAAGGGGTTAAATTTTTGGATCATTGATTGGATTGAACAGACCATTTTAACTAGTAGAAGCCTAATCTAGCATAGTCAAAATGGAATGGAATGAAGATGGCTCATTTTGCTAGGAACAGATTTGTCATAGTGTTGATGGTCAATGCACACAAAATTATTCGAGCTAAACCGAAAAGGGATAGCTCAAATGGTCAGGCATGTGGTTTGCTTCTATAAGGTTTGAGGTTCGAGTCCCTACTGATTACCTACATAGCAATTGGTATAGTTTCTTGGTCCCCAAATATTGCAGGGTTAGGTGAGGATCCTAGTTTAATTAAAAAAATAAGTATCTGAGCTAAGTTTACGATAGTGTTGTCAATCGTTTATTCTTTACGAGCTGTTGATGTTTAGGTTGATGTATGAGCTTGGTTAGTAGATGGTAAGTGAAGGAATTTGGTTGTACCTTTTTAATGGTATTATCTTTTGCCTTGTAAGAAACTTTCTCCAATTGAAATGAGTTGAATGTTATGACTGAGAATTCATGTCTGTTCAAACTTAACAGATTCTGAAGGGACAGATAAATGTTCATTTCAAGCTTATACATTCCTTGGTGTCATATTCTTTTATTTATGCTAACATCTTTTCATGAAACAGGATAGCATCGTTTGTTTCAGTGTCATTATAATCGTGAAAGGCTCTCTAAAAGTGTCATCAAATCTCAATGGAGAAATGCTTGTCCACCGAAGAGCAGCAGGCAAAGGTACATTTGACTCCCACATTTTATGATTTTGATCCTTTTCTATTCCCTTGTCGTAATACATGATGTTATATTTGTTAACACGCCCTTCATGTAGCAAACAAGAGCCTCATTGTATGTGGATATAATTATCTCAATCAATGCGTTATTCTGGGGTCTGATTACAGTATCCATATCGGGTGAATATGATGGAGTGGGATTGTTGTGTTTCCCCTTGTTGTATTCTTTGTTCTACTCTTGTTCTGCTTTCTCTGTATGCTTCCATGGTTGGTTACAATTGTCTGCTTTTGTTGTTGATTGCACATTGTAGCAACACAGTGACACACAAAGGCAAATTAAATGTAAAGAAACTCCATTAGGAGTAGTAATTCACTGTTTTGTTTAACTTGTTACTATTCTTTGCTACTATGAAACAAACTAATCATACAAATTTTAATTGCCTCATAATTTACTGTCATCTTATTTCTAAAAATTAGATCTTGAGTTTCTGCAGATCAATGAAGTCAGAAAGATGATAGGTTCTATTGCTGATAAGCTTCCAGATATCTGTTCAGAGGCATCCATATTGAGGTATCTCAGAGCACGGAGCTGGAATACAGCAAAGGCAGGCAAGATGTTGAAACAAACCATCAAATGGAGGCTAGACTACAAACCCGAAAACATTCGATGGGTATGATACTATATTCTTTATTTTTATTGCTAAATATCTCCTCATGAAATATCATTGGTCTTCTTTATAGAAACTCAAGGCTAATGCAATTGATACACCATTGATCCAATTAAGTTCTTGAAACAATTAGAGAACAGGCATTTTATTGATATCAAAGTAAGAATTACAAATTTCCAAACTTTTCGAGACTGTTTGGTATCTCCCTAAGAGCAATATTTTACTCTAAAAATACTAACTCACCTCTGACTGTTTCTTTAACTAACACCTTAGGACTATTAACACAGCTAACTTATTCCATCTCAGCCGTTAAGAATTAGACAACTCAGCTTCTATAATCCTAATCAATTTTACTAGTTAGACTAATATTAAGGCATAACAGCAATTTAAGTTATAAATAATTATATAGGTAGGCTAATAATAAGCCTATTGAGACTCATCATCTGCTTATTCAAAATAGTTTCTTCCCTCTTTTTCAGGAAGATATTGCTCGTGAAGCTGAAACCGGAAAAATCTACAGAGCTAACTATTTTGACAAATTCGGAAGGGCTGTTCTTATCATGAGACCTGGTTTCCAGGTAGCTAAAATAGATTGACATTTTTTGTCTTTGTTCATCATGTACTATCATTAATATCCATATCTATAACTCTGAGCTCATTATGATTGTTTTATCTCGTACTTTTAGAACACAAACGTTGTAAGTGGACAAATCAAGTATCTAGTCTATTGCATGGAGAATGCAATAATGAATCTAAAGTCAGACCAGGAGCAGATGGTATGGTTAGTCGATTTTCAAAACTGGAACACTTCTAGCATTTCAATAAAGGCAACTCGGGAAACAGCAAATGTCTTGCAGAATCACTACCCCGAGAGATTGGGTTTTGGAATCCTCTACAATCCGCCAAAAATATTCGAGTCCTTCTGGAAGGTGCTTATTTCTTATTTCACTTTCATATCACACCGCTATTTTATCTTTGTATTTAGTTCTAATATTATCTACATTTTGTATTTACTCGAGCGGAGTTTTAGGCAAAATAGCTTCGCCAAGCACTCCCCCGTCGCCCCGTCCATTTTTTTTATTATAACATTGCATAATAGTTTCTTTTCTATAATTCTTTACAAAATAACTTCCAGGGATATTAATTGAGCTGTGATTTAATGCTGAAGAAGTAGATAATTAGGGATAGTGTCTTGTTATGGTTTGTATGAATATCTCAGTGCGTCCAAAGTTTTGTTGTTGACAAAGTTATGATATATACCTTTTTGAGTGCAGATGGTGAAACCATTTATTGAGCCAAAGACATTCAAGAAAGTTAAGTTTGTATACTCTAACAACCCTCAAAGCCAGAAGATCATGGAAGAGCTTTTCGATATGGATAAGTTGGAATCTTCATTTGGGGGGCAAAACTCAGTGAGTTTCGATTATGAAGCTTATGCACAAAGAATGAAGGAAGACGAGAAGAACATGTCTAATCTCATTAACTCTCGTTCTTCCTCACCATCCCTAGTGTCCGAAACACATCAGCTGTCAGAAGCATTGGCTTCCGATCTAGGTTCTGATGGTGACGAAGTTAAATCCTCATCCGATGATGAAATAATCCCTTCTGATTTGGTACTCGATGATGAGAAGACACCGGACCGATCAGAGCTACACAATGATGGTAAAGATGTTGTAAATAGCAACATCAAGTAGTATGCATTTGAGATTTGGTTTAAAGGCTGGAAATTTACTTATTTTGAGGAGTAAAATTCCAAATATATATATATAATATATCTGTAACCTCCACAAACTAATGCACAAGTGAAATCTCTCATTGGTTTTATTGGTCTCCAAATGAGATTTTGTAATAACTCAAACAATGTAAATAAAACTACATATTTCTTTCATTTTGATTATGAAAGTGATAAAGATATGGGATGATGTTGATTGAGAGGTGGGATAAAGCATCCCCAAACTCATTGATCAAATTCGTTGATGTTGGTACTAAAATTCTTCCCATGTTATGCTAATGGTGTCATATGTAGTTTTTTTAAATAATTTTATGTTTGGAGTATTTTTTATTATAACGGTTGTTTCTACAATGCATCCTACTAATATATACTATATTTTTTACAATCTTTTTTTTAATTGTATGATTTTTTTAATTACAAATGTATGCAACTCCAAAAAAAAAAAAAAAATACCATAAGAAAATGACATAAAAATAAGAAAATAAGGTAAAGACAACATACAAATAATATAAAAATAACAAGAGAAGACTACAATGTAAAAATAATAATCCATATTTTTGTAAAAAGAAAACTTATAATCCGTAAAAAATATTAAATACTTCTACATTACACCTTTTATATGTTTCCACATATGAGAGAATTTTTTAGTCTAATTTTTTTTCATGATCGTTTACGTTGTAGTAGTTAAAATATTATGTAAAATTTTGAGAGATTTAAAAAAATTTAACACATCGAAAAAATAGGATTCAAACAGTCTGTTACATTTGAAATTCTTTTATTTTATACGCATATGAAATAGATTGTTTGAACCCTATTTTCGGCGTATTACATTTTTTGAAATTTTTTAAATTTTGCAGGATATCCTAAATAATTACAATGTAGACCACCATAAAAAAATTGGACTGAAAAATTCTCTCAAATACCAAAACAGATAAAAAGTTTATCGATGAACCCGTTTTAGAGGGTACAAAGTACAATTTTTCAAAAATATTTAATAATCTATTCTGTATTTTTGCAATTTTTTGGTTATATATGAAATAATTCAAATATTTTACCGGGGTAAGTTGAAAAATGCCTCTTTTATTCATCAATTAATCAAATTTACCTATAATTTTATATTTATTTGAAACATACATCTTTTTATATGTATTATACCCAAAATACCCTTACATAAGAGAATCACATGGAGAGTATCTTGAAGTGACAGGGGCAAAATTGGTACAATGTTTAAAAAAAGAGGTAAAAATGATAGATTTTAAAAAAGAAGGTAAAAGGGGAGTGATATTTGCACCCCTTAAACTTATAAATACACCCCATTATTAAAAAAAATATAAACTTAAATAATTTTTTAAAATTAATCTTAATATTTTTTTAAAATTTTTTCTTCACATTATTTTATGTTAATTTCAATACTTATTTTGATTTCATTTTTATAATTTTTTGTAACTCCTGTGTATTTTTTTTTATTTTTTTCTTAAAAAATTTCACATAATTTTTTATTTTAATTTTTTTGTCATAATATTTAAAATACACTTTATTTTTGTTGGATAGGTATATTTTTTAAGAATATGAATTGAAAGAAAAAAATTAAAAAAAATTAGTACAATTAAAAATATAAATTTTATATAAAATAAAAAAATATTAAAATGGGGTGCCTTTAGAACTTTTTGGGGTGTAAATAAAATTTCCCTAAAAGAGGACAATATAAAAAGGGTATAGAGTGCAATTTCCTCTATTTTACCTGGACAATGGTAAGCCCAAATCGAGTTTATTGGCCGGCCCATATTATCATAAGCCCAAATCCATTTTATTAGCGGGCCCATATTATCATAAGCCCAAACCCATACAACAACACAACCAACTCTCTTCTTCCTTAACTCAAATCCCAATTTGTATTAGGGTTTTAGGGTTTTAGCAGACCCAAACCAAAAGAACCTACCTTTACCTTCTTCTAAATCTCAACTCTCTCTCTCAGTTACTGAAAATCTATAATCACTACTTCACTCATAGGTATGAATTTCTTTTTCCTTCGATATTTGTTTTATTATGTTATTTTTTTGTTGATTCGTATTGAATTAGCTTTGAATTTCGAATAGTGCTACTGTTTATCTCCAATCTGATTAGTTAGCTTGAATACGATGTTTTCTAAATTTCAAAGACATTCTCTGATTGATTCCTATTCTTAAGAATAATGATTTGTTTTGTGGTGTATACAGTTTTATGCTTGAAAATTTATTTGAGTGTCAATATTTTTTCGAAAAATTCTTCACAAGATGAAAAATAGTTAGTGTTTTTGAAATGTGCTTGTACTGTTGTAGTCATATTTTTAGTAATTAAAGTATCTGTATAAAGGCAATTACACTTTCAGTTAATTTGAATTTCAGATTTCTTCCATTTGAGAATGGTTCTGAAAAGTTCATGGAAATGTTGTAAATTTTGTAACTTGTGCTGTGCATGCCTAATGCTGTTAAGATTGTCTTTAGTAAATTAGTAATATAGAATACTGTTAAAGTTAACTTTTCATTGGGTATATTCTCTTTAAACCCAAGAATCTGTTAAAAGCAAAACAAAATAAGGTTAGATAGACATTTGTTAATAGTTAAGAGATACGGGATAAGAGAGATATGCTTCAATGTTGAAATAATTTACTAGGGATTAAGGTTAAAGTGGTTAGATCTTGCCATATTCTTCATTGTTGTCTATTGTTAGTTTTTCCATTTCTATAGTTTTTCAATTAAGTAATTTATCCAATTACTGATTCCAAATGAGGCCTTTAAATTTTTGGGTTTGAATGGTAATTTGACTTCATACATTTCTTTTATTGAATGAATACAGATTTTGGAAAGTTTAAGATTTGGCCATTTTAAGCTGCAATGACGTTGCTTGAACTGATAACAAAGGCCACAGTCAGTGCCCAAACACCCACTACTCCACCAGATTACCCAGTTGTTCTTGACCCGGATTCCATTTTCCCCAATTTGAATCTAGAAGATAGTGAATTGTGTGCCTCAAATCTTGCTGTTCCGGTTACCGGATGGAAAATCTCTCAATTAGATTCTGAGATTATTGACTTGTGCAAGCATTTCTTTACTAAGCTTCAGGGAAAGCTCAAAAATCCAACTACTTTTGCTAAAGAGGAATTTTTGGAGACTCTGAAGTCGTTCCTTGAGAATGTTAATGAGAAACTTGGACTTTCGATTAGGGTTACTTCTTCCAACAGTGGGTATACTAAGGTCTTAGTTGAGAAAGTAGGGTTCTGTATGGGCAAAGATGTTGCTGCTTTGGTTTTGGAAGCCTGCATTGTTTTTGAGATTTGGGAATTGGTAGAGACCTTGATTTCATATGGCCTTGTTGTAAATTCTTGTTATCCTAGTTTGGTTCCTAAACTCGTAGCAAGTGAGAGATCAGACCTACTTTGTCATTGCATTAAACAGGCATCTGATCTTGGCTCATCAGAGTTGCTCGCCATCTTGAAGTATTTCCTTAGTTTTTCCAAAAAAGCTGCTAGTGATAATACCATGCTAAATGTTCGAAACGAATGGGAGAAACAAGCACTGTTTGCCATGGAGAAAGCCACTGACAAAACTCTCTCGGTAGAAAATTCTATCCTCGCAAAGGAGGCTGCGGTTTTGCTCATGTTGGCATATGATAATTTCTCTTCTCAAGAGCTGTGTTTGCATTATCTATTGGCATCAGTGAATATCGATGATGTTGTCTTATCTTCAGCCTTTAGCAAGTTGAATGGGAAAGAGATGAAGAGCTTAATTCGGTATTTGGGAAAGTGGCTGAAGAAGTATGAAAGGTTTCCTCAAGCTGTTCCTTGCCAAAAGGCATCAACCTTGTTCGGTTTGAAGGCTTGTGATTGGGTTCCTAAGCTCGAAGATGTTGCGAGATGTCTCGGTTTAGTGTTGGATGGGAACTTTTCGGCTCTGGTGTTGCATCCCGGGTTTCATGAAGAACTCATATCCATAGAGTCAGTGGTTTGTTCTTTAGCCTTGGATTCAAGACTATTCTGTTCTGTGGCTAATGTGATTGAAAAATTTGAAAAGTCAAAGTTAGTTCAAGGTAGCTAAGGTAGAACATGTTATAGTTACTTTTGAGTCAAAAATTTTGCTGTCATTGTAATGTTAATTATTTGGGAATGAATTATTCATCCTTTAATTTTTCTTTTTAATGTTTTTCTCTTACTCAAGTTTATATTCATAATCATATACTGAGTTTTAATATGTAGGATTAATGGTTTTGTGTTAATTTGCTACTTAATAAGAAAAGAGAGCTTAAATCCCTTTGTTGCATTGCAGCTCTCATTTCAAAAAAAAAACATTAGGAGTTAGTGATTGAAAAGCTGAAGTCTTTTAAAGATAAAGAACAAAATGGAAAATTGGTAATATTTATTTATTTTATATAAGTAATGATATGTGCAACAGGATTTACACACAAATATTACACATTTATGTGGTAAGTAATTGCAAATAGTCTCACTTATTAAAAGTGACTTGTGATATATGTATGTATTATGTTTATATATAATTTATGTGTGCACGTATCATTATTATTTATATATATAAATAAGGTGATTACACAGTGTAAATCTCTTCACTGCTTCTTCAGTTATTTTAACAATTTCAAAAACCACATGTCAACTATAAGGGTTTATACTTCACCTTACCTTGATTAAGTCATCGATAACTAGGTAACTACCTAAATAGTTTCTATCACACAGATGACACCACATACGACAAGCTAACCTTTAGAAGGGCCAATACTTTAATCCTTTTCGAGAAGGGTTGTGGGGAGTTTTGAAATCTTGACCCAAGCAAAGAAAGATACGCAATCCCTACTGCTACACCACACAATAAAAGCAACCCTTTAATTTTAAGCTTAGTTAAAGTCACTATAACTTTGCAAAAATTGCGATTGGTTTTGTAATTAGCACTCCTCATTCATTTATATATATAGAGAGAGTTTTCGCCTTTAATTATTTCGACACATATTTTCAGGCGCGAAAATTATAATTAGCACTCTTCATTCATTCATTTATATATTTAGAGGAATTTCATCTATTAACTTCTTACTCAACCTTCACACCTAGAATATTTTTTTCAATTTTTTTTAGGGATATTTACATAAATTAATAATTTTTGTAAAATTTTTACATTTTTAAATTTTTTTTTTTTTTTTACATTTTTACGATATTCTATAAAAAACACACACAAAAAATAAATAAATAAGAAAACTACATAAAAGTAACAAGAGAACAACATCAAAAGATTCAAAACAACATAAAAAATAATATACAAATAATAAAAAACAACAACAAAAAAAATAAAAGTACAACATAAAAATACATAAAAAGATTGTATTTTATGTAAATAAAATCTAAAAAAAATCATAAAAATATTAAAAATTTCGTGCATATTGTATTTTTGTAATTTTTTTAATTGTTTTTTATATTTTTTTAAAGGGTAAATAGCGGCATAAGTACCCAAAGTTTGGTATAAGTACCCAATATTTGTAAAACTGTAATTTTCCTCCAGTTTTGTCAAGACAGACTCCGTTCTGAATTTATTAAAGGAACATTTGAAAGTAACTGATACTATATATTTACAAACATTGGGTACTTATGCCGCTAAAAATAAACATTGGGATTATGCCACTTACAAACTTGAAACTTTAAATACTTATGCCACTATTTACCCATTTTTAAATTATTCATTTTTTATGACAAAATGTATGTATTAAATTTTTCAAAAAAAAAAAAATTATGATATCGGCAACAATTTTTTTTTATATTTATGTTTGGGATTTTTTCTATAATAAACTGAAAATGGAAAAAAATTACATTTATGACCTACATAGAGAAAATAAACAAAAATAGAAACTAAAAGTTGTTATTTACAAAAATACCTGCAAAAAAAAAAACGGAGGGGATCCTCCTTCTTCGTGACCCAGCTGTAGAACCCCAACAACCATTTTCAACCATTTTCATTCCAAAACTAGGAAAATCATATCTAAAAAAATGTAGATCTCAAAGAAAAACTACTCAGATCCCGAAAATCCAAATACAAAAAGGGAAAAAAAAATTATCCAACCTCCATTGTTGTACAAAAAAAAAAAAACTCAAAAACAACATTAAGTCAAAAGCCCAACGCCTTCAGAGGAGAAGAATCGAAGAGAATGAGATCTGTAATCATTGAAACTCACCCATGATTGAATCAGAGAAATAATTGAAGGTAATACAATTTCTTCATGAACATCTTCCAATCTTTTATTCTACATAAATGAGAATTTGTTATTAATTGAGGAAAACTGGAATAAATTGAAATAATAATAAAATATTGGTGAATTTGAACAAAAAAACAACGGTTTGCATAAAACAAATATTAATGCATATAATTATATGCTACAGAGTTTTAATCTGCAAACAGTTGTTTCTAAGTTGTTTTCCAGTAAAATAATGGTTGTTTGGAATCTGCAAACGAGAAATGATGAATCTATTCTTATTAATTACTGAATGCTTTAAAATAGTTGTTTAATAGTTGATTTGACAGATTAAAATAGTCGTCCAGATCAAAATGTTATCTGCAAATGTTGTTGCTAGAAAGAGTTGTTTAGTAGTTGTTTTGCCAGATTGAAATAGTTGTTTGCAACTTCTGAAATTGAAACAAATAAATAATTTACATTATTTCAGGATACGGAACCATTACAAATTTTGGTACAGAGCAATGGGCATTGGGATGACAACAACTCAACACAGGCAGATTTGCAGCAATCTGGAAACAACCCAGCAACAACTTCCAAGCAACAACTATCTGCGCACACAATTGGATCAGTTCAAGACGATACATTTTTTCTAGGAACAGGGACTGTGACATCATAATCAACCATACAACAACCAGAAAACAACAAAGAAAAAACTACAGCAATAGATGAATATAAAAACAACTAAAAAATAACTCAATAACAACACAAAAATAACATCAACAAAAATACATAAAAGAAATACAAAAAGAATGACAGAATACATAAAACCGTCATGATAAACGAGTAAAACATTGACAAAAAAAAAAAAACAAAATAGTTACTGTAAAAACAAACTCAATAAAATGATAAAAATCAAGGTAATAATACCTTGGATTTAACTTTAGGCTTTTCTCTCCCATCATGCATTTCGTTCTCAAAATCAGAATCGGATATAACCTAGAACAATAAGGGGGCAAAATTTAAAACACAAAATGTAATACGAAAAAACACAACAACTAGAAAAAAACTAAACAAAAATTGAAAAACAACAAAACCAAACTTACATCCTTTGTAGACTTCGAAGGTTTCGCTCTCTTTGCCTTACGAGACTCGACCTTATTTGGAAAGGGTCTTTTCTTAGTAGCAGATGGCTCTGGAACATCACCCATTACTTTCTTAGCAATGCGCTTCAAACCCATCTTAAGATCAACTTTATATGAATTTTTAGAATTTTTTTTAGCTGGAGATGGGGACTTCGAACCACTTCTAGTGGTGGTCATTTATAGAAGAAGAGAACACAATGGGGGAGGAAGAACTTACAGAGATTATCGAACAAAATAGAGATAGTGGCATAAATGGGAGGTTGAGAAAAAATGTGGGTAAGGGCTTCGACTGGGTGATCGTGGGCTATGGAGGTTGAAGAACAGAGGAAAGAGAAACAGAGAAAAAAAAAGAAAAAAAAGAAGAAGAAGAATAGGACAGATATGCAGGAGGTGGGGTGTTAGAATGGATAAAACATGACATATGCATGGTAAAGGTATATTTGTAATTATTGAACTTTTGAAAAAGTAAAATTGAAAAATAAAAAATGTAAAAAAGTTTAAATAACTGAGAATAAATAAAAATGTAAAAAAAAGGTAAAAAAGGACATGAAGCGTAAAAATATATTTACTAGATATGTTAAAAAAAATTAAATTAAAATTGTAACTATAATAAATATTATTATGAAAAAAAAAAAATTAAAATAAAATATTTCGAGATGTATTTTCACAAAGGTTATAATTAATTAACACTCATTATTTATTAAATTATTATTCTATATTTAAAAAAGAAAAAACAAAAATGAAAACTTGAGAGAAAATAGAAGGAACAAGTGAAGTGTCTAGAACACTCCAAAGACCCATTGATTGTTCTTTCCTTAAAGCCCAAGAATTTCACACCATTTCCTTCCGCCATTGTTGTACCTTCAAACACCCACACTCTAAACGCTCTAAAGTTCCCAAATTGATCTCTCATTTTTAATTTTAGGGCTAATAAAAGTTGTTTTGCTATGGCGGGAAGAGGAGGCGGTAGAACCAGGGGTTTGTTGCCATTTCTGGCACTTGAAACCGTCCTCCATTATCGAAGGTTGGAGAGGAAGCCTCCCGTCACTGCCGGACTTATGGCTGCTAATTGTCTTATCTATTTGAGACCTGCTTTTCTCGATTCGATTCTTCCTACCATTGATGAAGTCTGGTTCAATCCTCGTCTCATTTTCAAGGTACCGATTTCCTTTATGATCTTTAGGAGTTTTGATTGATTCTTGTTGTTATTATTTCTGCTGTTTTGATTCAGTAATATTCAATTCAGATACAAAAGTTTTCAAATTTAACTTTCGTATAAGAATTAGAAATTTGGGGATAATTGGTGTGTTTTTTAATTTCTGAGTTCTTAAGGTTCTTAATCCAATATAACAATTACATATCTATAATTATGATTAAAGAACTTGTTAATTGGGCATTTTTTTCCCCACTGATTTAGTTTCAGTCCAATTTAACTGAATTTATGATTTGAGTAAACAGGAAGAATTTATCAAAGAATCAGAGAAATTATTTGGTAGGCGTAGGACTGATATTTTTCATGGTGTTTTAGAATTTCTTTCCTTACCAATTTAATTGTATGGTTTGTAGTTTGATCATTGATGATCATTTTAAGTCTGGGAATTCTCTGATTTTGTTGGACACAATTAAACTCTTTGAATTTGTAATGATTGGGTGATCATCATTATTAGTTTGATCTTTGATAATCATTTTAAGTCTGGGAATTCTTTGATTTTTTATGTTTTTGAATTTGTAGAGTTATTATTAGTTTGATACGAGTGATCATCATTATTAGTTTGATCATTGATAATCATTTTAAGTCTGGAAATTCTTTGATTTTTATGAACTGTTGAAACCTTTTGAATTTGTAGACTATTTATAATTATTAGCTTGATATGGTTGATTAATTCCAACAGTATGGGGACTTGAAGCGATTTTTCTTGTCGCCATTCTATCACATTGGCGAGCCTCATTTGTTTTACAACATGTTGTCACTCTTATGGAAAGGCGTTCAGCTCGAAACTTCAATGTCGAGTGTTGAATTCGCATCCATGGTTGCTTCTTTGCTCGCAATGTCCCAAGGAATAACCCTTCTGCTTGCCAAGTCGCTTCTATTGTTCTTCGATTATGGAAAACCATATTACTCTGAGTATGCAGTTGGATTTTCCGGGGTCTTATTTGCCATGAAAGTAGTCCTCAACGCACAGTCTTCAAACTACACCGACGTTTATGGACTCATAGTCCCATCTCGCTATGCTGCTTGGGCAGAACTGATTCTTATCCAAATGTTTGTTCCCGGGGTTTCCTTCCTCGGTCATCTGGGTGGAATTCTGGCTGGGATTGCTTATCTTCGGTTGAAGGGTAGTTTTTCTGGACCCGACCCGCTCTCTATCCTCATTGGAGCTTTCAGTCAAGGTCTCACGAGCTTTGTAACATGGCCAATGAGGATTGTTAAGGACTTGTTTCGATGGAGGAGACGAAGAATATCTGGTAGGGGATATGTTGGAGGGGGCGGGAATAGGCGAGGAAGAGCTGAATCTCAGGCCACTTGGAGATGCCCTGCTTGCACCTATGATAATTATGGCTTGTTAAGCATATGTGAGATGTGTGGCACCAGTAGGAATGGGGATGATTTATCGAGTTTTAGTCCTCCATTTTCGAGGGGTTCGGATGATCGCCTTTCTCTAGATGAGCTACGCCGAAGGAGAATTGAAAGATTTAACAGGTAAAGATTTAATGGGGTTTTGATGTATTTGGGGGTTAGAGACTATCATATAGTTTGGCAAAGATGTATATGAAGAAATCGAAATTGATCTGCCATTGATGGTTTCTCATTCCTTCCCTGAATTAGGAATATACACACAAACAGAGCTTATTCTAAGACCAAACTCTTCAACTCTTAAATGGCAAAGTTTGATGGGAAAATATTATATATGTTTTTTTTTTTCATTATTCAACGATATAGAAAGGATGTCCTAAGTTAGAGAGTTTAATTGGTAAATAAGTTTCTGAACTGCAAATTTAGTATTTGTTTTTGGTCTTTTGAAAAAAAAAATGTATATTTTAAATTTGTAAGTTTGAATTTTTCTTTCCCAGAAATGGAAGTATATAATTTTATTTTTTTTGCAAAGATATTTAAAATTGAATTTGTAAAATAGTTTTCTGATATTTAAATGAATATTTAAATTAAAATAATCGGTTAATTACTGCTCTATTTGTAATTAATGCTATAAGAATTTTTTAAAAAATATATCAATATTTACATATATGTTAAAATACAATATTTTTTTTTTTTTTTTTTTTTTAAAAATGAAATAATAACTTCATTGAATAATTAGCATTCAGAATACAATATTTGAAGAAACACTGAGTTAAAATTTTGAACTATTTTAGCTTGATGGAGTTTCTTTTTAACAATATTTATTTATATTTATACTTTATGAGCTATTAGTGCTTTAAGAGCATTTCAACAATTTCTTTACCTATTTTTTAAAATAAATTAAGGAATATAGCTGTTTTTTGTGCAGTTCTATTATAATATTTTTTTTATATAATAATAAAAAATAATAAATAAAAAAATTATTTTAATTTATAATAATATTTAAATTATTTTAATATGTAATATAGTCGAGTGTGAGAATAGCTCGAGGTAGGATAGGTTACACTTCATGTCTGATCAGTATGAGTGAGAGTAGATTATCGTATGTGATGACAATGTGTGATAAGATACTGTGTGTTATGATTCATATATGTATTAAGAACCAAAAGTGCTGAGGTTGGGTTGTTCTTTTGCCATTGACGAAGCTTTGCCTTTCGTCGTCAAAAATGGAGGCCACCACCACAGATCTAGCCTTCACAGTCGAAGACCACCAAGAGTTCATCTCCTCCTCGCGCATACACCACGGATCTGGCCTAAAAACAACACTATGTTTTGGGGTTTTTTTCTGTAAAAAAACAAACTTGCAACACCAGATCCCAAAACCCAGTTCTCCCTCCTGCCCGATCTCATGAGCCCACCCTTTCTCTATCTCGTCTTTATCTCTTCTCGTCGAACCTAGAAAAATCAAAACCCGAACCCTGACAGTCCACCCTCGAGCGCCTTTCCTGTCCGTCTTTCTCCTTTTCTCCTTCTCGGATGTGGGCGACAGTGGTGGTGCTCCGGTCACCGCAGGCCATGAATGGAGGCCACAAATCGTGGTGGAGCTACGGTTGAACTCTCGTGTTTGGCTGGGATGATGAAAAAGATAAACAAGAAAAAAAAAATGAAAAAAACAAAAGAAAATATATAATAAAATAAATTTATAATTTTAAAATATATTTTTTAATTTTTATTTTATTTTAATTTTTTTAATTAAAATTATTATTTGGACCAATAAAAAATTGACACGTGGCACTTTGTTTGAGTTTAACGGATCAGTTAAAAAAGGAACCAACGGACTTACAGATAATGTCACCTTGGGGACTAATCTGCATCAAATCTAAATTTTTGGAAACTTTTGCCGCAATTATTCCTATTATTTAATGGGTGGATAATTTAGTAAAATTATGACTTTTGTTTTGTGTAGGATTCAAAATGTAAACTTAATATAATTCATTTATTTAGTAAATTTAGATTTTCAGAAACTAACTTGTATATATAGAAAGCAATATATACATACAATGAGTAATAATTTATATCCAAGAATTTAGTTGTATAAATATAGAGCAATATATGCATACAATGAGTAATAATTTATATCTATGAACTAACTTGTATATATATGAAGCAATATATGCATACAATGAATAATAATTTATTCCGTGAACTAACTTGTACAGAATATATTTAGAAAATTAATTTATATATATGGAGCAATATTTCATATAATGAATAATAATTTATATTCAGAGTAAATATCATATACTCACATACTAATATTGTGTAGTTTAGTTAGATGTTATCTTGTTATGTACTATAAGTTGTGTATATAACAAAATACTAGTACTTTAATATCTATATATAGTTAACATTATAATAGTTATATTTAATTAATTTGATTGTTGTAAATAATAAAATCATATCAAATATTAAAAAAAGTTATGTACCTGTTGAGAAAAGAATTTCATAATACTTAATAATCAACTATGAAAATAATATACTTATCAAAAAAAAAATTATGAAAATAATATTATAGTGAAGAACCTAATACTAAATTAAAGAAAAAAAAAACTAATTGAGAAAAAAAATTAGAATAATTAATTTTTTGAAAAAAAATATCCAAACTATTTAAAAAGACTTGTTAACATATATAATTATTTTATATACTTAACGTGTATTTTTCTTTTTAATGAAAAAATTAAAATAATTAATTTTTTTTGAATTGTATATAAATATTTATAAATTATTAAAAAAGAAGAGAAGATTAAGGATAAAATTGTATTTTAAATCATTTTACCCTAATAAAAAATTAAAAAGTGAGATTAATTAAGGAGAAAATAATTAAAAGTATTTGGAGTAATTTTAAAATGTCACATCATCGCTTCATATCTCTTCTTTATATAGATACTAGGAAACAGGCCGCGCTTCGCGTGCGGCGATTAATGGTAATATTTACTGTTATAGCTAATTTGCACATTGTGTATTGGAGGACAAATACAAAAAATAGGCCAAATTTAATCCAAAATATACACCATCTATTGGAGATGGTCTTGTCTTAGATGTCAAAATAGATAAGAGGTCTACCGAAATACCCTTTAAGTGCATGGTAGACTTACCCAATAATCTCTTACTAACTTATTATTTGTTTCTAACAAAATCTAATTAGAAAAACCTAAATTTTTAGAACATCATAAAATAATTGAAGTTTGAAATATTACAAGCACAAAATAGGAAAAAAAAAAACAAAATAAAATGAGATTTTTTTTTTTTTTTTAATTTAAGCGTTTATATATTATAATGTATATTTTGGGACTCAAACTCAGGACCTCCAACACACACATATTCTCTTATGGTCACTTGAGGCTCTCTTGAGCTAGCCTCAAGCAAGTAGTAAATAAAATGACATTTAGTAATAACATGTGTCACTTAAAAAAAAATAACATAAGTTACACTGTAATTTTGAAAAAAAATAGGTTATTGTAATTTAATTAAAGTGCTACTACTACTTATTTATTCATTCATTTTTTTTAAGTAAGTACTTACTTTTTTAATTTTAAAAAATTATTTAATAGATAATGGTACACTAATATTGGCCGGTTACTAATTTCAGCTAAAATTCATATACCTTTACTATAAATGAAGCTATCTTAATCATAAGATACCAAAAGTACATATTTTATATCAATCTAATGGTTTAAAATATAAGCTAATTAGTAATTTTTTCCCCTGAACTTTGACATGTATTAAATTGTACCCCTGAACTTTTTTGGCCGTTAAAAATTCCCCTCGAACTATTGAGATTGTTAAATTTAAGGACTTTTGTCTAATTTCATTCAATTTACTGTTTCAATGATTGTTTATGTACTAAATCATGCTCCCCAAAATTTGATATTTACCAAATCATGCCCCTCAAACTTTGATATGTACTAAATAATGCCCCTTGAACTTTTATCCATGTTAGAATTTTTTTACTAAAATTAGACAAAAGTCCTTAAATTTAACAATTTCAATAGTTCGAGGAGAATTTTTAACGGCCAAAAAAGTTCAGGGGGCACAATTTAGTACATGTCAAAGTTCGAAAGGAAAAATTACTAATTAGCCTAAAATATATTGAGGTTTCACATCCCTCAAATATTAGTGAGGTTTTATATAATTGGTCATAAAACAATTCATTTAAAAAACAAAAAAAAAAAAAAAAAAAAAAAGGAAAAACGTGATATATATAGAACAATATACATATAAGAGAATTTATCTTATATGTTTTTCCTTTCACCAACGCGTGTAACCCACGCGTCTTTACACTCAAAAAAAAAAAAACCCCACGCGTCTTTTATTATTTTTTTTTTGCAAAATACGCGTCTTTTATTTATGTTATGTTTTTTATGTGCTTTGCCAGATCACCAAAATTTTAATAAACAGCTCAAAATTCTAATCTTGAAAATTTTTGGTAGTTGATTTAAACTCAAAATTTAGTGTCAGTGTGGATTTTATTCGATGACGATTGTTATGGGATTACGTAAAATATGTATTTTTTCCTTAAATTATATAAGGCTAATTATGTAATACTTCACTTTATTTTGTGGTGTGTGATTCCTCTATTTATTCTCAACCATTAATTATTTTTGAAAAAGCAAAAAGTTAGGCAACCTTAGAGAAAATTTTGGAGAAAATTTGTTCTTATTTGAATTTATATCTTCCTTTCTCATATATAATTTTACATAATAGTGGATATTTAATAATTTGGTGATATTATTAAATAAAAAATTGCGGTTTTTTTTAGCAAAATAAACATAAATTAATATTAAAATAAATGTAATTAACTTTAATTAACCTTAACATTTTATTAAAAAAAACATAAACTTTAATTTTATTTGTTTGTTGAATATTTAACTTTAATTTTGTAATGTGTTTGTTTTGTTTCACTTTGCTCATATTTGAGTAATTCATTGAATTTGTACTACACTCATAATTACCAGGGTAAATACTATTTTGGACCTTATGTTTTACAAAAGTTACCAATTGGATCCTCTGTTTTGTTAAATGACAAAATATGTATTTTCTAAAATGGTACAAATAGGACCCTGAGCTTAATTTTTGACAATTTTTTTTAATATAACTAACTTGAAAATATAAACAAATACAGAAAATGTAAACAGTTTTGTCATAACACTTTTACATCGGATTCTTATTAAATTTTCTTTTGATAAAAAATCAGTTCAGGGTCCTATTTTTACTATTTTAGAAAATACAAGGTCCATTTTGTCATTTAACAAAACAGAGGGTCCAATCGGTAACTTTTGCAAAACACAGGGTCCAAAATAGCATTTACCCTAATTACTAAGCCCTAATCTTGTGATAGAATTTTGGCTTACGAACAGCTGATTTCCTGCTTCATGACCATAACTTGAAGTCCTGCAGTCTTCTCGGAAAAGATCAATGCACTATGGCTATAAGGACCCCAAGTACCCTACATGGCAGCAAGTTCCAGTGCTTGAGGATGAAGAGGACCGCGACTACATCGCTTGCATCTATTATTTAAATAATGTAACCACTCGGGAAGTCGCCGTGGTTGAAGAAGGGGCTCCCCGAGGTAATACTTCTTGCTTTTATGGATGGTCTCCTTGTTGGAAATATTTTATCAGGATCTAAATTTACTAACATGCATGTTGATTAACACTCTAAATATGAATTCTCTAAAACAATGGAATTAAACACATTTAAAGTTAAGAAAACCTTACATTGGTTGCAGCAAAATAATATGTCTCCTTCCACTCAGATCTCTAACCCTTGTTCCTTTCTGTCGTAGAGTATTATCAAGATCTGAGCTCAATTCTCCTTCAAGTGTTGGATTCTTCATAGTCTTACACACTATGATTGAGTACTTGAATTGCTATGGGTGGGCATGTACTCTTTCACTATAATGCTCGAAAATAAAGAAGAAGGAGAGAGAGGGAGATTCGAATTCTATAGAAGGAGACTCTCAAGTCTCTAGTTGTCTCACAAAGTTAAAAAATTAGAATAATAGGTTGGATGAGAATGAGAGTCATCTTATTCCTTATATAGGATTTCTCCTAGGGTTAGATTTAATTATATGGCATTAAAAAATGATAAAAATTAGCCAAAAATTCTCCTAAAGTGGTCGACCATATAATGGGCCCCACTAGTGACAATTTTGCCATTTTGTTCAATAATTTATCTTTTCTTTCACAAATACCATATTTTCTAATTTTAATTTTTTAAATGTCAAAACTATTTATTTAATAATTAAAATTAATTATCAAATAAAATTTCTATTTAACTTATTTATTAATTAGACTTAATAAAGTCCTTTAATTAATGAATCATGGAGAGGCCCCGCGAATCCAGAATAAATTAAGACCAAAGGATACACGGAGATTTACCTAGCCTCAGCATGCCATCCTAGGCATGGAAGGCTTACCCCTACTCCGAGTTTTGGAGTGCCCATGATCAAATTTGGCCTAAAGTGATACCCAGAAGGTTACTCGAAAGGCCTATCACGGACGTTGATCGCCCAAAAGAGATGCGGACATCTACCTTGAGGATATACCCGGATCGCCGAGCGACGGTTATGCTTTTTCTAACACGGTCATATCTTGTTCCCTGTGTCAAACCATGGTAGTGCGCACACCCCTACACCTTTTTTAGACGATTATTCCAGGAATTTATTTTTCAAGGTTAAACCTTTTGGCAACACGTGTCCTGTACGAATGGTGGTCCTCTATTGTCCAACTGCTTTAATGCACGAGCATAATACCTTTTAAGGAACCCAATAGTCAGCTCTTTGCATATATTGGTTACTTATATTTAGTGAGTTACTTACAGTGTCCATTGATATAATCAATACCAGTAGTTTACCCTCCTTGTATTGGTTCATAATTGGAATTGGTCAAATTACTATTTCACCCTTCTAATTACCTCTTTATCATTTAGTACCATTAACTGACTAGTAAAATCTACTTTACGACCTAAATTTGTGCATAGCTTTTCAGTCCCAGAATTAACACTTAAAGGGAACAAATCAAGTTCCTAGCCATCTACATTATTAGACTCCCAAAATAAAAGTTATGAATCTTGTCTCTGAAGGATTTTAGCAAGCGAATCAAAAAATCTAATAACATGAACAAGAGTTCATGATTTCTGAGAATTTAGGCTAATTTAAGCTGGTCCTTATAGTAAAGACAGGCTAATTGCATGTTGGTCCTGTTATATATAATCTTTCTTATATACAATACTTTTATCGAGATCCAAACTACATCAACAATCTGAATCAAAATTTCTCACACCAAGTGACGTGCATCAGTAAAACGTATTAGCAACTGTTTATTATAGTTCCTGACCATTTTATTCACAACGTATTATCTTAGTTCTCTTGTACCGTTACAATGTATGAATATGAATTTAAATCTTTTTTCAAATCTTGTTTATTGCTTTCATTTTTCAATTTTTGTTATTTCTTTGTTAGTTTAAAATCTAATTTTTGATTGCCAAATAGAAATAAGAATTTAATTAATTGGTACTTAGCTACAAATCTCGTGAAAACAATCACACTTTATTCGAGTTATTTGTAAAAATAATAAGTGCACTTGCGTGTTATATCAATATTTTTCATATTGTTAGACAAATATTTAAGATATTTTTAAATTTTCTTAAATTTCTGTTGATATTGAAAATACCTCTGATATATCCATGAAGTTCTAGTACCAATATTTCCATATATTTTTTTCATTGCTTAATATTTTTTATTTATAAAATATTGATATCTGGGAACAATTTTAAGCTATATATTGATATTGGCTTAATATTATTTTGAAGATATATTTTTATTGCTAATATTTATGTATTAAAAATTTTATAAAAAAAAATTTAGTAAGAAAAAGAATAATTACTTAAAACATAAGAGCAATTACGAATTACAAATATGGTTTCAAACTAAACCAATTTGTTTATAAGTTGATTTAGTTTTATTTGAGCATTTAATTGGTTTGGTTTAATTTTGAGATTTTTTTAAATAGAATACTAGGTTCGAGAAAAATAAATATCCAACTAAACTAATTTGTGAACAAATCCAATTATCAGTTAAAAATTAAATTTTTTAGTCTCTTCAATTAGGAGATATATATTGTTGCTTCAATATATCCGTAATATTAGATATAATTTTGTTTTCCTTGTTAGCAAAATATGGGATATGATTTTGTCCCGTGATGTACTTTCACGGAATGTATTCCGTGGTACATTAAATGGGTCTCAAGGTACATTAAATAAGTGTCAGGGTACGTTTCTACTTTTTAACCCTAATTACCCCTAGATCAATCTCAGCTGTCAGATCAAATAACTCCCTCATCTGACGGCTGTCGTACATCACGAATTACAATCCGTGAAAGTACAATAACGAGACAAAATCATATATATCCCAGCAAAATATATTTATTTTTATATATATATATATATGCAATAGAAATTTTGGAGTAATCACTCTAGTTTGATTAAATATTCTGGAACTCACACAATTCAATAATACAAATTTCTTCTTTCAAGATACATTTCTCCTTGTTATCCATACAATTCTCCAAACAATAGAAAAAACTAAATTGGCAATTTTATCCCTCAAAATTAAATGTCATTTAAAAACAAAAAAATAAATCAATATAAAAATAATTTATTTCTCAATATAACTATTGAAAACAGTCACCAAACTTGTTATAAACGGTCAAAAGTAAAAATTTAACCTGAAACTATAGTAAATAAAATTTGTCTTATGTGAGGGATCTCACACTTCAAATCACAAGTGAGGGATTACATAAATCCCCATTATATAAATATGAAAAAATTAGAGATTGATTTAACTTATGGTTTTTTTACAATTTAAGTTAGTTGTATGCAAAAATATTTCTATATTTTTAAGTTTTTATTAAATAAAGCCACATTTTCATTTTATTAACTTATGTTTAGAGATTTTTAATATTTTTTTAAAGCAAATCATTAATATATATACATTTATATTATTTTTATATTATAATTATTTTATTTATTTTAACTCTACATAATTATTCTTTCTTAGTTTAAATTTATATTTTATTTTTTCTTTAAAAAAATCTATTTTATATTAATATTTGTAGACGGTTTATTTTATTTTTGATTTAATCGTTACAAAGTATTTTTTTATTTATTTGAATATAAATTAACATTTTGATATTATATTTTATAAAAGAATGCAATGATAATTTTTTAAATTCTCAGGTACCAAGTTACTTTAGAAAACAGGATAAAAGACAAAAAGACAAAAACAAAAAAACATGTTACTTTTGCATTAAAATCAGTCAAAATATAACACACTAAACCTAATTTAATATTTCAGGTTCTAGTTACTTTAGCAAACATCAAGTTACTTTTGATTTGTCAATAAGTTACATTGTGTAAGAAATATAACACATCAACTAAATTTAATATTTCAGGTATCAAATTATTTTAGAAAATATTGAGTTACTTTTTGATGTTGCGAATAGGTTACATATGTGTAAAAAATATAGCACATCAACAAAATTTTATATTTTAGGTACCAAATATTACTCTAGAAAGTAAAATAAAAGACAAAAGATAGAAAATTATGTTACTAACAAAATTCAATATTCCAGGTACCAAGTTACTTTAGAAAATATCGGGTTACTTTTTGATATTATTAATAGGTTACATGTGTAAAAAAATATAGAAGAACAAGAAAATTTAATATTTCAAGTACCAAGTTACTTTCAAAAATATAATAAAAGACAAAAATGAAAAAAAAAAATGTTATGTTTGCATTAAAATCAGTCAAAATAGTACACAACTAATATTCTAGGTACCAGGTTACTTTAGAATCATCGAGTTACTTTTTGATGTTGCCAATAAGTTGCTTGTGTAATGGTAGTGGAGTTAAAAAAATATTATGTTACTTTTTGATGTTGCCAATAGACTACATGTGTAATGGTAGTGGTATTAAAAATGTATCGGGTTACTTTGTGATGTTGTCTCTGACATATGTTAGTTTTTATGGCATTTAAAAGTACTAGGTTACTATTTGTTATGCATGTAATTATTTAGGTTATTTTAATAATGTTAAAATAAGTAGTTTCCTTCTATCATTATCTTTATTAATTGTTTTAAATTACTTTTATAGTTACTTCTATAGTGTTCAGAGAAAGTATCTGGATAATTTTTTTGTTTTACTATGTTATTTTTTGTTATTGCATTTTTTAAGGTTCCAAATTATTTCTATGGTGATAAAAAGTATCATTTATATAACTATTAGATTACTTTTTATTTTTATTTATCTTTATATATTGAAAATTAACATTCTATTTTTTTTTCCATATTAATTAGGGTAAATAATTAAATATATATGTTATTTGATTATATGTGGCACTAGCAAACTTAAAATCTAAATTTAAAAATAAAAATAAAAAGTTATGATTCATGACAAAATATCATAAATATTTGTGTAATATTCTACACAAATATTTGTTCAACAGGTAGGGCCTCACTTCATATTTCATTATAATCTTTGTGTGGAATTTTAAGAGTTATAAAAAAACTTTAGAAATTTGTTATTGTCCGGTGTGAAACAAAAAATCAGACTATTACTAATTTTAAGAGGAAGGACTTTCCCCCAAAAAATCAGACTATTACTAATTTTAAGAGGAAGGACTTTCCCCCAAAAAATCAGACTTCACTTCATTTTTGTCTTCATTGAGGAAGGACTTTCCCCCACAACTATATAACTATTTTCACTTATGAAAAAAAGAAAATATAACTCTTTTTAGGAGCTAGCATGGAAACACTTGATCTGGTTTAAGTAAAATCAGGAAACGAATAATGTGGGATCATACAATTATTATGTTCACCATATCTATCTTAGCTGCCTTTATCCAAATAAAATTTCAATCAAAGCCCTTTTCTCCATTCGACACACAATTTGCGATGATTGTTAGAGAGTCCCACATTGCTAATGTGTAGAAAGAAAATAGAATATATAAGAGGAATGGGCTACTCCTCCCATTGCCAATTGGTTTTGGGATGGAACCTCATTCACCTTATTCACAAATTCTAACATGGTATCAGAGCAAAACAAAAAAAAAAAACTCTAGCGACTATTCAACCCCAAAAAATAAACCGATCGAAGTAGAGCCGAAAAAAAAAAAAGAGCCACCAAAAAGCCAAAAAAAAAAAAATTTGATCCAAGAGCCAAAGTCAAAAAACGCCACTCGTGATTCGGGGATAGTGAGCCAAAAATAAAAAAGAGCCACCAAAAATCCAAAAAATACCGATCCGAAAAGTAGAGCAAAAAGAGCCACTTGTGATCAGGGATAGTGAGCCAAAAAAGAGCCGCTTATGATCGAGTTGTCCAAGATGGTGAGCAAATAAAATAGCTACCATCTTGAGGGGGGATGTTAGAGAGTCCCACATTGCTAATGTGTAGAAAGAAAATAGAATATATAAGAGGAATGGGCTACTCCTCCCATTGCCAATTGGTTTTGGGATGGAACCTCATTCACCTTATTCACAAATTCTAACAATGATCTCAGCATTTTTTGTGGCTTTCATTGCTTATGTCTTCTCATGGAACTACGCAACACTGCAGCAGAATAATAATGCAACAAACGAGAATACTGAGATCATTTCCATTTCAACAAAGTTCAGCTTCTTGTTTGGTGCTCTCGCTTCGGTTTTGCTACTCTGTATTTTAATTCCTCTTTTCGGCTGGCTCTCTCTCTTATTTTGGATCCTCTATTTTCTTAAACTTACTTATGGATTACTAAATGCCGCACTTTACAAATTTTTTGACAATTTTTGTCAAGTTGTAAACGGTCAATTTTATCATAATAAACAAAATGTCCTCCCTGTTAGATTCAATACAACTTGAGGTCGGAGATGTGGCCATGGCCATCTCCGGACGAGACATTCTCCGACCTCAAGTTGGGTTAAATTTAGTTTTGGTTAAATTTAGTATAGTCAATAGTGAGTCCATCAATGATGTTAATGATGCAAGCTACAGATTCTTCACACCAATTTGATATTTGTCACACATGTATTAATATTTAATTTGGTTAATGTAAGAATTGTATTATTAGATTTTATGAATTTATAATTACATTTAGATTTTATTTGTGACAAATGATAAGTATTATTTTGGTTAATGTTTATATTAACAAACTCAAAGTGTTATTATTAAAAAATTGTAACATTAATAAATAGTTTTTGTTAAAAAAATTATAATAATATTGTGTAATAATTCTTAAAATATAACGTAATTAAAAATTATATAATTACTTTTTGAAAATATTATTAAAATAAGTATAATAAAAAAATCATAATATTAAAAAAGAGTTGTTATTAAAAAATTATAACAATATTAAAATAATTGTAATATGAGAGAAATTATACTTGTGATAAATAATTGTTTAAATCTTATTTTTAATATGATAAACATTTTAAAATTTTCTAAAAATTTACAAATAATTTTAATTATATATGATAGGGAAGAGAACGTGAAAGAAAGATCATTTGAGAACAAAATCTGTGTCAAGCACAGCTTCCAACTCCCAACTCCCAACTTGTAAACAAAGCAATCAAACATTTTTAATTAAAAATACTTCTCAAAAAAAGAGACCAACATCTCTAATAATTACACCACTTCACACACACTCACAGTTGTCAAAATTTCTCTTTATTATTTCTTTAAAAAAAATTATTTAATTAATTATATAACATTCTCCATTTATATATTAAATTAAGCTTCACATCTACCCATTAACATTCTCGATTTATATATTTAATTAAATAGAGTATTAATTTTAGTCAAAT
Organism: Cannabis sativa; assembly: GCF_029168945.1. Taxonomy (NCBI): domain Eukaryota; kingdom Viridiplantae; phylum Streptophyta; class Magnoliopsida; order Rosales; family Cannabaceae; genus Cannabis; species Cannabis sativa. The sequence goes on from NC_083609.1 coordinate 60,772,970, forward strand.
TTAGTAGATTCTTTTCCATTATTATATCAAGAGAAACACTATTCAATGTATTAGTACCTAACAACCATATAAATTGTCATTTTTAATGCAATGTAGTAACCCAATTTAATGCAAGATGAAACTAATTAAGATTGGGATTATTTAATTTTCTAAACTCTTGAATTTTGGAGATTTCGAGGCTGATTTTGTCAAATATTACTTTGAGAAGTGTTTGTATGATTTCCTTGAAAAAAATATTATGTTTATAAAGAACTTCATCAACTTCTTATTCTAATCAAATAATAATAAAAAAAGTTACACTAAAATGTATTTTTTGGTGATTAAGAACTCTTTTAAAGTAGATTATTCAAAATGTAACTTAAAAAGTTCTTTTTTTTTTCTTGTTTTTTTACAAGTATAAAAGATAATAGTTCTATTATTTGTGATCTCATGTTATGAACATAATCATTTCCAAAAAATAAAAATAAAAAAGGATTATGAAAATACCATGAAACATGTTAACTTTAATGTGTTTTATTCCTCCACTCCTCAATAGTAAGATGACAAAACCAACCACTGCAAATTTGAATAGGTAAAAACAATCCTTATTAAACAATGAAAAGTAAGAAGCCAACTAGTAATAAAGATTAAAATATGCACTAAAATATCACATCCAAAGACTTACACTATAAAAAAAAATATTGATATTTTTAGTACATATTTTGTTACATATATCATTATAATAGATTGAAAACATACACACCAATCTAAAATTGTTGTTTTTGATCAAAATGGTCCCAAATAAAATTGTAATTGTGTGAGTATTAAAATATACACTAAATATTACATCCAAAGACTTACACTATATATATATATACATTATACATATATATAATATTGTTATTTTTAGTACATATTTTGTTACATGTATAATTATAAATTGTTGTTTATGATCAAAATGGTTCCAAATAAAATTGTAAAAAGGTGATGTTAAAATTAAAAATTGTATCTTTATCACTAAGAATCACTATACAAAAAGATTACATCTTTAAATAATCCCATGATCCCATAATTATTAATGATAATATCATATTGATATAAACATATAAAATAGCAAAAAAAGAAAGTATTTTTCTTTTGATTTTCATATTTTCCCATTTCTTTTTCTCCTTTACGTGCCGCCCCATTCTCTAGAAAAAAAATTACAGCTACCCACCATGGCTGTTTTATCATCTCTGTTCTAAAAATCATTTCTTTTTGGCCCAAAAGTACATAGCAAAGCCAAAGATTCTCTCTTTTTCCACATTTGCTTTCATTTTCCCTTGCGATTTTCCTTTTCTTATTCAATCTCTCTCTTTCTCTCTGGTCCAAGCTGGATTGATAGTATCACCTTAATAATCTCTGTGCTTAGAAATAAAAATCTCTTTTTTTTTTTATTCTTCAGATTCTTCTTGGATTTCCAATTTTCCAACTTTTGAGGTGAGTTTCTTTATGATCATATTGATTTTTTGAGTTGGGTTTTGTGTTTTCTTTATTGAGTAATTATTTGTTTTGTGGATCTATAGTGTTGATTGATTATCATAATTTGAACTATGTAGGAATTTTTCGACACAAAAAAAAATGGGATCTTTAATGGAAATTGGAGTACGGATGAGGAAATTGGCAATAGTTTTGATCAAAGCTTGTTTTAGATCAGTTAAATATCATCCTTTTCTTGTGGGTATGGTGTTGTTTTTGATGTTTATGTACAGATCATTTCCATTTCTGTTTTCTTTGTTTTTGTCTGCTTCACCTGTTTTGGTCTGTACTGCTATTTTGCTTGGAACCCTTTTGAGTTTTGGGCAGTCTAACATACCCGAAATCGAAATCGAAAAGGAGGAGAAACTAACACATGATGTTGGTTCTCTTAGAGCTGTTGGGGTTTCTGGGAATGGTACAATTGTTGTTGATAAAGATGAGAGCTTTATTATAGAAAGATATGTTGAAGATGATAGAGAAGGAGTTGGGGTAGGAGTGAAGTCTTTTGATGATGAAAGGGTTAGGGTTGAGTTGGAGACTGATGTTGATTCACTTGATCGTGTGCCACTCATTGATGAGAGTTCAAGAGAAATTCATAGTGAGATTAAGGGTGAGATTGAGGAGGAAGATGAGAGAGAGTTTGTTGATTTTCAGTTTGAAATGAAAAAGGAAACTTTTGAGGAGGAATTGAGAGTTGAAGGGGGTTTGAGTGATGAGAAAGGTGTTGAGAATGAGTATTCTTTGGTTCAAGATTTGGGGGATGAGATTCTTTTGAAGGAATTCACTAAATCGCTTGAAGAGTCTCTTAGTGCTCACAAGGAAGATCACTTGGAGTTGGAGTCCTCTTCGCCTGGTGGTGGCGGTGATGATGATGATGAAGCTGGTAAAAATAAGGATGAGGATGAAGATGAGGATGAGGATGATGATGATTCCTCGTATTCGGACTCTGATAGAGCGGAGAGTTCATCACCTGATGCTTCAATGGCTGACATAATTCCAATGCTTGATGAATTACATCCTCTTTTAGACGAAGAAACGACGCAGGCTCCTCTTATATCCCACGATGAGTCTGATGGTGCTTCGGAGGACTCTCATCATAGTGGTGATAGTATTGAGTCTGATGCAGAATCTGAAAACCATAGAGATGATGAGGTAGAAGAGGATGGTGGCGATGACAATGATGAAGATGATGAAGAAGAAGAACAACATGTTGGGAAGGAGGATGAAAGTAAGTCTGCAATCAAATGGACAGAAGATGATGAAAAGAATCTTATGGACTTAGGGACTTCAGAACTCGAAAGGAACCAACGGTTGGAGAATCTCATTGCGAGGAGAAGAGCAAGAAAAAGCTTTAGATTATTGGCTGAGAAGAATTTAATAGATTTAGATAGTGTTGATCTTCCTTTCAATGTTGCACCAATTTCGACAGCTAGACAAAACCCTTTTGATGCTCCGTTCGATTCGTATGATCATATGGGATTACCGCCTATTCCTGGCTCGGCTCCTTCAATTTTGTTGCCAAGAAGAAATCCATTTGATCTTCCTTATGACTCTAGTGAAGAGAAACCTGATCTCAAGGGAGACAATTTCGAGCAGGAGTTTTTGCCTTTTCACCAAAAAGACATGTTTCGTAGGTATGAAAGTTTCAGCATGGGACCGTCGGGGTTGGGAAATTCGAGACAAGAGAAGCAAAACATCAAGTGGAAGCCTGTTTTCGTGCCAGAACGAATGGCTTCAGAAGGAACAAGCTATCATCCATCATTCCAGAGGCAATCAAGTGAACTTAGTGAGTCAAAGTTGAGCTCAGTTCCTGATACAGATTCTGTGAGTTCATTGGCTGATGCAGATGAGAAGAGACTCATTATTGAACATGATTTTTCGAAAGAAGAACTACTTTCCACCATTTACCAGGCTTCTGATCTTCTCGAACGGGGAAGTCGATCGTCTGAAGATGTTGAATCAGTGGATATGGCACAGGCTTCTCAAAGAGATATTCAACATGATGATGATGAAGCCAAAGATGATTTAGGGGAAGTGGAAGATCACCACGAAATGGATTCGAATGTGTCTGAAAGAGGAGAAGCAGCTGCTCATGTCGAACCAGAACAAGTTGGCAGAGAGGATTACAGTAGCGGGTCTAGCTTATCTTCATTATCAGAAGTGGATGAACCAATAACCGATATGAAAAATGAGGACGATTCACCAAGTTTTGGGGTCATTTCAGCAGAACCTTCTTTGGAGGAGAATCAGAATAAGGACCCTGTTTATGATATAAGCCCCCCGACGGCTGAAAGGTTACTCTCTTTATCCTCTGTTTCATCGGATTTGCAAGTAGAAATGTCTGAAGTAATTAACCCTCCAACCTCAGCAGAAAATGTTGTTTTGTTTGAATCCCGAGAGTCACCTGTTTGTGAAGAGATGGATTCTTATTCCCCTAAGGTAGATGCAGGAGATGAAATTCCATTAGACTCGGGTGAAGTTCTAGCTTCATCTGGAGAGCCTGAGGTTATAAATGAGGAAAGACAAATTCCTCACGAGCATGAGAATGCGAGCTTGTCAACTCGTGATGTTGAAATCCCCATTGCAGTGCTCCAAGATGAAGATGTGAAGTTGGATACAACAGTGGCTTTAAGTGATCAGATATCTTTGGAAGATCTAGTTTCCACTCCACAACTGGAACATCAATCTTCAACTGTTGCTGAGCAGGCGTCGGTTTGTTCCAATCTGTCTTCTTTAGAGTCTGAATCTTTTGTGGAACAGCCAGTGGTTCAAGAAGAAATGGTTCATCTTGATCAGGATCAAATCCAATTAGATTTTTCATCTGAAAGATCATTGGTAGAAGAAGAGACATTCAAGGATGAAGTCATTCAACATGTAATCGAGCAATCTTCGATGATCCATCCATGTTCTTCCGAGAATGACCATAAATTGGATCATCCAACACAAGAAGAAGAAATTACTCAGGTTGAACAGGACCAACTCCACTCATCATCTTCAGATGCAAACAATGCCGGTCAAGTCAAGGACTTTGATGTGACAGAGGCTTCTTCGAGTACTGATTATGAAGACATGGCATCTGTAGAAAAGTCTCCATCAGAATTGGAGAAACAGCAACCTATGGATGAAGCATGTGCTGGTGGTGATCATGGTATTATTGATGTAAGTCATACAGCTGTTTTTTTTTTCTTTGACATTTTTTCTTTTGGAGTTTTGTGCCTGTTTTTTCTTTCTTATATGTTAAACAAAAATGGTTTTTTATTCGAAACTGGTAAAGATTGTTACTTTGTTCTATCAAGGGTCTTTTATGTTTTTTTCTTATCAAAAGCATTTTTGTTCATAGTTTTGCTAAGTACTTTTGATGTCATCAACAGTTGATCATAACTATTTCGATCATGACATGGAAGATTAATTATGGGGGCACTCTGATATCTTGTAGGAACCAGCTGTTATCGTGGAAAAGACTAACGAGGAGGATTCAAGCGTTGAGGACAAAGTTTCAACCAACTTACCTTCTGAGACTTCTGATTCTGCTGCAATCCCAGCTGACATTCTTGAATATAAACCATTCTCTAGCGAAATTGATCTGAAGAATGGCATTCTCGATGGAACTGATAATGATAACAACACTCGGCTTTTGGTAGAAGAATATGTCAAGGAAGAGGTTGATGAAATAAAGGATATTGATGAAGAGTTACTGTCTGAGTTGGATACAGTTGGGGATTTCAGTGTGAAAGAATTTGATGAGCCACCACTCCCTACCGAGCTGATGCTAGAGCAAGCTAATGTTGGAAATACCAGCCCCGAGCTGATAGAAACAAGCCCGGTATTACCAGTTCTTGAAGCAAGGTCACTTGATGATATTGATTTGGCTTTTAAGCAACTTCATGAGGGAGCAGATGTTGAGGAAGTGATTCTTCCTAGTATAATTGAGGAGCAAAAGATTATGGAAGAACTCAAAAGTTCCGTTGAAACTACTTCTGAATTGGAAGTTGTTGAAGCTCGATCTTTGGATGATATTCACACGGCTTTGAAGCACGTCTCTGAAAGTAGTCCCGGTGAGAATAAATCAGAAACTGCCTCTAATGAGCAAGTCATTGAAGCTCGATCTTTAGATGATATTCAGGCTTCTGATGTGCTTCCCCCAACACCCTTGAACTCTGAGAATAAATCAGCTGAAGTTGGAGTAAATGAAGCAAGTTCCCTTGAAATCGCTTCTAATGTGCAAGTGGTTGAAGCTCGATCTTTAGATGATATTCACATGGCTTCTGATGAGCTTCCCGCAACACCCTCGAATTCTGAGAATAAATCAGCTGAAGTTGGAGTAAATGAAGCGAGTTCCCTTGAAACCGCCTCTAATGATCAAGTCATTGAAGCTCGATCTTTAGATGATATTCACATGGCTTCTAATGAGCTTCTCACACCAACACCCTCAAACTCTGAGAATAAATCAGCTGAAGTTGGAGTAAATGAATCGAGTTCCCTTGAAACCGCATCTAATGTGCAAGTGATTGAAGCTCGATCTTCAGATTATATTCACATGGCTTCTGATGAGCTTCCCACACCAACACCTTCGAACTCTGAGAACATATTAGCTGAAGTTGGAGTAAATGAATCGAGTTCCCTTGAAACCGCCTCTAATGTTCAAGTTGTTGAAGCTCGATCTTTGGATGATATTCATACAGCGTTGAAGCAAGTCTCGGAAAGTAGTTCTGATGAGCTTTCAACACCCTTGCACTCTGAGAATAAATCAGCTGAAGTAGTGAGTTCTTCCACCGAAATGGAACCAGACAACGTAGCAACTGGTGTCAAAGAAGGTAGCTCGAATGCTGCTGATGAACCGAAACATGAATCCTCAGTTTCTGCTGATGAACCACCAAATGCAATGACGGACGAAACTAAAGATAAGTCAATTCCTCGTAAAGCAAAATCTCGTTCGAGTTCCAGCTCAAGCTCGAGCTCGAGCTCAAGTGATTCTGAGTGAGAACAAAAATGGTTAACACTTTTGCAGCTTGGGATTTTTCTTTTTATTATTTATTTGTTATGAGTATCAGTTTTTGATCTTGGTAGTGTGGTTTTCTTTGGTATTTTTTTGATTGGTTTCTTCAAGAATGAGTTTTGGTTTGATTTCTTGAAGTTTGAAAAATTTTCCCATCTCTTGTTTGACAATGTGAGAGTGAGTTGTTCAGTTTTATTGAGAAGAAAAAAAAACATGTTTATAGTTGTTGATATTGTACTTATGTACATTGTAATTTATTTATTCCTTTGGATGTAGATGTTGAGATTTTGATCCTATAAATATTTGTTTTTTCTCTTTTCCCTTGATTTTATTTTTCCTTAACTCACAAGTAATTGATTCTTGTATTGATTGCATGACCAAAGTTGTAAATCTTGAGAGTGAAAGTTTATAAGGGCAATCATAAAGTGGAACTTATTTTCTTTTTTAAATGCAATGATTGACTTTACAATAATTTTCTTCCAAAGTATGGTGAGTTGAGGAAGAAATAGATTATATACAAATTGAGATAGAAGCTTCAATAAGACTTTGCTTTTATTTATTTAAAGATTAAATTAGTTGAATTTTTTTAAAAAAATATTTTTGTTCTACAAAATAAGTTAAATTAACTCATCATAAAGTTTATGTTCTCTAATTTTTATTATATGAAAATGACTAAAAATATATTTATAAAAATACCTATTTCATTTTTTTCCCATATAGTTTTTTAAAGGGTAAATACCATTTTGAATCCTATGTTTTGCAAAAGTTACTGATTGGATCCTCTGTTTTGTTAAATGACAAAATAGACCTTGTATTTTCCAAAATAGTAAAAATAGGATCCTGAACTGATTTTTTATCAAAATAAAATTTAATAATAATTCGATCTAAAAGTGTTATGACAAAACTATTTACATTTTTTGTATCTGTTCGTATTTTCAAGTTGGTTATATTAAAAAAAAGTTGTCAAAAATTAAATTAAGGGTCCTATTTGTACCATTTTGAAAAATACAGGATCCATTTTGTCATTTAACAAAACAGAGAGTCCAATTGGTAACTTTTGTAAAACACAGGATCCAAAATAGTATTTACCCGTTTTTAAATTTTATAATTTACCATGTTAGTCAATTCGTGTCTGAATCGAGTTATCGTGTATGATCCAAATTACTACAACAACAAACATGCATATCACATGTTTCTGATCAAAATCAACAATCCTTGTAAAAAAAGAAAGAAAAACAAATGAATTACAATGTAACATGTTTTGTTAAGATTGTTATTACACATAAGATTATATATTCTACAAGGTTAGTGTCTATACACTAAAATGTAATCTGAATGAGCCAAACAAAATCAAAGTTAAGCTCAAGTATCTGTCTGCTTTTGCTTCTTCTGTATCGGTTCCTCCGAAGAACTTCCAACCTGCAATTTTATAGTTAATTCAGAATTAATGCGTGTTTGGAAGTTACCATAACTGCAATTCTAGACAGATGAAAAGCGAAAGGCTACGAAATTGTGGATGTCAAATAGCACTTTCGATATTCATTGTCATGTTTGGCAGTACAGTTAGTAATTTACAAATGAAATAAAGCCTATACATGTTTCGATATAATTACACTAATTCTCGCGCTTGTCTTAGTGAATTGAAGTTTTTTCAATTACCTCTAATTAAATAGTTAGAATATAGTTTTCGTTCCAAACAAGCTTTCCAAAAAAATCATGAGAAATTAATACATTCTTAATTAACCTTTTAGCTTTTCTGTAAGAAGTTACACTAATGATCAGTTTTCTTTCATTTTTATTATAATTTCTTACCAATGTCAATTTGAAGTTTCATTTCTATGTTACAATGCATTAAAGAAAGAATGTATGAATAAATTTGCTTATCAAAACTAAAAAGAGAGAATCCAAACTACTTAGGGGGCACATTGTTCGCGTTTGTCCGATTGAAACTTTAATACAACTTCTTCTTCTAAGTTCAAATGACTAAGAAAAAGATGTGTTGAGTTCGGGTTTGGGCGTGAGAAAACAATAACCGAACTCCTTTAACTGTGTTGCAGATTTGGATGGATTTCGGGTATTCATGGCTAGGTCAATGCTGGCCTAACCGGTATGCCTCTAGTTCCTTATGAGGCTCAGCTTTAAGTTCTTTTTTTCTTTTCTTTTCTCCTAGACTGACTCTACCAATATTGTTTCTTTCATCAAGGCCAAACAATGTAAATGAAAATCGAAAACATCCAGCTTAGCTTACCATTCCAGAAAGTTGATCATTAATGTAAGTCAATGATCTCAACATAGCATCAAGTGTATCTTTAGTGAGTTGAAACTTCACTTCCACTTCACCTGAAGAAGATTTCAAATAGTCTTGCAGCTACCAAAACAAAATGAGAAAATGTTTTCGGTGTAAGAAAGCAAAAAAATTATGCATCCTTATGTAAACTATACAAACAGATAAGAGAATGATAGACAGTTATAAATTATCTGCAAACCTTTAGAGAGATAATTGCTACTTTCTTTGCTTGGTCTGAGCTGCAATTTTCCATGCTCCAAGTCATCGACTTGAGGTTCGGAAAAGATCCCTGCAGATTAGTTGAATAGCCATTTATTAGAACCAACCAACTGCTCATTTCAGTTCAGCTATAGATTGATTGTATGTGCTTGTCCAAAGAACAAAATACAATAAAATCAAACCCCCAACAAAAGAAACCGAAACCAAAAAACAAAACAAGTAAGAGATTCATTCCTCCTACCATGTTTTCGGGGACAATTGGTGTGGATGCAGCTCCAATACCAGTCTGATCTAATTGAGCAATAGGATCATTCTGGCGAGCCGAAGTATTCGACGAAGGTTGGAAAGGTGTGAAAGTTTGTGGTGTGCTCAGTTTATCATGATATGAAACATTGGTCCTTGGCAATAAACGCTAGGGAATTTACAAAATGAATAAGAGCATAAGAAATAAGAAAGTAAGCTATTAAAATACAAGCATAAATCCTGTATATTCATCTTCTCATTTAGCTCACTTTAGTTGACAATTTCTCATTCACCTCATAACTATTTTAATTATACAAATATTCAATTTTGATGTACACATGTAGGAGAAGACAAATCTACAAAGACCTCACACTAATTTACTAATCAACCTCACTCAAAAGTGTGTTAAAATGTCTCATTTTAAAACGTCGCATTTATCCAATAAGCTTTAAGTTGGATTAAGGATAAGGAATGGTTGATGGCGGTCCTTGAGACAGATTGTTAAGTAGCGGTTCATGCTATTCATAGTCAATTATCTATGAGTTTGATGTTTGCTCTAGTAGTTGATGATTGTCGAAAACTTTTTGATTTGTATGAGCGATGTCTCTTTATTGTTTATTTATCGGTCTGCTAATAGAATTGCTCATAGTTTTTGCTATTTGCTAGAGTTTTTTTGTTCTTGTCCAAATCGTATAATTTAAAACACCCTTTTTTTCTTTCTTTCTAATTCAGAATGGAAGTATAGCTTAATCTCAACAGGGCATTGTGTCTACTAAAGATAGACTCTTAGAGAGAGCTGAAATTGAAGCAAATATTGGAATTTTTGTACATTCAAGCTGAAATATTTTTATTATGTAATTTGATTCAATGCAAGAGTTTCAATATAATCCACTACATAAAACTTAGTAGTGAAACACAATTGAGATTGAGATTAGAGAGAGAGAGAGAGGAACCTGTTCCTTTGAAACATCTTGTTTCCACTGACTCTGATACTTCTGAAACAAAATCAAAAGAATTCTCTGAAGCTCAATAGGCAAATCAGGTGGAACAACCTTAAGAACATCATCTCCACTAAAATTTCCATAAGCACATTTTCTAATCATACAACGAAGACATGCTAAAACCTGTTCAAAAATCACAAAAGAGCAAAACTTTCATTCACAAGAGCACACAAAAACCAAAACCCACCAAGCAAAAAACTCCATTTAAGAAGAAAAGGAGGAAATTGATTACAGGGTCGAGGTCTGAGAGAGAAGGGAGATTGAGAAGGGTCTTGAAATGAGACTTGTCATGGTGACCACGGAGACCAGTCTTCCTGGTTTGCCAGAGAGCTGAGATTAATTGGTCAAGGGCTTCTTCTGACTTCACCCCTGACAGCTTGTGTAATTGCTGATACAGTGAGTTTTCTCCAATCTCCATTGTTGTCTTCTTCTTTTTCTTTTCTTCTTCTTTTGGAACTTTTCTTTATTATATCACTTTAGGTACCTCAATTTTTTGTTTATAACACTTTAGTCCTCATTTTTCTTTGTTTTGTAACACTTATGTCCCTAATACTAGATAATATATTTTTTTTTGTAATACTAGATAATATTTTTTTTTTTCCTTCATCATCTTCGATCCCTCCCGCAGCTTGGAAACCTCCCCCAAGATTGACTCAAATTAAATTGCAATGTTAAAGTAGGAGGGGAGCATATGTGTGTTGCAATTGTTGCTCGAGATAACTTGAGTAAGGTGGCTTGGGTATATACGGCCAAGTTAGACTTTTCTGATGCTTTTGTAGTGAAGCTGCAACGGTTTATTTGGCTCTTGAGGTTGCCAAGGACAAAGGGCATAAGTTTATTCTGGTAGAAAATGATTCTAAAGTTGTAATCAACTCTCTCAACGACTTAGACTTCATATAGGAAATTGAAAAATACTCTTTATTTTGTAAAGGAATCGCTCATTCTTTTATTTCTTGTTTATTTTGTATTACTGCTAGAACTTGTAACTTTATGGCTCATAATGTCGTTAGATAAGTTTTTACTCATAACCACTTTGGGTATCTTAATGTTGCTACTATTTCTATAAACATTTTCTGTAACGACCGGAAAAGTCTAATTTATCATTAACGAACGTATCTTTACAAAAATAATAATAATAATAATAATAATAATAATAATAATAATAATAATAATAATAATAATACTTTTCTTTATATGAAGTAATATTAGATAACATTTTCCCCTCAAAAAAATAATAGATAATATTTGCCCTCTACTATTATATTTGTAGAATTTTGTTCTCTTAATTATTTTTTTGTAAAATAATATTCTCCAAATTATGGAAATAATCTGGGAATAATTGGGAATTTCTCTCAAAGGTTATATTTTGAGATATTTTATCGATATAGCTAGAAATCACAGGTATATAATTACAGTATAAAAATCTTATTTAATTAAACTAACTGTAACTAAGTATAATAACTTTAAATACTCATACACTAGTTCTTTTTTTTTTTTTTTTGAAACGGATTCATACACTAGTTCTAAAATTAGGAGTATATTATGTTAAATTTTATTATTAGATAAGCATTTAAGTAATTTTTTTTTCGTCTTACAATAGAATATTAACTCTCAATCAGTCTTACGTGGAGAAACATTAAAATTGATATACAAAACTTGTTGAAAAAAGTGAAAATATTTGTATATCATCATGACAAGTTCATCTTATTATTTTTAATTACAATAATTATGCCATAATTTAGGAAATGGTTTATGAGTTAGTGTCAAGTTATTCATAACAAATACAATTAAAATAATTAAGAAACTAAAAAGTTAACATAAGTTAATTATTAAATACTTATAAGATTCACTTTAATTAACTTAAAAAAACATGATAATATCTCATCCATTATAGAAACATTATAATTGAGGCATTTTGTTAGATTCATCGACAGAAATTGTATTATAGCAACCAAGTGTTATTAAATAATTCCTAAATATTAATAACAGACAGACACGAATATTCCACAATCCCAACATAAAATCGAAACTAAAATCATTAAAAACACAAACTCTAACATAAAAAAACAAAACACATAACATGACCATCATGGAAAAATGTCTACTACTACTACTACTATTACTACTTACAAACAAAATAAAGAATTAAAATTGAATAAAACAAAAATAAATAGTAAATAATAACCAAGCAATATAAAGAGAGGGAACTGGATAGAGTCTTAGCCATGCATGCACCCATGCACACTACATGTTTGTAAAAAAGAAAACCCTAATTCTCTCTGACCCACCCACATGGCCAATGTAGAGCTCAACGAAAGCGATATCCCCGGCCCCAAAACCCGTCCGTGCTCACCGCCACAGACACCACCCGTCGAGCTTGACCTAGCCCCACAAAAAAACTCGTATTTTGACCATAACTCTTTCAATACAACTCGGAATTGGACAAAATTCAACCTTTCTGGCCCACCGCCCACATGGCCAAAGTAGAGCTCGACGAAAGCGAAATCCCTTGCCCCACCGCCCGTGCACGCTCACCGCCACCACTAGAAGAGCTCGGCCGAGTCACAACCCTTGACATCGGCCTCGGACCTGGCCCCACACTTACCGCCTTCTCACACCTACAACTCATCAACAACCCATTACCCGAAGACCTCCTCCTATTCTTCTCCACCGCCGCCACATGTGGCGGCTGCCCCGACGACGTCGCAACCAAATATTCCCCAAAATCAGCCTCGGAAGCATTAGCCACGCTCGCTCTATCAAACCCCTCGGCGGTAGTCACACTCCAATCAATGCTAGCTTCACTAGGCTCGTAACCATAATCAGCCGCCGTCAAACCCGAAATCGGATGATACAAAGCAGCGGAGATCGGAGGAAACCGCCGCATTGCGGCCGCTTCTTCGAGGGAATCTCGCCGTTGGCGGTTGAAAAGGAACATGGAAGGGTGAGCCGCTGTGGTCGTTGTGGATTCAGTTGTGGTCGTTTGCTGAGTTGTAAAACTTTCTATTTCGAAAAGATCTGAGCTGGCATCGCTTGCTCCGTCGTCCACGTCGACATAAGTAATATTACTGATTTGACCATTGGTGGTGTTATTAATAAAGGGGGCGTTGAGTGTTCTCATTCTCGATGTGGGACTAGTTAAGAAAGTGAAATTACGAGTGTTATTATTTAATGATATTCGATTACTATGAGATGGTGGACTGAATATCTCGAGTGAATCTCTAGCTGGATCTTCGAATTCCGCCATTGTTGTTGATGATGATGATGAAGCTTGATTATTCAGAATTGGAAAAGTAAACCCAATATTTGATTTTCCATTATTATTACTCTGCAACGATCTTCTCATTTGATGATGATGGTGATGATGAGAATTGATATTTCCCCAATTCTGTTCGAAATTAGTATTATTACCAATTGTACCAGATCTAATCTCAGCCATTGTTGACTTAATACTACAATGTACTAATCTCTCGGCCGCCGCAGGCGGCGGCGACGGCGACGGCGATGGTGGTAATGCTATTTGCGGTATCGGGATATGACTTTCCGATATTGTCCGTACAGGATTTTCTTTGACTTGAACGGATTTTTTGCAGAGACAAGGACACTTTCTTCTTAAATTTAGCCACCTGACTCCGCCGGAGAACGGCGGCGCCGGCGCCGGGGCCGCCGTGCGTTTGTCGGAAGAAAGTGGGTGTTTGAATGAGACGGATAAGGATCCGGGAGGAGCGGAGAGGAGACCGGTTTGACTGTTCCAGCTGGCTTCGGAAGAGGCGGTGGGTGTGGTGGCGGTTGATCGGAAAGATCGGGTTCTTCTCATCGTCTGTGAGTTCCGGTGAGTTTTATTGTTGATATTGTTATAGCTATCGATTGAGGAAGAGGCTGAGGAGAATCTGGAAGGCTCGGCGATGTTTTCGGCTAGAGGTGAAACTCGGTTTCCGCCACCTCCGCCGCCGGATACGGCGGCGCCGGCGCCGGCGACGGCGGGAGTGGAAGTGGGTTTTTGAGGAGGGTTTAGAAGGTTGAGGTCGTTGAAGTATTTTTGAGCATCGAATATGCTTATCTCAGTTGAGTCGTCAGCCATTATTGTTGGAGTTGAATTGGTTTTCTCTACTCTTGATGATCTCTCCTCCATTGTTATCATCTTCATCATCATCAAATCATCATTGTTGTTGTGATCTTTCTTCTTTTGATGATTTTGAGATAAATTTATATATGGTATTGTGTATGTGTGTAAATACACATAGTTTGGATTATGAATATGGTGTATATACATATTATGTGTGTTTATATATAGTTATGTGTTAAGTCACATACCAAAAACAATGAGAGAAAAAGATGGTATTGGGAGACGTGGCTCAAAATAAGCCACATATAAATATGACTATATATTATACTATTATTACATGAGATAGGAGTTTCATTATTCAATTAAACCAATACCAATATTTTCAATCACATACATATAGTATTATTGGGTAAGTCTCACTTCACTTCTAAAAGGAGTGTTTTGGTAAATTCTTTATTTGTTTTAACATTTTTTTTTTAAAAATTAGTCTAATTTTTTTATCATCAGCTACGTTGTAATTATTTAGTATCACTTGTAAATTTTTAAAAAATTTCGAGTAGTTTACAATATTAAAAATAAGATTTATATATTTTCAAAAAATCACAAGCGGTTTACAGAATCAAAAATAAGATTTATATATTTTGTTGTACGTGCGATTATTTTTTTTATAGGTGTAATAAATAATTGTTTAAACATTATTTTTGGTGCTATAAGCTATTTAGAATTTTTAAAAAAATTTATAAGTAGTCTTAAAAAGACGATCATACATAAAACAAATTAAAAAACTCTCATTGATGGCAAAATTTTCTATAATATTTATTTAATTACTAAAATTTTATCGTAGGATTAAGATTAGATAGTTATGAATGTAATATAAATTTCACAAATTACCCACACAAACAATATGGGACAAAATACACACACAAATTTATTTTTCGATAATTTAAATCACAAACATAATATTTATCTAACTATTAAAACTTTATCATAGGATTATGACTTAATAGTTAGGAGTGTTTGGACAAAAATTTATATACTAGAAACATTATTTTTAATAATGAATCAACATATTAATTTGAGTATTATTATTTGTCATTAGTAATTTTTTTTTATAATTTATTAAATTAAAATATATAAGTTCTGTTGTTCTAAATAATATATCATAATAAAATTCATTAATAATAGTATATTATCTCTTGTAATGTTGTTTCACATACATTATGAGGCTTTGCAAGGTTCCCCTTGAAATTTAATGGATTAAAAAAAAAATAGCTTTTATTTAGCATAAAATATGATATTTTTTAAAATCAGTAAAACATGTGTAATTTTTTTTTAAAAAAAATAGTGGTTTTAAACTAGTGAGCCCTAAACACAGGGCTAACCTATCTATGCCCAAGACCGAGCATTTAGTATGGGGTTAATTAACTTGGTAGAAATAAAAACTAATTTAATTTTCAATTAACCAATGAATTTATGTTCCAAATAGGCCCTATTTAAGTTTCGTATTCTCTTAATCTAAGTAACTTATAATTCTACTCTCTCCAAGTTCAAACTTACATAACAATAAAAGGGACAGAAGAACTTCCATCAGATTTGAACCATTATTATTAATTATAATCACAAAATATTAAATAAAAATGAACTAGAATTATTCAAGTACATTGAAACATGTACGTATGCAAGGGTTATATATATGAACTTATGATTTAATTTTTTTAAAAAATAAATATGAACTTATGATTGAGTTTCAATATTATATTATTTTATCAATCTTGGGAAGCTATTTTATTATTATTATTATTATTATCCATCGAGAATTAAAAGCTAATTTGTTTTTGCAAACTGTATATGAACAAAAATGACAGAAGGTTTGATATGATCATATATATATATATGTATATTAATATATTTATGTAGGGTTTCTTTTTTTGGAGTTGAGAAATGATGAAGTGTGTGTATATATACAGATCATGAGTTTATATATTGACATTTTGAGTATGGAACATACATGTGGCCTCAACACAAATTTGGTGGCACAGAATGGTGGCAGAAGCTAACAAATCACAAAATTTGTAATAGTGAAATTATTATTGCAAAGTCATATTGGGAATGTTTTAGAAGGTCCATTATATAATTATTTGACATTAATATTTGACAAAGGTATAGTATTGTCTATTGTTGTGGGGTGTTGTGTGTCTTGTCTATAACCTCTATAATATAATTGATATGTTTCTTTGTAGGGCAACCCTAAAGAAAATTGAGCCTCAAAATAAGGCTAGGGTTTTTGCCTAAGAAAAAGTAATAACACATCCCTAAATTTAAGGCAATTTAGGGACTCAATTAATCCCTACTCTTGTTGTCTTGCTTTGCTTTATTGGCTTCACAAATAAGTTTTACTTTCATTTGAAAATTTTCAAGTTGCCATCTAGATTGATCGCCCATGGTGGCTGACCGACGTAATTGCATCTCTCATGTTCATCTGGTGGTGTGTAGAGCAGAGTTTCTAAAGCAGGCTAGGCTCATGCCAGGGGCTCAAAAAATATATATTTTTCTTTTTAAAAATATATATACATATTTTTTCTTCGTATATGATTTTGAAAATACTACATATTTAATTAAGGGGCCAATAAATTTTCTTTTAATCAAAAACCACCGCATCACAGGGTTGACCTTGGACAATATTGATCGAAAATATTTTTTTTATTAATATTATTTATCAAATTAGATATAATCCATTTTTAATATACTACTGTTTACTGAGATTTTTGCCAACTGATACGAAATATAATAAAACTAAAGAAAATAAATCAAAATGAAGAAATAGAGATGATAATTTTCTTGTGGTTGGAACGTTAAAGAATCTTAGTTTACAAGTTAGTTGTATTGGGCTAAATAGCCTTGGATGTATTATACAAGTGTTCTTAGAATGGCTTAAGAACTTTAGACATTGGCATAGTGTTTGAATCACAATCTTCCAACCCTTTGCAATGAAAGTATAATGTTGTATTTATATGCTAGGATCTGAGTATAGTATACTCGTGACCTGTTAGGGTTTGCATTAAACTTAATCTACCAATGGGGTAAATACACTTAATACAATGACTTTGGGCCCATGGAATGAGGCCCAGCCCGTGAGGCCATGATCTTCTGTACGGATAGGGGTCACTTAATGTTGACAGGCAGCATGCATGCACTGTTTTCGTACACTCTTGTGTTAGGGAGGTGACTGTTGGACACGGGGTATCCTTCTCTTGGTGGTATATGCACTCCTTTGGTTTGACGCAAGGACAAGGACTTGATCTTGTGGAATTCGGCATCAGTGGATTGCCATGCTAGTAAGGGCTTCCGGAGCTCCTCTTAGGTTGCCCTTCTAGATGTATTCCCTTCTGCTCATCCAGAAGGCTATCAGAGAACCTTTCTTTATTTTGGGTGAGATGCCCTTCCGGATCTAGAGAGGTCCAGATTAAGATATGAATAATTTGTCATCTGGACAAATATGAGACATGAATCAAGTTCTCTTGATAGATTCGACCCATGAACTTGATTGGACATGAGATTGGGTCTCAGTAGGCTGTTTCTTAGAGAACCCTTCAAGACGTATTCCAATCGCTTATCTGGAGGATCTTGACCGCTTCTTTTTTTAAGTGGGGTGGGGCACCCCGAACACAAATTTTCTATATCTTGAATGGTTGTGAGGCCCATCTCTCTATATAATCTTGGCCCATTATCTCGTTGAACTTTTTAGCAGGCCTTAATCAATTAATTTTGTATTAAGAATGTCACGTGTCTTCCTTTCAAAAATATAAATAATAACTACAATATACATAGATTAAACTTAATAAATATTTTCCTTTTATAAATGTTTTATAAAGATTAATAATTTCTTCTATACTAGTTATACAATGTCGCTTTTAATTGGTTTGGTGATCTGCAAAATTTGTTAAAAAAAATAAGAATAAATTAGCTAGCTTTTTCTACTTCAAAATTAATATTTATTATTAGAAAAAGAAATTAAAAGAAGCATCACACTTATTGAGCAAAATGTTGCTAAATTAATGCTTCCATGTATTTTTTATAGCTAGCTAAGTCTAGTGAAGTGTGTAGGGCATGTGTGTGTTTTCACATATATAATGTATAAATTTGTGTGTACATTTATTATATAGAAAATAATGCATTATTGGTAGTTAGATCCATAATTGGCTATTTATTGAAAGAATTTTGGCTTTATAGAGAGAAGAAGGAAGAAGTACTTGCAACTTGTCAAACCAATATATATTAAATATATATAAAAACATAAAAATAAAATAAAAATAAAGAGTAGCTATAGATATATACACATGGATATTTATCTATATTTTTAGACAAGTTCTCACCACTTTTTCAAGTAAGGCTGCACTGCATGCACTAAGATTTTATTTTATATAGTACTAGTTTTTAAGTTAATGTATAGTAATACTCTTTGCATTAATATAAGAATTAAATACATTATTATTATTATTATTATTATTATTATTATTATTATTATTATTATTTCTCTACTTATTAATTACTAAGTATCTATTTTGTTATAATATCTTTATCTTTAATTTTTTTTTTCAAACAATATCTTTATTATTATTCAAAATTAATTAATGTGTCAATTTTTATTTATTTATTATTAGGGTGAAGGATATGAATTATATGATCTTATTTGAGTGTTAATACTTTGATGCATATTAATTTTAATGCATATCATTACTCTTCTATCATACACCAATGAATTTCTCATTTGCTAAAATATTTATTTTATTTATGTGAAAACAATTTATGTATGAAGAGATGTTTTGGAATTTAGATGGATAAGATGGAAGAGCTAGAATTGATAGTTTTGTCTATGTAATAATCCAAGTAAGTTCATATATATCACCATACTCAATCATAAATTAATCATAATTCATAATATTTGGACTTTATATTATTGGGTGGCAGATAAGATTATTATTATATTTATATTATACATATATATACATAAATATTATATATAATTCAATATACACATATTTATATTTATATACATGAAAATTGTTAGATAGAAAATACTTAGATTTTCTACTATTTTTAATGCTCTTGTTTAATTGAGGTGAAAAGGATTTTTCTTAGATGATCATGTGAATGGAATCTATAACTAATTATTAGAATACTACAAATAATTTCTTTTGTAATTATTCATTTTCCGGACCTAGCTATAAATGGGTTTATTATCACCAATTTGTTTAATATATATTTGCATGTATATAATTATACATCAATCACAAATCATGTATCTATGTATATTTATATATTATTATACTAGTGGATAAGAAAATTCATATAGTAGATCCCATGAATTTTAATAATATTCCAATTTATATTTGGTGGAGAAAAAGATTTAAAAGAAAATTAGGATTCTTTTGAAAAAGAAAGAAAGAAAACTCATTCGTTCTAATCATTATTATCATCTTTATTAAAAAAAGGATGTATTAAAAATACATCACTAAAAAATTATAAATCAATATTCATATGGATATATATCACATTAAATTTTTAGAAATTATTAAGAACTTTAGTATTCAAACTACAAATTATGCTAGACTTCAAATTTTGAACCTTTTTTTCTTTTTTAAGGAATTTTTTGAATATTCAAGACACCTAATTAACTTCAATATTTAAGGTATCAAATTTTAGTGAGAAGTGAGTGATCAATTCAACCCATTGAATCCAATAACAAAAAACAAAAACAAAATCAATGAAGAAAAAGGGAAGCAAAAAAAAGTTGAAATAAATACTAGGAAAAAATATTTAAGGTCATAAAAATTAGAGGTTGAAAATTGTGCTCTCCTACAAGGTTACCAAATTTTAGTGAAAAGTCTAGTGATCAATTAAACCAAACATATACTTATGTCCAACTATATAAAACAAAGAGTACTATGAGTAGTAAAGAAAAAGTTGGTGTAAATAAAGTTGTATGGACAATTTGATTAGTCAATTATTGAAATTTTGGGATATGTCATACCCATTAAGCAAAGTGTCAATTGGTAAAGAAAAGAGCAAATGTGAAAAGGCATTTTGGTATGGGGTACCTTGTCTACACTAGTATTACTCATGTTTAAACATCTATCAAATCAAATGTGTGGATGTTATAATAATAATAATAATAATAATGATAATATTTATTTTGTATGTGTAGACACACCATTTAATGTAGTAATTGTAATTCTCACATAACTAACTCAAATGCTTTAACTATGATTGATTTTCGGTTAGTTAGTTTGTATGTTTAACAACTGATTTTTTTATTTAGTTTCCTTTCGTTGAGACATTTGTTACAACTTGATTTGTTCTCTAGGTAGCCAATCACTTATTTTGGCTACCTATTTAATTAGAACTTTTACGTCAATTTTTGACTAAAGTTCAGAAAGGTTGAGAATTAGGATTGGATTTTAAAAAACACATTAAGAGATTTTGTAAGAGTAGAAGGTGAGAGAGGGAGAAGGTTTGTGATTTGTCTTGATGTTCAAGAATTCGAGTTGTAAAAGTGTCCTATTGTTCTTGCTCGAGTGAATCTCTATGCTGGGTGTTTATTGCTCAAAAACTCTCGAGCCTTCCATTGTAACACTCCCATTGTAGACATGATTTCATAGCAAAACCTATTGAATTGGAGTAAGCCAATTTGTTAGTTGAATTAGTATAATTGGTTCTTTTATTGTTCATGTAGAAACATCAATGTAAATATTTTAATTTTGATTCAGTGTTCTTGTTATTCTGCGTATTTCATTTATTTTTCTTTAAATTTTGTGTTTTCGAAATTTAATTATTTTCTTGTTGGTTAATTGTGATTGAAATACAATTTTGGTACATTGTGTTTTTAATAATATTTATATCGTATTTTGTAATTTGATATCATATGTATTTTATGCACATAAATTTAATCGATAAAATTTATCAATATAATTAAATTTGATCAAAGTTGAGTATAGAATGGATTCAACAAAGGCTCCTCACAAAAAATGGATTAGTATAATTCAAATTAGCCCATTTTTTTATAGAAGTTTATCATTAAGTTGGATTAATCTAATTAACATGGTTCGATTCAAAGTTCAAGCACTCGAAACCTGCAAGCTCGTTGCTAGGTACTCGAGTGTGTTGTCAGTGACAACACATAAGGTACTCGAGTGTCATACATGCTCACGCTCATTGCGATGACAGCATGTATGCATACCTCATAACACCATGAACTAAAACAAATCTCATCAGAAACAACAAAAGGCCATCAGAAACAATCCAATTATTGTTGTTAAAACTAGTTTTGAGTCTTTGACATTACGCAAAGGAAGATAATCTAAACAATCTATTGAAGAGACACACAATCTTTGTCCCGATGACCTGCAAATCGAATCGTTCTTTAGCCAGGTGGCCAGTTCATTTGTCGTCCCCCGAGCAGGTGGACATGAATATGATAAACAGATTGACCTGCAAAGCAAGAGATTAATTGTTGTGTTAGTTTCGGATATACATATTAAGACGTAATAGAATTATCGTAAAAAATTAGAACTCTAAGAATACAGACATCCTTGTGGCCCGTCGTTGATCACAATTCTGTAGCCATCATCGAGTCCCTCTTGCTTGGCGACTAGCTTAGCTGTGTAAAGAAGTCGGCCAAGAATGTCACAGTGTCTCTCTTCAGCCTGGTAAGCAAAGTACAGAGAAAGAAGATGATACTTATTGATCTAATCCAATACTTGAAAGAATGAGAAAGTTTTAAACTTTTCGAGACAGTTTGGTATCTCACAAAATTCAGCATAAGAATTTATAGGCTAGGGGAACAAAGACACTCCTAACTAGCCAACCAATAGCGATCTAAGTATTAGCCACACTTAATCAATCATCTCGGCCTCTAAGAATATGACAACTCAGCCTCCAAAATCCTATATTGAGACTAATATCAACACACTGAAAAAAATCCATAACTAAACAGATATGATAAAGATCAACACTTGTTATAGAAAGTGAAGTATATTTACTTATACACTCGAACAAATTTCATCCATAGAACATTGTGAATTTCTGACCATAAAGTGAGCTTATCTTTTAAAATGGCTTGTGCTTAGGCTCACCACCATTCACAAGAAACCACAAACTTGGTCTTTCACGGTAGCAAGCACATGAACATCCTAACTTTTTCTACTCTATTTCCATTTCGGGTTTAACCTTATTTTGCACCATTAAAAGTTCTACATTAAAATGCATATAGACTTTCTTTTTCCCTTTTCCTTTCACTACATTTTTTTGAACATAAACCACCAGAAACTCTCCGAATGCTTTGAGTTCTTATTTCGAAGCATAAACTCATTGAACATATCATCATACTTATTACTTTTCCCAAAAATACTTAACCTATCTTCCCAACTTAACATTATTTAAGTTATGATAAGAACCAAGTTTTTCAAGCTCAAGTTTTTTAAAACCAATAAAACAGTAGCCAAACTATGGGAGCCCTTAGGCCCCTGTGATGCAAAGAGAGAATACTCAATTCATTGCAAACCCTCTTAACTCTCAAAACTAACCCCCAATACAATGAGTCACACACCCTTTTATTTACTATATTCTAACGCACCATACTAATCCTAGGGCCTAACAAGGTAGCAACTAGAAACCATATATGAATGAACAAAGTTTTAGTTTCTTTTTCAGTTGACAACATGGAGAAATCTAAAGAATTAGTTAACAAGAAAGAATCCTTCCTTGGCAAACTCGATAATCAAACGATATAATTTCCTGTTGTATCAACAAGCTACAGCATTTAGGAGCCAAAATTTATATTAGATTTTATAAAAAGAAAAAAAAATGGGAAATTCTTGGTTTACAAAGAAAAAAGAAACTACGCATGTGAAAGGCGAGTTACAATGAAAATAAAAAGAACTATGAAATACCTGGGAAAGACCAGTTAAACCATCCTTAACTTTGGGAATGATCAAAATGTGTGTGGGAGCCTGAGGAGATATATCCCTAAAAGCAAGAACCTGTATCAAATACAACAGAACTAGATGATTATCTGCTAAAGCATCATCATATCAAGTAACTGATAAGTTCACTTAAACACAAGTAATGAGTATTTAGTTAGGACATATGTGTTGAATTCAGTAGGAAATATCTCAATATTATGTGCACACTGACCCCTCCAAAGCCATCAGATTTCCATTAAACAGATCCACTCAATAATTAAGAGAAATTCTCAGAAAATCACACAGAAATTCTCAATAATTATGATTGACATGAATTGAGATATCTAAAATCTAATTATGATACAGCTGAAAGCTTGAAAACACTTTACTTTTATAGCTTTGGACAACTCAGTCAAAAATACTTTCTTTAACATGATCAAAGGAAAAAAATCCCTTTTCCTATTTTGAGTGTAATCTTCAATTTTTGTCCTATTTTACAAATTCAGTCCAAAAATATTCATATATCATACAGCAAACATCAAACACAATACACAAAACCACACACAAATACATAATACCCATTTCTCAATTTTCCCTTAATCAAACATATTTGAATGCCATTAGCATAAATAAGCAGCTAAGATTAGTTTTTTATTTTCTTCATACAAAAAATCCCCAAAAACAATTATACAAAATGGAATGGAATGAGAGTACCTTATCATCCTCAAAAACCACAGTAGAGGGGATTTCCTTGCTGATAATTTTGTCAAATCTACACATTTCAAATAAAAAAGAAAAATCAATCTTTTTTCTATTTGATGAATCTAAATACATGAAAGAAAAGATGAAAGTGAGAAAGAGAGATACATACATGGTGGGAGAATCAGAAGGAAGAGCAGCCAAGGCAGCTTCTTTCTCAGAAGCCATGGAAGTAGAGAGTAGGGAAGGTTTAGGAGGAAAAAGGGTTGTTGAGAAATGTGAGTTTAGTACTGCAAAACGGCTCCTATTTATCATCAAATTCGATTCTGACACAGTTTTGTTGTTTATGTTTATCTTTCTCATTTCACCATTTTTTTTGAGACCAAACTTTTTGATTCTTCCTATTTAAGGCCAATGAAATACTAACACATCACATCACATAAAACTTTTTTATTGTATTTTTTTGAAAAATGACACAAAATGTTACAACAATTTTTAAGCCAAAATATATACATATAGAGATCCATTATAGTGACTTGAATAGGAGCATTGCTAGGTTCGGACCTGAAGTATAATGGATCATAAGAAAAAAAAATGGCTCTTATTTAAAAAAAATATGATATTTTTCAAAATTAGTTAAAAAAATGTATAATTTTAGAAGAGATTAATTTTTTTAGGCCTTTGGATTAGGGGTAGTAATTCGTGTTCGCGGGTCGTGTTCGTGTTGTGTTAAGAACTATAAGAGGTATATACTTGACCCGAACACAACTCATTTAATAATCATGATCGAAAATAAAACTCGAACACGATCAGTTTATAAACGGGTCGACACTAACACGCTTATGATGTATTCAACACCTGTATAACTCATTTCTGACATGTTAAAGTAATAAAATAACTTTAAATAGGTCATTCGAGTCAGTTTTGTATTAGCCGTGTTAACCTGAACACGACCTGTTTATTAAAGGGGTTAGACAAGTCAACCCGAACACGATCCAAACCCGTTTAAGGCGAACCCAAACCCGCTAACTCTCGTGCAAGTTTCAAGTCGTGTTATCGTATTTGACTCGTTTTGCTGGCCCTATTCTGGGCTAAGTAGACCCTAAACACAAACCTAGCCTGCCTATACCAAGGATCAGACCTAATTGCTTTGGTGCCTAAAGTCTTGTGACTAGTTAGCGATAAAAGTTATTACATGAGACTTGATTTCTTTTAAGATGTTACTCGAACTCGTAAAAGATTGCACTCAAAGACATATGTCTCACCAATAATCTCCCAAATTGTCTTGATAAAATCCACTCAGTAAAATCCATCTCGCCCCGAGATTTGTTTCCGTCAGAACAAGAAATTGGATCGCCTTTTTGATCTCATCTTTAGTGAACACCGTATAAGTGAATCACCGACTTGGAGAGAGAATTCGGCCATTTCTAAGATACCTTGCTATCTACAACCTTGATTCTCTTTGAAGCTTCCAAGTAAGCTTTTGAATCCAACTCCAGAATGCCGATGTAAATAAGTTCAGATCCGCTCAACTTTGCCCCTTGATTTTCTATGGAAAGGATCTTGGGTTTGCCTTATTCTATGCTTAATGCAAGCATGAAATAAGGCAGACCCGAGTCTCCATCTTGAATCCACTCCAATTTAGCTTTGTTTAAACATATGAATAAGCCTCGTCGCTTTTGTATCAACCGCTCACGGCTAGCCTTTCCATCTCGATGCAAACTCTCCTGCAAATATGGCCGTTTTGTAGCTTGACTTTGTATATTATCAATCTCCGCCCCCATCCCCGCTACCTATTTATACCCCCATCCCCGCCCCATCCCCGTCTAATAACCAACGGATTCGGGGTAGGGGAATACCCATCGGTTATGGGGAATCCATCGGGTATCCATTAAGGTAAAATAAAAAAAATAATTAAAATAATTGAAAAAAAATAAATTAAACTAATATTCTCACAAATATTTATTATGCATTCATAATTCATGGTCAAAGAGCCCCTCATTAAGAAATACCTGCCAAAGAAATTCATACTTCCCAATCCAAGCTTGATTGGCCATAAGACCTATCATTCTCGTTCTTACTTTAACATCCTACTATTTGACACAAGTAAGGAAATCAGATGAGTCCTTACCCTGGCAAGAATATCATTGAAATCGCCCATTATACACCAATTTTCACTAGTAGAAGATCACATAAATCCTTCCAAAGACCTTCTCTTCCCTACTATTTGAAGCATAAATAACCGTGAGTAGGCTATTAAATCCTTCAAATGCATTAGTTGACTAGTACATTTGATAATATCAACAAGAAATCCGCAAGGATTCCACGCAATCACAATTTTCCCTCCCGAGTGCCAAGCAATATTCGAAGAAAAACACCAACCATTAAAAACATTTCCGAGTACAAGGCTCCAAGTTTTGAAGCCTTTACCCTTGTCTCAAGGAGACCAACAAAATCAATCTTTTTGAGCCAAAATGAAATGCTTGATTAACCGTTGTTTAGATTGATGATTGGCCCCTCTACATTCCAACATAACAATCTATCCATTGGAAAGAGAGGGTCCTCCCCCCTCTCGTATCATCAAGATTCTCCGTTCACCATTGCTAACCATGTCAACACCATATTCACCATGTCTTTCCTCAATGTTCCCATCTTGTTCTTCAAAACTAAGTGCCCGAAAAGTGTTCCCCATCCTTACCGTAGTAGGCATGCTCGTTCTTTATTTTTGTCTACTCTAGCCCTCGAAGCAATCTTGGTAAAGCCATCGAATCTACCTCGA
Source organism: Cannabis sativa (assembly GCF_029168945.1). Lineage (NCBI taxonomy): Eukaryota > Viridiplantae > Streptophyta > Magnoliopsida > Rosales > Cannabaceae > Cannabis > Cannabis sativa. The sequence continues at coordinate 60,799,717 of NC_083609.1, forward strand.
ATGTTTCGTTTTCTTTATCATTCTCGACCACCCATTGTTGCTTAAGAGTGGTAGCAGCATTTTTTACATTCTCACCGAATGACCAATCCCAAGACAATGAGAACATGTGATCGGCCTCCACTCGTACTTCGACACTCACCGAAGTAATACAACCATGTTCATTTTCGAATTCAATCATGGATGGGAGGTGCCGATCCATCCGTACTTCAATTAGAACTCGAGCATAGTTCGGCCAAATTTTCCCGATTTTTAGTAATGTAGTCCTCCAAAAGAGGCTTACCAATCTCGCCCAACAATTTTGAAGAGAGACCTTGGCCCCAATATTTCGCTCAAGATCTTCAAGTTGTATCCATATGGGTACACACTTGACATCCTCTTTCTTGAAATTAATATTGTGGTTCCAAGGTTTCAAGATTACGTGTCTTCTATTAAAAACATAACCCCCATTCATAACCCGATCTCTAAACTCAAGAGATGTAAATCTGATGAGAAAAATTCCATGAGCCAATGCTTTAACCCCGTCAACTCCGATCGTACCATATCCTTTTGGCAAAACCTTCAAGAATGTGCAATGGAGGATTAACTCCAAGAACATAGCACACAATTGAAGGTTTCCAAAACAAAATTTCCTCTTCAATGTCATCAAAAGTGATTTTTACTTTCCCATTCGCCCGCTTCCGTATCTTTAAATGAAGTTTCTAGGTTTCTCATCACAGAATTTGAACGCAAAATAGGGGGAATGGAATCCTTACCTTGTCGCAGATCATTGTTACATTGGTTATTTGCCATGAGGAAATGCAGAAAATCATTCCGAGCATCTTCCCTAACCTCATCTTGCTTCTGAATCATCCTCAGAGAAGTATCAGGGGACAGAGGACGAAACTCCTGTCGATCTTCTCCCTCAAAGAACCGATCCTCCCCTGGGACTTCCTCTTCATCTGTGACTTCCAGTGGGCCAATTTCATCAATTCGCTCCATCGCCTCAAAGAAGATCGCATCGCCGTTGCCATTTCCCGGCCTTTCTTCGTGAGATTTTAGTAGCGCATTTTGATTTTCCACGATTCTCGGACCTTGTTTTAGCCATAGCACCACCCTCCCGGCCTGCAAGGGCAAAACCAGAGAAAATCACGTCCTATATTTTTTTTTTTTTTTTTTTTTAATAATTTTTAAAAATACTATTTATTAGGGGTGAGCAAAAAATCCAAGAAACCGACTAAACCGAGTAAACCGACCGTCCGAACACCGAAAAAACCGCCTTTGGTTAAAACCGCCTTAACATGGTCGGTTTTAGTGTCAATAGCAAACTGACCGATTAAACCGAGAACCGACCGAACATATATATTATATATAATATATATTATTTTTGTACATATTTAATATACAATCTTATTAAAATAATTTTACTTATATCTTTTTTATTTAAAGTCTCAATTATTCATTATTTAAGCATATGATATATAATTTTGATTATGGATGATATTTGATGCATTTACGTATTATATACACACATTCATAAAATAATACTAGTTTTTTAATATAACTCATTATCCTATTAGTAGCGCAAATAATTTCAACAAATTTAAAAAAGTTTATTTTACATTATTTATTTAACTAAGAAAGTTTTATTTTTAAATTATATGATATTTGATACAATACTTTATTTTTTTGGTTTTCAAATATTTATAAAAAATTTAAAAACTTATTTTTTTTAAAAAAAAAAAAATAAAGTTCGGTTTGGTCGGTTTAAACCGACCAAAACCGTGGATAAACGGTCAGTTTTTTTATATTTTTATAATGGTCGGTCGGTTTTCGGATTAGAACCATAAAAACCGAAACCCGAATTTTGGATTTTTTTTTGTGTAAAAAACCGACCAAACCGACCGTTGCTCACCCCTACCATTTATCTTTATAGTAAGGGCCCTAATTTTTTTTTTGCCTATGACCCATTTCAACTCAGACCCGGTCCTGCCCATTTATAAATGGGTTGACACGACACGATCCGTGTAACACATTTATAAGTATATTTTGTTTAAACATGACAACTAATGGCACGTTTACAAAGTATTTAACACGTTTATAACTCATTTATGACATGTCAAAGTACTAAAATAACTTTAAATAGGTCATATAACGGTCAGTTTCGTGTTAGCCGTGTCAACTCGAACATGACTCATTTATTAAACGAGTTAAATGAGTCAACCCGAACACGAATCAAATCTATTTAAGGCAAACCCAAACCCGCTAACTCTTGTGCAGATTTTAGTCGTGTTATCGTGTCTGACTCGTTTTGCCGGCCCTACTTTGGGCTAGGTAGACCTTAGGCACAGGCCTAGCCCGCCTATGCTGAGGGTTAGGCCTAATTGCTTTGGTGCCTAGAGTCTTGTGACTAATTACCGATGAAAGTTATTACATTAAACTATATAAGACACGATACTTAATTACACAAATAAAAATAAAATCTTGAAAAGTGATAAGTATACTGGTGTCTCTTAGCGTTTCTCTTTGAATAGACATGTTCTTAAATATATTAGGAAAAAGAATATCGAATCTCTCCGCGATTAATTCATACTAACAAGTTCTTACATGCTAGCAAAGTGTTCAAATATTATAAAAAGATCATTTTATATAAAGCATTTTGAAAAATAACATTTTTTGTCTCATTCATCTAATAAGACATGACCCCGATAGGGACATACTTTTGCCCTAATAGAACAAAATCCATTTTTGACATGTGAAAAACTTATAACTATAACTTTTTTCACTTCATAATGATGTATTATGTTGTAGTTATAGTACACCTTAGCTATTATGTATAAGTATCTTTAGATTCTCTTAATTGTTTAGTTTTTTTTAGAGAGTAAATATGCTCTATTATTAATCATTAAAATCTGCCATATAAAGAGAATCAATATCCTCCTAAAAACATATCTAGTAAAACCATGTGCTGCATAATTAGTAGTTTTACGAATATGTTTAATAATTATATTAAGAAAAAAAGATAACTGATAATGAATATCACTAAGTAAATTCGAGAATCGATTACGCTAGTCTTGATAATGTTGAAGCCCTTGAATAACACAAAATTGAACCAAGCAACAACCAAAGCCTATCATGTATAATCCATGAGAATATACACTTAAAAACTTCAATATTTTTCACTCACAAAATTGTATATTGGAATATCTGAAGCTGAAGTTGAGACAAGTGAATCAACAGCAATTACTTAATTCATTGTGTCACGTGTTAGTTTAGGGTCAGTTTATTCTGTTAAAGAATTGATGTAATTCTGTTACAATTAGTTGTTGATCCTAACTAACTCTATTGTAATTGCTCGACTTGTGTTAATATAAAAAGGATTCTTACTGACTCAATTTCATTGATTGAGCAGTAACAATTTCCCTCACTTTTCATTCAGTTCATCTCCCCTGTTTTCTCTCTCTGCTCAGTTTCAATTCTTCTTTATTGTATTAAGAAATTCTATCAAATTATTCTCTTAACATTCCAACACTTGGTATTGTTACCAAGTGGTTAACAACATTCAAAATGACCTAAAACGCTCAAGTGACATGTCGCCTGTAATTTCTTGTGTCATTTTTGTAACATCATTATTTGTCACTTGATACCAAAACATTGTAACTCTCATTTTTACATCCTTAATGTGATAATTTTGTGAGTTATTACAACAATTACAAATTTGTAACAAATTTATACTCTTTCAAATGATTATTACATTTTGATAAATAATAATAGGCCTTTGAGAGTAACTGCATTATCTATGTAAATTAAATTTATTTATAAGTTATGTAAATCTACTTCATTTTATGGTGGGTAAATACCATTTTGGGCCCTCTGTTTTGTAAAAGTTACCAATTGGACCCTGTGTTTTGTTAAATGACAAAATGGACCCTGTATTTTCTAAAATAGTACAAATAGGACCCTGAATTGATTTTTTTGTCAAAATAAAGTTTAATTATAAACCGATCTAAAAGTGCTATGACAAAACTGTTTACATTTTTTGTATCTATTCGTATTAAGCATTGTCTTCAAGTTGGTTGTATTAAAAAAAAAGTTGTCAAAAATTAAGCTCAGGGTCCTATTTTTACTATTTTAGAAAATACAGGGTCCATTTTGTCATTTAACAAAACATAGGGTCCAATCTGTAACTTTTGCAAAACATAGGGTCCAAAATGGTATTTACCCTTTTATGGTTTAAAAAAAGTTCTTTAATGAACTATGTCTCCTATTTTTCAAAAATATATTTGTCTATTACACTAATATAAAAGACACACACTACTATAAATAAACCAAAATTTATGTGTGCAATATATTTTAAAAGATGAAGTTATGACATATGAGGGCTTCAATAGCATAAAATTTAAATATGTTTAATGCTAATTAACTGAGTTCATCATCGGGCTTCAAGAACCATCGGTTAAGTCGTTCAGATGCCTTTCGGACCTAAAAATGCATAGCAATAACACAATTAATTAGTTTCATAATACATTAGTAAAAAAATATTCAGATTTCTAGGGTAGGTAATTTCGTTTTTTTTTTAATTTTTTTTTTATAAATATTAATAATGATAGTATGTATATTAATTTATATAAGTTATATGTAAATATAATTAGTGAAGGTACCTGAAGATCCCAATCTGTTTTCCATGTAATAATCGAAAGTGTAATTGTTTGTGCTAATACTCCACACAACATTCCAATCCACAATCCCTACATATTAATTAATCCATAATTAACATACTTTAAACCAATGATTAATTCCACCTAAAAAATTAATGGTAACTATTTCGACATAAGAATATTATTGAATAAAATAATATTAAAATATATTAATTATTTTCACTAATTATTACTTATTCATAAATAATAATAAAGCTATTCATTCCGATTGGAACAATTTCACTATTCCCGATCTATTAGGTGCTGCTTTGGGTATAGACGGGCTAAACCTGTGTCTAGGGCCCATCTAGCCTAGGAACCCAAAAACAAATTCTCCTCATCAAATTACATATTTTTTTTCTTGATTTTTAAAAAATACTATATTTTTTCATAATAAGGATTCAATTTTTTTTTTTCTATAGCCTACTAAATTTCAAGATCGGCTATATGGCCCATGAGGTTGATTAGTCAACAACTTTGAAAAAGTTGCTCAACCGCTAACTTTTTCAAAATGTCGACGAATCTGGCTATCCAACATAAATTATGAAATTGCTCGAGATAAATAGCAGAATACTCATTTTCATTAAAAATATAAATTAAAATTAATTAAGAAAATTACCTTTACTTCAAGATTTATCACATAAGCAAGAACAACTCCCAATGGTATCCCAATCAAATAATAGCAAAATATATTTACTATAGCAACTGTTCCTTGTAAACCAGCACCAACAGCCACACCTACAATAAAATAATTATAAAAATATATTTATATATTAAATATAGATGTAAATTACGAGATTTTATTTTTTTAAGTCATTTTATATTTTTGCTAAATTTTGATAATTCTTTGCAAGATGACCTTCTGTTTAGTGTCAGAGGTCATTTTGCAAAATATTATCGAAACTAGACCAAATTGTAAAACAACCCTTTTAATAATAAAACCTAATAAAATTGAATAAATACATTTTAATATTATATTTTTAAGTCATTTTATACTTTTGCTTAGTTTAATTTCGATAATTCTTATATAATTATCGAAACTAAACCAAAGTATAAAATAACCCTTTTAATAATAAAACATTAATAACAATTATATAATTAATTACCTGATAGAACTGGATAAATACTATTTAATAAGATGGAAAAGGCAAGTAGAACAGAGAGATCTGCTACAGCATCAGCCACCTTTTCATCATCTGTAAAAATATAAGAAATTTGTCGACCAAATATCAAACACAAAATCCAAGAGATAACTCCTATCACAATGGATGTCCCCATAATCACTTTTATTGCAAATTTCGCTGCTTTTGCATTTCCCCGCCCTAGCTCGTTCGATACTCGAACACTACAAATCCACCAAACAAAAAATAATTATTTCGATATTCAATTCATATGACAAATGATAATAGAGTGGATAGTTTATTAGTGTTTAAATAGATATCACGAAGAGTCATATTGTTATTAGTGTAATTCAATATCGAATTTCTCTTATTTACTATTAAAAAACCGATAGCAATTAAATTAAACCAAAGTATAAAATAATTTAAAAAGAATTATTATTATTTTGCACTTTGGCTTAGTTTTAATAATTTTTTGCAATATAGCCTAAGGATCAACTTATCTAAAATTTACAAAGAATTATCAAAACTAAACCCAAGTACAAAGTAACTTAAGAAAAATATCATTTTGGGAAAAAAAAAAACCCATTAAATGAATTAATATATATACTTACCATGCAGCACCTAAAAATCCCAAGCAAATCATGAACTCCCAAGCTGAAATATTGAGACTGCAAACATGTAATTAATTTTTGTTAATTAATATAATAAGAATTAAGAAATAGTTTTACAATTTGGATTTGTAATTAATTAATTATTAATTACCAAATAGAGAAAGCAGAGATGGCAGTTGTTGCATCTTTCATATATCCAGCTAATAACACCAGAATCGAATTGTACCATAACTCCAAACTATACATAACAAAACAAAACAAAACATAATTATATTAATTTCATCAATAATATTAGTAATTATATATATAATATTTTATATGAATGTCATTTTGCAAAATTATTTTCTATTGGTAAAATAGACTCTTTTATTTTCTAAAGTTATTTTGTACTTCGGCCTAATTATGATAATTCTTTACAAAAAAACCTTTGTTTAAAATTTCGACCAGCAGTCTTAAGTGTTGGAGGCTATTTTGTAAAGAATTATTGAAAATGGACCAAAGTGCAAAATAACATAAGAAAATCATTTCACTAGGGGACCCACAAATAAATTACATAAAATTACGTGTATAATTTAACATTGGATTATTTACACCACGTACTGAAATTTTTAAATTTTTTACTTTTTTACTGTGGAGCGTAATTTTTTTTTAAAAAAATATTGTGTAAATTTTATAATGTGTATTATATTAAGTTTTTATTATTGTTCTACAGTTGTTATTTAGTTGTTCTACTATTATTTCTAATTGTTCTGTTTTATGTTCAACTATTATTTTATGAAAAAACTATAAATTTTACGTTTTGCTTCAAAAAAATACTTACCACAACATAAGGCCAGATGACACTGATAGCTTTACAACAGGCCACATATCACTAAAAGCAGCAGTAGTGAAACCTTTCCAAGAGTTTGGACACCAACCTCCAAAAATGTAGATGAATTGTCCAATAACCGAAGCCCAACTCGCGATATTTAAGCCACCAAGAGCACCGGCCACACCCCAATTGAGCTTGTACACGAAAAACCACGACAACAGCACGTGAAGCACGAATGATGAGGCCGAAAGCCAACCAACCACCATATTCTTGAGTTGAGCTTGAAGGTACATTTGGATAGTGAAACTAAACACGAAGTAATAGAGATATGGTATGCACCATATCGAGATTTGCCCCGTTGCAACGGCAATATCTTCTTCCTCGCCTAGCGCTCTAAGGATTTGTGATGAGAAAATGAAGAGAGGGAAAGTTATCGTCGCGGTGATGATGTTGACAATCCATGATCTTTGTAAGTAAATTCCCATCATGTGGTATTGTTTTGCTCCATATGCTTGGCCACATAGGGTTTCGGTTGCACTTGACATTCCCAACTATTTTCATATCCAAAATCAAAAATTTTAATTAGAGAGGGATAATAATATATAACATAACACTAAAAAAAATCTTTTGCGACTAAATTTCATTTTAGTCACAACAAAATATTAAGAATAAATAGGATTTGAAACTCCCATACGACTTTTATAAAGTTTTTTCCCTTGAAATTTATAACATATTAACAACTTTATTATTATTTACAATTTTTTCACTTTTAATCACTATTAACGTAAAATTGAAAATTATTGTGTATTGTTTTTTTAAAGATTATAACTATGGAGCAAATTATAATTTTATTTTTGGAAGAAAAAATATGAGGCAAATTACAAATAGAGAAATGCTAAAAGATATTATTAGTGTCCAGCATTTTTTGATGTGTTATATCAAATAATTTGATACAATTAAGTATCGAGTCACATATAATTTAGGTTACTGGCAACAAGTGTCATGGGGAAAAGAATGTAGCTGTATGTGGGAAAAGCAACGTATGTTAACCGTGGAAAAAAGCTGAGCTGAGTGTTTGGTAAATTATAATTTTTAAAGTGCTGTGAGTTGTTAAAATTCTATTACAATAATGATAATATTTTAATCTAGTTCATTATAATTACAAATATATATAAAAAAATATGTTATATAAATTTTTTATTTTTTCTATATTTTTAATTATTTTTTTCTATAGTATAAATTTATATGCATTTGATAAAAATAATTTTTAATATTTTTAAATTATATTTTTATCACTTGCAAAAGATAAAATTGTAGTTTATAAAAAACATAAATTGATATTATTTATTAATAATAAAAATATAAATATAAAATATTTTTTTAAAATAAAATAAAAAATTAGAAATTTAAATATTTTTCATTTAAAAAATATTTTTTATTTTTTATAATATATAATAAATAATTAAATAAATTTTTAGTAAAAATAATTTATTATAAAGTCTTTTAATCAAAACAGCTTTTTCTAAAAGTTGGGTTGTACCAGCTTTAGCTTTTAGATGTAGCTTTTCCATAATTTATTCAATAAGCTGTTTTTTAACTGCTTACCAAACACCTTTTTGTCACAGCTTTTTTGAAAAGCAGCTTTTAGCTTTTCCAAAAGCTGTGCCAAACGGGCCCTTAATATAATAATTTTTAAAAAATATAATTAATTAGAGCGTGCTGGGTACCACTGATATTCCATAGCAATTCTCTTACAAATATTGTCAAATGAACTCTACCACTCATTTATAATAGTCTTATAATAATATAATAATAACTAATAGAGATAGAGACCATACCATTCATTGGAAAATTTAAAAATTAATTAAAAATGAAAAATTATACATAAAAAAGAAAAAACTTGTCTTCTCAACAAAAACATTTAACCAAAAAGAAAAGCCAAGATCTGAACAAACAAGATTTTGTCAGATAATATACTAAATTAAAAATTAGAAGGGACCTCTCATAAAAAAATGTTTAGAGGGGACCAAATTAAAGTTTCTGAATTCTGATCTAAAATTAAGCTGACTTTGTCAGAAATATATATAACATTGCCCCATAAATAAATATAATTTTGAATTTAAAAGTTTGAAATGAACTTTCTTGCAAAAAAAAAAAAAACAAAGAAAAAAAAAAAGAAAAGAAAAAAGAACTCTTGTAGTTTTTCTCTAATTTATTTAATTATTGCTCATCCACATTTGAGTTTATCTTTAAATAAGTATTTTTGTCCCTCACTAATTACATAATTACTCATTGCAAATTATCGTATATTTGATTAGGTAAAAATTGTGATAATTTTCTAAAAAAAAAAAACATTATTATTAAATATTAGTAGTGTCTAATACAATTATAGGAATATGATTTTGTCTCGTGATATATGTATTCCGTGGTACATTAAATGAGTCTCAGGGTACATTAAATGAGTCTCAGGGTACGTTTTTACTTTTTAACCCTAATTACCCTTAAATTAATCTCAACCGTCAGATCAAATAACTCCCTCATCTGACGGCTGCCGTACATCACGGATTACATCCGTGAAAGTACAATAACAGGACAAAATCATATCCCTACAATTATAAAACCATTAGTAGTAATTTTTTAAATAATTATTAAATTAAATTATGCAGTTATTAAATTTTATGAATAAAAATCTAAAATATTTAGTCTAATTACAATATAAACAATATAAAATATTAGACATCACTAAGAGTATCAAAATTGAAAATATTGGGTGACTTTTTAGAGCTAATATTTTGAAAAGTTCTGCATTGGATCTTTCAAAAGCATGTGATATAGTACATTTCAAGAAAATTATTTACTTTTAAAAATAAAGGGATTTTTATATCAATTTAATTATTCCCTTCTATTATTTAATTTATATCATTTTATTTATTTAATAAGTAACAATAATTATTATCCTTTCATCTATTTAAAAACTCACAAGAAAGGGGCTAAATTATTAATTTATTTTTTTTCGACAAGGAATATTTAATTATTTAAAGGTTTTAAGAATTAAAACTTTTTTTTTCAATTAGATATAATTAAAAAAAATATTCTGATATATTAAATTAGAATGACATAAATTAGTATCAAAGCTATAACAAAAGAAATCTTGTATAAAATAAATAAAGTGAAAAGTGTTAAATCTTGATATATTTATTTTGGTATTCAACTTTTAAAAGAATATTTTAATTTATTTTTTTCGTGATCTGCATCTTATAATTATTTAGGATTATTACATAAAATTTTATATATTTTAGAGAGCCAAAAAAATTGAACACCCAACAAAATATTTAAATTTTATTTTCAGTAATATAAATGATTAGAAGTTTTATAAAAAATAATTGTAATCTTAAATAACTATAATATACAAATTTATAAAAATATACTAAAAAATATTCTAAATATTAAAACAGATAGAAAAAATCTACTGAAATATTTTGGGAAATTTGAAATTCTATACATAATAAACTCTAATATTATTTTTCTAAACCTAAATGTTATACCATATGCCATATATGACTACATTTCTTATATTCCCATAATACCTCTCACATTTGAACCAAACAATTCCAAAGCTTCTCTCTTTCTCTCTCGCCCAAACGACCACCCACAACCTCCATGCACGACTCAACCAAAGAGCACGGCTCCGACACCTCCACGACCTCCGAGGACCACCCAACCCCTTCTCTCTTCCTCTCTCTCTCAACCCGTGCAACCCACCGAAAACCAAAAAAAAAAAGAAAAAACAATGGGTCCGATGGTCCGATGGTCGGACTGTCATGGGATTCGATGGTCGGACTGTCATATTATGGGAATATAGGAAATGTAGTCACATAAAAAATGTAGTACACCAAGTCTTATTATTACAAGAGTATTTTTATTCAAATTATATTTTTTAAAAATTATTTTTTAAAATTATATAAAATCTAATATTTAATTATACCAATAATAATATAATAAAAAAAAAATATTACGTAAAATGACAAAAGCCAAACACATATGTTTCGTGAGTCAAATATGTTGTCACGTGATTGAACTATGTAGAGTTGCAACGTATATAACTTTTCTTTTTACTTTTTAAGACAAAAAAATGAAAAACTTTTGTATTTACTCTCTTTGTTTGATCATTACAAATTTAGGGAATCACTCCCATTACTTCTTTAATAATTTATTTAGATAACAGTCAATAATGTCAATCATTAAAAACTATAATATTACAATATTTTTAACTTTTTTCTATAATAAAAAATAAATAATAATATTAACTAGTTAACATAGGTTTAAAAAAGCAATGATAATGACATTAAAGACTAGTTTAGAGAATAGCAATAATAATAATAATAAAAAAGAATAGAATGACACTTAAGTTATATTATTATTTAATAATATTGAGTAGGGGTGTTCATCCGATCCAATCCGCACTTTTTTGGTCAAACAACATCCAATCCGCACTAAGTGCGGATTTCATATTTTGGATCCAATCCGATCCGCATAAGAGTTTAAATCCAATCCAATCCAATCCGCAATAGTGCGGATTGGATCGGTTATTTTGGATTGGTTACTTTTTTAATAATAAATTATTTAATATTTCATAGAAAAAAAAATTAAGAAAAAGACTATTGTTTTTTAATCTCCAATACTAATCTATTTCCATCTCTATTTATATACAAATTAAACCAATATACATATATATCAATATATATATACTTATCTTTAGATTTACACTAAAATATATATATGTATCTAATTACTAAAATAAATAAGCTAGTATATATATATATATTTAAACTTTATGTGTATGTGTCTATGTGAATAAGAATTATGTTTCTTGTGCTTTTTATTTCAAAATAAAGAAAATGCACCAACTCAATATATTACTAAAAAAGATTAAGAAATTAGAAGTTTGTGTCTTTTTTTAATTAATATATATTACATATTATAATTTTTTAAAAATATATATAATTAAGTGTGGATTGGATTGGATCGGTTACTTTTTGAGGTCAAACAACATCCAATCCGCACAAGTGCGGATTTTAGATTTTTTAATCCAATCCAATCCGCACAAGTGCGGATATCCGCATTTTGCGGATTGGATTGGATCGTGCGGATTGGATTGGATCGGATACTTTGTGAACACCCCTAATATTGAGTAGTATATCTTTAATGAGTGTTGTTATTAAAACTAATATAGTGTATGGTGTATTAGAAATGTCTCAATAGTTAATGTATAATATTTATAAAGGTAAAATATAGATAAAAAAATAAAAAAGTGTTTAAAATACATGTATATTAAGTGAGCTATAATAGTTTAAATTTTTAGTGCTAAGAAATTTTTAAGTTTTAGTGCCTATAATTTTTTATTATTTTTATAATATAGCTGATTAGTTATAAGTGTAAAAGTAAATAAATATAATATAATAATATTTAAATATTTGTGTATTATAATTATAGGGATATGATTTTGTCCCGTGATGTACTTTTACGGAATGTATTCCGTGGTACATTAGATGGGTCTCAGGGTACATTAAATGAGTGTCAGGGTACGTTTCTACATTTTAACCCTAATTAATCCTAGATCAATCTCAACCGTCAGATCAAATAACTCTCTCATCTGACGGCTGCCGTACATCACGAATTACAATCCGTGAAAGTACAATAACAGGACAAAATCATATCCCTATAAATATATTATTTATATACATGAGGTAAAATAAAAATAAAAAAAAAAGTTTTAATGAGATATTTTGAACAATAAAATAGAAAAACTTGTGTTGGGAGTACTTTTACAAGTATAGTTAATAATTTTTTTTAAGAAAATTAACCCATTACTATTGTTTTTTAATTTTTTTTCAAATTTACAGTTTGAGTTTTTAAAGTGGTTTCTCCGATAATTTCTGTGTAGGTTGCTATACGATTTTTAGTTGCGATTTAGATTACTCCGCTAGGAATTTCTATTTAAAATTTCGTAAAAATACAAAAAAAAATATTATGTTGAAGTATAAAAATAAAAAAGCCATTTTCTTTATTATTATTAAATTAAAATATATGGAACCCATACAATATGTAATTCTTAAGATATATTATCATAAGTGTTTTTAAGAAATTATCATATTAAAAAAAATATTATTATTAGGTACCAATAATATAGTATAACATATTTTAAGAATAATTTATAATTTTTTTATAATAATTATCAATTTAAAATATGTGAGACTTAATATTAAAATGTGAAAGTAACACTCTACTACCTTTACTATTAGGATAAGCAACAAATAACATGAAAATGTTAACAACTTATTAATCACTACTTATCATGTGGTGATGAATAGCTTAAGGTGTCCAATTCCTAACAACACTTTATTATATAGAATACCATTTATAATTATGCTAAGTACCACCACACCTTAATAAAGCCAAATCAACAATTTATTAAAGAGAAAATGAAACGCTAAAAGATATTAATAGTGTTTAGTATCTTCTAATGTTTTAATATTATTATTGGTGTAATTAAGTATAAGATCTTATCTAATTTAGAGCATTAGTATTGAGCACTAGTGATGCTTAACAATTTTTATAGGTAGCACCCTATGATTAGTTAGCGATATTCTCTAAAAATTATTTTCTTAATTAAGTTATATAGGACTCGATACTTAATTCAACTAATAGCAATATAACACTGAGAAGAGTGTTAGACAGGAGTAACACCTTTTAGCGATTCTCTATAACTTAATGTAATAACTTTTAAAGATTATCGCTAAAAATTACGGTGTGACATATATAGAAAGTATTAGATATTAATGGTGTTCAATGCTAAAGGGCAATTATGGTCACTAAGGTGGCGTTTGGTTGGAGGTAATGAAATAGAATGGAAAGGAAACAATTTTCATTCCATTCATTTGTTTGGTTGCATTTTAAAGTATTGGAATGGCATTCCAATGGAATGCTCTTTCCACCATTTTGGTGGAATGGATATTCCATTTTAAAAAGAAAGGAATGACCATTCCAATGTAACAAGAAAAAAAATTAATTATTTTTTTATTAATTTTTTTATGCATTTTAAATTTTATTCCATTTCATTCCTATCTTATCCATATTCCCATTTTTATTCTTATTCCTATATTTTCATTCCTCCCAATCAAACGCCTCACATTCTTATGAAATATAATATTAGTATTAGTAGAATTTAATATTGAATATGACTTATTTTATTTTAATAAAAATGATGAAATAATTAGTAGAATAATACTTACAATAATGCCATTAATGAAACGGAGGAAAAGGGTTTGAACAAGAGCAAAAGCGGCGAGATCCAACTCAGCGACGTGACCGAGAAATGACTGAGTCACAACGAGTACACCAAACGACGTCGTTCTAGCCAACATTGAAGGAAATGCTATTTTCCAAATTAACTTCATTTCTCTCCAAACTCTCCATTTCAAATCACCTTCATTAATTTCAATCTCATTCTCCAAAAGCCTCTCTTCTAATTCTCCACCATTTTTACTATTATCATTATTATTTGACCCCATTTTCCCTAAAAAAAATATAAAAAAAATTAATTATATAGAGAAGAAAAAAAAGAGTGTTTGGTTGGAGTGAAAATTGTAATGGAAAATATATAAAAAAAAAAGTGTGATTTTTTTGTATGCATGTAAAATTTATTGTAAGAGTATTTGGGAGGAGAGAAAGTAATGGAAAATAATATATCAAAAATAACAAAATGTGTGATTGTGTAAGAATGTATCATATATGGTAAAGAAATAAACTTTATTGTAAAAAATATATAAATAAATAAATGGTAGAAAAAATATATATATAGAAGAAGAAGAAGAAGAAGAAGAAGAAGACTTACCTGTAAGATAAGAAGAGTGTTTGGGAGGAGAGAAAGTAGTGGAAAATATATATATCAAAATAAAAAATGTGTGATTGTGTATATGTATCATATATGGTAAAGAAATAAACTTTATTGTAAAATATTTATAAATAAAATGAATTAGAAAAGAAAAATGAGAGGGAGAATATGCTTACCAGTATGAATGAAGAGTGTTTGGGAGGTGAGAAAGTAACGGAAAATATATGAGGGAAAATAAAATATATAATATATATATATATTTCTATATGTGTGTGAGAGAGAGAGGTCTATTTATGTATGTGTAGTCTTCGTCTATAGGTCAAGTGACAAACTTTATAATAAATATATTATATATAAATATAAAGAAGAAGAATAGTAGTTATACCAAAGTGTTTGGGAGCTGAGAAAATGAATATGCTGAATTTGGTTGTGGAGGAAAATAAACCACGATTGGTGAAAGGTGAGACGCAATTTAAGGACTCTTTTCCCCTCATTAATTAATTTTCTTTTTTATTATCATATATAAAATAAATAAAAAAAATTGTGAAATTCATTAAATGATATACTACATACAGACAAATATAATTAAAACCTGTTTTAAATTTATTCAAAGGCTTACCTATCCAAAATTATAGAGCATTGTTTTGGTTGCTAAGCTACATAGCATTATTTTGAATTGTTTTATAATTGGTTAAAAGTTTTTTATATATATATATTTTTTTTTTTGAGTAATTTGCGATATAAATACTTAAGTTTAACTTTTTAAGTAAATACTTAAAATTAATTTTGGCAGTAATAATACTTAAGTTATAATTTTGGAACTTTTGTGGGTACCTGACTGTTAAGTGTTAAGTAAATTGTCACGTGACAATTCATAATTGGTCCAAATCATTAAAAAAAATTTAAAATTAATTTAAATATACCAATAAGAAAAATGATACGTGAATAATGACTTAATATTTAATGATCAAGTACCTACATAGTTCCAAAAATATAACTTAAGTATTATTACTGTCACAAATTAAATTTAGGTATTTATTTGCAATTGGGAATTAAACTTGAGTATTTATACCGTAAATTACTCTATTATTTTTATTAAACTAAAATAAATGTAATTCGATATTAAATTATACTATTAAAAATATTACACTTTATAAGAGTGTTAGATACTATGTGTGTCCTTTAGCGAGAAATATTAAAAGGTACAGGTGGTGTTTAACATCTTCCTACGTGTTAATATCGTTGTTGGTGTAATTAAATATTGATTTAATGTAATAACTTTTTAAAGAATATTTTTAACTAATTATAAAGTGACACATTTAAAAAGTGCTAAATATTTGAGATTGAGGTTGAAGTGGGGAGGTCCTCATTTGTCACCATATTTATTTATATATTATTCTAAATTATTACTAAGAGGACAAAGATTAAGGTGTTTATTACCATAATTGACTTTTATTATTATTAACTTTTATGTTTTAACAAGGAAAGGAATATTTGCTGTGCTTTTCAAAATTAGAGTGGACACAACTCACTTTCCTTTCAAATATAGAATATGGTAAAATTGGACATTTGTAATCACTTTCAAATTGGTAGAACTTTTTTTGTAAAATAAAAAAAATTATATATTTAATTTGTTGGTAAGTCTATTGAAAATTTGTAAGTGGATCTAAATTATTATAACAATAGACTGAAAAAATTTCAATGCTGAAATATAAAAGTGTACTAAAACACCGAGCACCTTGAAATAAAGAACAATTTCTATTTGGGCAGGAAAATTTTTTTACTTTATATTTATAATATTATTTATTTGGATTTTTTTATTGAAAGATTAAAAATAAAATAAATTATTCCATATATTATTTTTTAATTTTTTTTTTTAAATTTACTGTTTGGGTTGCTCCAGTAGTTTCTTTGTGAGTTGCTATGTAGATTTTGATTGAGATTTAGGTTGTTCTGTTAGATTTTGGTAGAGCTTTAGTTTGTATCACTGAAAACTATACACCAACTCATTAACATATCAAGAATGATCCTCAAAAAATTTATCGACAAAATCTATGTAACAGTTGGTCCACCTCAAAATTAATTTAGAGATTACCAATAAACAAAATTTTATTATTACACAATTTAATAAAAAAATAGTTAATGTGAACAAAAATGATAAAACAATCCATATTTATCAAATATTATAAAATTAGTTATTAAATTATCAATTGATTGATTAAAAAATTATTAAATTAAAATTAAATAAATATGATATGAAATTATTTAAATACAATTTTGAATTGAAACAAACAATTTTCTATCTTTACACTTCCACCGCAGGTTTGTTTTTGGTTAAGTTATTTGTCGGAAGAGAGAAGAGATAAGTGTATTTTTTTTCTTTTTAAAAATTAAATATATTTCTTTTCCAATTTCAATTTTAAATATGTAAAACTTAATATATAAGAAAAACATATAGTATTTTGGATATTAAGAAAAAAAAATTGGGTCCAATATACTTGGTTGATTTATTACAAAATACATATTCCACCAAAATATATGATCCAAATTAACTTTTTTTCTCAAATATGATACTATAAGGTTTAAATAACTTTTTTTTTGAAAAAGGTTTAATAAGTTTTATAATTAGAGCTATTTGTTCATATAAAATTAATATTTTGAAATATAACAAATTAAATAACGGTTGGTGTGGTATACTTTTTATCTATTTCGGTATAAAAAAAATTTTGATCTAATTTTTTTTTATAATATTTTGTATTTATTTTAAAAAATAATTGAATATTTTAAAATAAATATTGAATTATTTAATGTGAATGGGCACATTTCCCATGCCCTCATATTAAAAAATAATAAATAAAAATGTTACCCCACAACAGCAAAGTTTTCCCAAAAATTTAAGTTAAAACTATGAAACTTCACTTTCTATTAGAAAAGCTTCAGAAAAAATGTGTTAATCATTTTATTTTTACTAAAGGGAATGTTGTTTTCATTTTCTACACATGTAAAATTGTAATGATGCTAATAAGAAGATTCTTCACATATTTCTTAGTTGATTGAGATTGACATTGAAATGTGGGTTATAAAGATTTTAACTTTTAATTTACGGTATAAATATTTAAGTTTAATTTTCAATTATAAATAAATATTTAAGTTTAATTTTTGGCGGTAATAATACTTAAGTTATATTTTTTGAACTCTGTAGGTACCTAATCATTAAATATTAAGTTATTATCCACGTTTAATCTTTTTATTGGTATATTTAAATTAATTATTTTAAAAATAAAAATTTAATGGTTTGGACCAATTAGAAATTACCACATGACAATTTACTTAAACTTAACAGTCAGGTACTTTTAAAAGTTCTGGAATCATAACTTATGTATTATTACCGCCAAAAGTTAAACTTAAGTATTTATTTGTAATTGGAAGATAAACTTAAGTATTTATGTTGCAAATTATTTTTTTTCAATATATATCTTCAAGTAAATAATAATACAAGTATTTAAAATTTAAGTTTATAAGTGGCATAAATTTAATAATTTATCAGTGTTTTCTTTTTCAAATTTAAGGCATCTTTTTTTAATTTTTTTTATTATTATTGTATGCATGATTTACTCTTTTCAATTATTAGAAGAAAAAAAATCAATAATAATTGATGAAAAATAAAATCAATATTCTATTAAAAATTATTGATGAAAAACATTTGATTTTTCCAAGCAAAATACATAAACATTAATATAAAAAAACAAAATTAATATCATTTTTCCCTATTTTATTTTGTTTTTATGCTAGTGGCCCCATATAGTTTGTGAATAAGGAGAATTGTGTTGAGGCATTAATTGCTCCAATATATGATTTTCGAAATATATAACAACAAATTGATTTTAAAACATACATATATAATTCTTTCTTTAAAACATATATAATTCTATTAGTCTATTATGTATCCTATTGATATGATTGGTATATACTATGATAAATATATGTCAAATATTTAGGAGCTATAGATTAGGTTTGCTATTAAATATTCTAAGAAAATAATATACTTTGGTTTTGAACTTTTTTTCAATGATAAATGGAGTCACTTTTATAAAATTTGAAGTTTCATATATTTATTCTTCAGTAAAATCATTGAAATATACAGTTTTGAATCTTCATATATGTATTTACAAATTGAATTTTAGATTCGCTAATTAGTAATTTTTCTCCTTAAACTTTGATATGTACAAAATCGTGCCCTCTAAACTTTTTTGGCCATTAAAAATTTCTCCCGAACTATTGAAATTATTAAATTTAAAGACTTTGTCTAATTTTATTCAATTTTACTGTTTCAGTGATTGTTTATGTACTAAACCATGCTCCACAGACTTTGATATCTAATGAATGATGCCCCTCAAACTTTGATATGTACTAAATCATGCCCCTTGAATTTTCATCCATATTAGAATTTTTTTACTAAAATTAGACAAAAGTCCCTAAATCTAACAATTTCAATAGTTCAGGGGAATTTTTAACGGCCAAAAAAGTTCAGAGAGCATGATTTGGTACATGTCAAAGTTCGGGGAAAAAAATTACTAATTAGCTAAGTCACTCTACTTCTAGAATTAAATATTTAGTATTTGTATTTTGAATCAAGTATCTCTAATCTCTTAATACTATTTATTAAGTTTATACAATAAAAAATTATAAAATGTTGATGAAGATAAAAAATATTTTTGTTTTTTTTTAAAAGGAAAATATATATTTTTTTTTGAGAAAAATCACAAAGACCACCTTAATTTCAAGCATAGAGCCAGGGTTGGTCCTAGGTTAAGGTGGGTTAGGCCCGCACCTAGGGTCCACTCATTTTAGGAACTAAATTAAAAAAAAAAAAATACTTTTTAAAAAATAACATTTATCTTTATTATAAGGGCCCATTTTTTTTTTTTTTTTTTTTTGCTTATAACCTATTTCAACTCAGAGTCAACCTTGCATAGAACTTAAAGAAAATGTGAAGGGGAGACTGATTGCATTAATTTTTCTCAGAAAATGAGCTCATGGATACAAGAAGAATAACTAGGCCACTATACCTTATTAATAACTTCCGACAAAGCATATTTTGCCGATGGGTAGCAGTATTAGTAGTTCTAGAACAGAAAGAAAGACTAATATAGTGAAAATAATTAAAAAAAAAAACTATATTTAAAATCTGCTAAAACTAACTCCAAAAAAAAAAGCCAAAGAAATCTGGTTATTAAATTTTAAAATCACATTCAAACAATACAATTTGAAATCCTAGTAAGTGGCATTGGACGACATCATGTTTTAAAGCTAATGCTTCTGCCATTTCAAGAGAAAAAGTATTGTACCAAATAACAGAGACCATAGCCTCACATGTGGATTCATGAACTACTATATCTCCAATTAGAAGCACCAAGTGCAGCATTGACCTTAATCTTAACATTACCCCAAACAAGCGACACCCAAACAGAATTAGAAGAGCTATTAGATGAGGACGACAAGCTCCTACTCGAAGGAGAGTTATTTTGAGACTTTTTAATCTCTAATAGTCAGCAAGAAAATCACGACCCCAAAAGATAATAATATTTGGAGCAATTATTTTGTCATTATATACTTTTTTGTTCCTCCTAAACTAAGTTCGCCACATAATCACCAAAACTAATTCTAAGGAGGCAACTAACCAAAGGCTAGAAACTAATGAATAAATTCATAAAAATCTTAAGAGATAGCAAGAGGGTTTCTTAAGGAAATATCACAAAGTTTACTATCATATTTTTTATTTAATTATTTAATTTATTAAGAAAAGTCAAACTATTCACTTAAAAACAAATCACATTTCTTATTAAATGAGGTGCACAATATATGCATAAATTATAGTCATATGAAAAAATATTTTAATAATTTATAAAAGATTAAATAATACTTTCCATATCCTATGCTTTATAAAAGTTATTCACTACTTTGTTTTGTAATATAATAATTTAGATTCTATATTTTTCTTTAAAAATATGATATATTAATACCATAGATTGCATTGGACTTTGCTTAAACTTTACATAATGCTTCTTACCAAAGTTTGAGGTGGGTCAATACTCGATAATCATGTAGTGGAATCAAAGTTTTTATATTTATTTTCATATTTCATAATTAAATAAGATAAACTAAATGATTTAGATACATTAAAATAGCACACACTAATATTTTACAACCGTGATTCCTTTTTTAATGAAGTTTCCCTAACCCTAATATTTTTAAGATCATTGTTAAAAGTTTTTACAAGTTTGTCATCCAGATTTCCAATAGTATCCCTAATCTGTGTTGCTCATGGATTAGTTGTGCATGCTCTTCGGATGGATGAACAACTTGTTTGGCTAGATATGATGATCTAGGTTTTTGTTGGATGTATAGAAGTATCGCGATAATCATGACATGCATGTATAATATTTATTTGATTAACATGATCATATAACTAGCTTGTATAATGTTATTATATTTTTAATAAATTTATTCATTGCTTTTAAAAAAAAATAGCACACACTAATTACGTGTAATTAATTTTAACTATTCAATTAAAAGTGATATATTCTCTATTTAAAAATACAAATAGTTAGTATTTAATACACATGTTGTGTGTAATCACTATGCAATTTGAATGTATACAAAATTAGAGTATTGTTATAAGACATTAGTACTTAAGACTAACACTACTTAGATATAGCGCCTTACAATTAATTAGTAATATTTTATATTAAATTATAAAAATCTAATACTTAATTACACTAATAATAATATCATTTTAATCTTTAAAAAAATATTAAACAGTGACATTTTAATATTTCTCCCAAAATTTTAAATGATACATTGATTAATTTCACAAAAATTGTACACACACCAAAAAGATGATTTGTATTTTTCCAATATAAGTCATCTTATAAGCTTTTTACTTTTTCTATAGAAAAGGTCTATGGCTTTATCATAAAATCATCATCATTTCTTTTTGAACAAGCTTTATCATAAAATTATTGGTTTCTTTTTAATAAGCAAACAAAACATGCCTTATCATAAGAATTTTGAATCATGGAATAGTGGAGAAATAGAAAAAAAAAGAGAATTTTTATTTATTTTTTCTAATTTTAAGAACTAATTAATTAAATAAACATACTTATAAAAATATAGTCAATATAGCTTTGTCTCCCTTTGTTTGGATTTTATATCTGTTTTGCAAGACTTCAAATTAGCACAAAAAAAAAAAAAAAACCCAAAAGCATTAATAACATAATCTAGTTAAAGAGATAAATAAAATTAAATTTCTCTCTTCTTTTTTTCTTAGCTTCATATAATTATCTTCTTCTTGTAGCTCATATCCAAGTTTATAATCTTTTTGGAGCTTAAGCCCAAATATTTAATATGGAGATGAAGATGAAGATATATTAACCAAATTCCCCTTTTGTCTAGGATTGCCCACAAGTCCCATATAATTCCTCTCTTGAAGGAAGACTTTGCCAATGAATGATTTTCTTGTTGAATTTTCAAGTTGATATATATCAACAATAATGTACACCAACAAAGTTTACTTACCTTTATTTTTGGTTAGGTATTTTATTATATAAATTACCAAAAGAATAGTTGTTGAGGTTCAAAAGGATGTTTACCTAAATATATAAACAAACTTCCTTCCCTCTCTTCTTCTTCTTCCTTTCCTTCTCTTCTCTTTTCATGATTTCTCATAACCCTCCATAACCACCCATTTTTATACTTTACTTGATCATTCACTTTATCTAGTCTCTTTCACCTTCCATTTATTGTAAATTGGTTGACAACTACTTCACAAAACGTTTTTTTTAGCTTTTTTTGTGGTACCTTTCTACATTTTCTCTTAACTTCGAGATTTAGGGTTGTTCATATAATACTCAATTCAAGGTCGACCCTAGACTAAGGCGGACTAGGCCTGTGTTTAGGACCTATCTACTTTAGGGATCCAAATAAAAAAAAAATATTTTTTTAAAAAATATACATATTTCTTTTTAGTAATTTCTAAAAATACAATTTATTTTTATAATAAGGCCTAAATTAGTTTGGTTTCAAATTTCTAAAAAACCGTAATACTAGTTTGATTAAAAAAAAGGGGTAAGTTGAAAAATGCCTCTTTTATTTATCAATTAATCAAATTTACCTCTAATTTTATGTTTATTTGAAATATACCTCTTTTTATATGTATTGTACCCAAAATACCCTTACATAAAAGAATCACATGAAGAGTATCTTGAAGTGATAGGGGCAAAATTGGTACAATGTTTAAAAAAAGAGGTAAAAATGATAGATTTTAAAAAAGAAGGTAAAAATAAAAGAGGACAATATAAAAAGGGTATAGAGTGTAATTTCCTCTAAAAAAAAACAATAATTTGAACTAAACTAATTAGTATATAGCTCTAGACCCCACAAGATAGGAGTCCAATAGAGATTCAACTCAAATCCCGTCAATAATAAATTAAAGGCCCGTTTGGCACAGCTTTTAGAAAAGCTAAAAGCTATTTTTTTTTTAAAAAAAACTGTAATAAAAATGTATTTGGTAAGCAGTCAAAAAATAGTTTTTGGAAGAAGTTTTGGAGAAGCTACAGCTAAAAGCTAAAACTGCTTCAACCCAACTTTTAGGAAAAGCTATTTTGATTAAAAGACTATAACAATTTTTTTGCACTAAAACCATATTTGCTTATTTATTATATATTAAAAAAAATAAAAAACAATAAAATAAACTAATTATAATAAAATAAATAATTATTAAATCTCTTATTTTATAAAAGATATAATTTATATTTTATTTTAATATTAACAAACAACATCAACCTAGAATTTTTCTTATATATTGGAGTTTCTAATTTTTTTACATTTGATAAACATAATAAAAAAATACTATAAATTATTTTTATCAAATGCATATAAATTAATATTTGAAAAAAAATTAAAAATATATAAAAAATAAAATAATATAAAATAAGTTTTTACATATTTGTGATTATAATAAACTAGATTATAACATTATCATTATCATTATAATAAACCTTAACAACTCACAGTACTTTGAAATTTATAATTTACCAAACACTCAGTTCAGCTTTTTTCCACAGTTCTGCTACAAATGTTTTTTCTCACAGCACAGTTACAATTATTTTTTCTCATAGCACAGCTACAACTACTTTTTTCCATAGTACAGCTGTGCCAAAGTGACACTAAATATTATAACAATCTAGATTTTCGTTATTAATCTTTTGTAGCGAATTGAAATTGTGGGAAGAGAAATAAAATGAAATTTTTTAAATTATTGAGCACTACTAGTACCGAATATAACAATACGTATAAATAAAATAAGTGAATACAAGTATCAGTGGTGCCTAATACTACATAAAATTGTGATTGCTATTGGTGTAATTAAATATTAAATCTCACATAATTTAATTTAATAATTATTATGAAATATTATTGTACAAAAAACTCATATTGTACGTGAATTTGTTACATCATATTTAGTGATATTTATTATAGTGTGATATGATAGACTCTTGAGAACAGATGAACAAATAAGTCATATTATAAAGTTTATATTTTTAAAAATCTAAAATACCATTATATTTATTAACAAGTAATTTTTTTATTGTGAATAGAAGTAATGCTTAGTAAAAAAAATTATAACATGACAAAAAAAAATATTATGGTAGCTTTTTTGAATTTGTGAATGCTTTAAGATAAACAAGTAGAAAAGAAATTTAAAAATGCATATTACTATTGAAAATAGCTATGAGGAGTACTCTAAAGAAATAAGTACTGACAGCACTCACATCAATTTTTTAACTTTATTTTTAAAATATCTAATCAAAATTTTATAATTTTTATTTTATCTCAAATATTTACACCACACCATACATTAATTTTTTTTTTCTCTATATTCATTTAAATATATATTTTTAATATATATAAAATACACAATAATTAAATATACATAAAATATTATTTGAAAAATGAATAATACTTCTCTAGATTGTATTCTTTACATGAATCTGAGTGCTCTGAAATTTCTTTTTGTTTATTGTATGGGAAAATATAAGATTGATGTGAGATAGATATTTGTGATCTAAGGCCATCTCTAATGCCACACTAAAAATTTATATATAGTGTAATTTTTTCTACAAAATAGTCCAACCGAATTTTAAAACCCATTCTATTTTAATGGGAGTCTACAGTGTCCTACTAATAATAGTAAGACATTGTAGACCACACTGTATTTTTTTTTTATTTTTTAATAATTAAATAATTTACTTATGAAGTAAATATTTTTTTATATTAATAAAATAATATAATAAAAAAAATACTACTCTTTTTTTTTTTTTAAGAAAAAAATACTACTGTTTAGTGTAATTTAAAATTAGTAATGAAATAATACTCTTTTGATGTAGATTTAACCTAAATTTAAATTTCAGCATTGGACATGGCTTAAATGATTTCATTTTATCTTGTCCCTTATCATTATCACTTATCATTTATTATGATAAGACTACACTAAACATGAAAATTGGACTTGACAGAAACAATTGTGTAATAATTTATTATTTGCTTACACCCCACATGCCAAAGTAGAGGAGAGGACCTATAATTTTTAAGAAATTGAAATTACCTATCAAAATAATGAAAAGATATGTGTCATTTCCATAGTGGGATTGAGAAAACTACTCTTGCTCAAACTCTTTTCAATAATGAATGAGTCAAGAAGATGTTTGAATCTAGAGGATGGGTGTATGTTTCAGATAAATTTGATTCTACGGTTGTGACAAAAACTCTCATTCAAACAATGACATAAAGTTGAATTTACTTTAAGTTAATTTGTCAAATAAGTTAATGAGAAATAAATTTTTGATTGTTCTAGATGATGTTTGGAAAGATGATTATGTTGAGTGGACAGAAGTGATGAAGCCTTTCATAGTAACAAATGTCATTGGAATTGTTGATACACACCATCTTAGAGAATTATTTGTGAAGCACACTTTTAGTGGAAACTTTAGAAAGTTAATTGAGAACCCAAAATTAGAAAGGATTGGAAGAGAAATTGCCAAGAAATGCTAAAGTTGTAGGAGGCCTACTGAGATCGATGTTGGATGTTGAGAGATGGCAACACATTGCAAATAATAATATTTGGGAGCTTAGCACATCTCTGGTTTGTTCAATGTATGATGATATAATTCTGGGGACTATATGCATTATTGGCTCGAGCTTCCGCTTTCGATCAATGCTGCTGAAACGGAAGCTCTCTGGTTTGGTTCCTGCCTTGCTAAGCACCTGAAGTTAGACAATTTGACATTGGAATTTGACTGCCTTCAGGTGATTTCAGTGGCATTTTCCTCATTATTTCGATTGATTTCACTAAGAAATATACATATATCAGAACATGGGAACAAAGCTTCTGTAATTATGTACCATATGGATTTTTGAGTGGATTATATCCAAAGCTTTTTAGTATAAATATAAATTATGGTTATGAAAAATATGTGTGTAGAAGCTTAGCAAGCTAACAGTAATGGTAAAAAACCAGAAAACAAGTAAAGACTTTAGAGAGAAAACATAGTAGAGAACAGAGAAAGAATTTGAAAGCTTAAATCTCAATAATGAGTTAAGGCATTTATTTATATGCAAAAGAAATACAAAGCAGGTGCAAAACAGTTAAAATAACAGAAAACTAACGAAACTGAATTACAACAGATTTTATTGGTTAATAATGTGAATTTGAAACTAACACATCTTCTGCTCAAGTCAAGAAATAGACTTATTATGGTTATACAAGAAATGCTTTAATTCTATTCCCTAATTTTTTCCGAAAACTAATTTTGGTGTTGATCACCATTGCTGCATTATTGAGACTTAAATCTCGAATTGTATAGTACTAATTTTATGCTGACTCAAATCAATAAAGTTAATTTTCATTATTTAGTTAGTGTGATCTTGATTCTCATCATTCTCATTTCAATGAACAGTGAAAGACCACAAACCAAACGATGAAACAAAACTTCAAACACATACATACATACATAAGTAACCCTTGGATCAAAAAGTAATATTTATCCTAATTAATCAAAAAAGAAATCAACCAAATTTCCATAAACAAATAACAACTCAACAAGTATGCTTTGGAACTGCCATGAGTTGCAAGCATTGTCAGAAGAGTTTGCAATTAGTATGTATTTGAACTTAGTGTTCTTCGAATATTATTTTACAATTCGGTTCATTTTGCTATATATGCTCATTGACTTTCTAAGTGAAGTATTTGACTTTGTGTTAGATTGTAATTTAACTTAGTAGTGTTACTCATTTTGATTATTACTAAGAAATGTTTGGTTTTTTTAAGCAGCCGGCCAATTATTACACACATACAATGACATAAACAGCATTATATTATATAATCATAGCATAGATTATATACAATTGAAGTTGTAATATAGATACTAATGAATTAATATCATATCAATTTTGTAATTTGAGTCATCCAATGTTTCAAATTTGTAAGTTTGCTTCCGTCTTCTGCTCTTTACATTTTCTGAATCTTTGGCTGTGCAACTGAGCTTGCTACTGATGGCTCTTGAAATTGTGATTGGTGCTTTTCTCTCTGCTTCTTTCGACTTTTTGCTTGAGAAGATAGCTTCTCCTTATGTTGAGAAGTTCCTCTTCAAGGGAGAAAATCAAAGTTCTGTTAGAGAGAGGCTTTTCAAGTTGAAGTCAACCTTCAATACTCTTGCTGCTGTTCGGTTTGAAGTGGAGAACAAGAGAATCGAAAACCCTGCTGTGGAGAAGTGGCTGGATGATCTTCTCGATGCTGTCGATGATGCTGAGGACTTCTTTGGCGATATTGAATACGATGCTATGAAACCCAACAATTCTGATGAGTCACGGAAAGCTTGAGGAAAGGCAAGTAAGTTTCTCTAATCCTCTTCGTATGGCTGAATTATCTAATTCAATTGGTGAACTAAAACATCTTCACTATTTGGTGGCGTTTGGTTGGAGGTAATGAAATGGAATGGAATGGAAAGGAAACAATTTTCATTCCATTCCTTTGTTTGGTTACATTTTAAAGTATTGGAATGACATTCCAATGGAATGCTCTTTCCACCATTTTGGTGGAATGGCTATTCCATTTTAAAAAGAAAGGAATGACCATTCCAATGTAACAAGAAAAAAAAATTAATGATTTTTTTGTCAATTTTTTTTTATGCATTTTAAATATTATTCCATTCCATTCCTATTCCTATTCCCATTCCCATTCCTATTCCTATATTTTCATTCCTCCCAACCAAACGCCTCCTAGATCTTTCTGAGACTGAAATTGTGATGCTACTCGAATCTGTGACTGCATTATACAATTTACAAACACTAAAATTAGAAAATTGTCACCAACTTGAAGCTCTGCCCAAAGATATGCATCATCTCATTAAGTTGAGACATCTTATTATTAGTGGAAATAGCCTAGTTGAGATGCCATGTCAAATAAGTAAATTGAGGAATCTCCAAATGTTGACAACTTTTGTTGTGGGGAAGGATAGTGGTGCTAAAATAAAAGAGTTGGCAGAACTTCAAAGTTTACACGGAGAGCTTTCCATTAAGAAATTAGAAAATGTGGTCAATATTACAAAAGCATCGGATCAAATGAATGTACTGGAGAAGAAGCAACTTGAGAAATTGAGGTTGGGATGGAGTGTTGATGATGTTGATGATCCAAAACATGGAGAGAGTGTGCTTGAAATGCTTTCACCAAACACAATGTTGAAGCAACTCGAGATTTTCAATTACCCAAGCACAAAATTTCCAAATTGGGTTGGGAATGATTCGTTTTGCAACATTGCTAAAGTATGTCTTAATGAGTGTAAGCATTGCTCCTACTTGCCACCCTTTGGGCAACTTCCTTTGCTAAAAGATCTTTCCATCTCAAGATGCTATTCGGTTGTGACAGTGGGTGCTATGTTTTATGGGAATTGTTCCGGGAGAAAGCCATTTTCATCATTGGAAACATTAAGATTCAGGGAGATGTCATCATGGAAGGAATGGCATTCAATGCAAACTGAAGAGGCTACAACTTATGGGAAGCTCAAAACACTTGAGATTCATGGATGTCCTGAGCTCATTGGAGATTATCCTCGCTTGCTTCCTTCATTGATAAGCATTGAAATTACAGGTTACAAGTTGTGTCCATTATTAAGTCTCCCAAGATTACCATGTGTCACAAACACAAGAATTAATTACTTGGATAATTCAGAGTCATTGTACAAGGCAATAAATCCAAGTAATCCTACCTCTCCCACTCCACTTTGCCATTACCATTCCCTTCAATACCTTAATTTGTGGTATTGTGGATCATCCTTTAGATCCCTCCATATGGATTTATTTCCCAATCTCAAAACTCTTCGTATTGTTCGCAGCGACTATTTTGAAACTGTCTCAGCGTCCGATGGGAAATCTCTTGAGGAACTAACATCTTTTTCTATCGAGAGTTGTGGTAATTTTGTATCTTTCCCAAATGGTGGACTTATTGCTCCCAAGTTGAGTAACTTAAGGATTAGTGGATGCCCTCAATTGAAGTGGTTGCCAGAGAAGATGACTTCCCTCTCATCTTTAGAGACCTTGATAATCGATGATTGTCCTTCGATAGAGCCTTTCCCTGAAGGTGAAGGTGGTCACCTGGTTAGTTTGTCTTCACTTTGGATATCCTATGATGCAGTTTCGAGGATGAAATGAAATTCGCAAACATTACCCCATCTTGCCTTTCTTGGTATTATTGGTAATGAAGAAGATATGGAATCATTTCCAGAGGAAGGGCTACTCCCTACCACCATTACCCATCTCAAAATATGGAGATTTTCAAAACTTAGTGGATTAGACAAAAATGGGCTTACACAACTAACCTCATTGCAAAGACTTCAAGTCTGGGGCTGCCTTGAGTTGGAGACATTGTCAGAAGAAGGATTTCCAACCTCCCTCACCTCTTTGGAGATCTCCAATTGTCCTTTGGTTTCAGAAAAGTACTCTCAGAAGGAGAGTGGGAATGAGGAGTACTGGAACAAGATTAGTCACATACCAAATGTTAGATTTGTATGACGAGCTTGCATTTACGACATATAATCTCAGATTGTTTTGATTAACTTATTGTTCTTCCATTTTCTTTTTTATTTATGTATGTATAATACTGGAACAAGATTAGTCACATACCCAATTTAATATTATCCTTGCAAAGTCTGTCATGATATCTTGGAAAAGTAAGAAACATCATACTGTTTCAATGGCCAATACTTACTGCTTCTGAAATTGTTTGGCTCTTATCTGTCCTCAAAGAGTTGAAAGTTGATCATAAAGGACCTGCCTCAATGCATTCTGATAACAAATCTGCTCACCACATTGCATTCTGATATCATGGGAGAATCATAAAAACAGCTCATGTTTCAATTCATTGAAAGAGCAACTTGGTGATATCCTGACAAGGCCATTGTTTCCAGCTCAGTTGAAGGTGTTTAAAGAGAAGAAATGAGCATATATAATACAGCTTGAGGGGGAGTATTAAGACTGGTTTAGCTGATGTATTTGTATTACTTAACTCAGAATTAGCAAGTTAGGTCCTATATGTGTTCTAGTTAGTTACTTTCTGTTACTTCTTTTACTAACTCATTAGTAACATGTAGCATTTTCCTCATTTTAACAAATAATCACTGCATTTTTTAACGAGGGGACATAGTTTTCCTCATTATTTCGAAATTTGTTTCGTAAAGAAATATACATATATCAGAACATGGGAACTAAGCTTCTGTAATTATGTACCATATGGATCCAAAGCTTTTGTATAAATATAAATTATGGTTATGAAAAATATGTACCATATAGCATAATGCATGTGTGTTTGATTATACAGTTCCCATGGTGTTGATCGCCATTGTTGCAAAATTGAGACTTGAATCTCGAATTGTATAGTGCTGACTCAAATCAATAAGGTTGATTCATTTGTTTGATTCTCACTATTTAGTTAGTGTGATCTTGATTGTTGTTAGTGACATAACAACTGCATTAGGGTGAAGTAATTTCACTCTATAATAAAAACATGTAACTGATTAGTCAGTGTTTATAATGAGTGAGACATATGATGAAGTAGCTCATCTGAATGAACAGTGAAAGACCACAAACAAAACTCCAAACAAGCATTTTTGAATTTTCATAACAAAAACACAGTCATTTTGCAACACAGGTGTTATTGTCAGAATTGCTTACTCAGGATTGCTCAAGAAACACTGTCATTCACTCTAAAATTCATTCGAAGATATTCTTGGGAGGGTGTTGATGAGGTGATACCATCAGAAATGTTGATTCAGATTATGATGTGGCATTGATTGTTGCGAAGAATTTATATCCCAACAAATTGATTGAAATACATCACTTGTGTTTACATTGCCACTGTATCAATCTCTACTCTTTATTAGTTTTTCTTTACAGATTTTGGTTTCTGTTTTCATTTGTATGTTTCAGATAAATTTGATTCCACGGTCGTGACAAAAACTCTCCTTCAAGAATTAGCCCCGGGTGATGCTAATGAGATGAATTTGAATTCACTTCAAGTTAATTTGTCAAATAAGTTAATGGGAAAGAAATTTTTGATTGTCTTAGACGATGTTTGGGAAGATGATTATGCTCAGTGGGCAGAAGTGATGAAGCCTTTCAACGGTGGGGCAAAAGGCAGCAAAATAATAGTAACAACAAGAA
Source organism: Cannabis sativa (assembly GCF_029168945.1). Lineage (NCBI taxonomy): Eukaryota > Viridiplantae > Streptophyta > Magnoliopsida > Rosales > Cannabaceae > Cannabis > Cannabis sativa. The sequence goes on from NC_083609.1 coordinate 60,831,600, forward strand.
ATGGAAAAGTTGCAGATATCATTCGAACTGTTGATACACACCAGCTTAGAGAATTATCAGAAGATGAGTGTTGGGTACTATTTATGAAGCACGCTTCCAGTGGAAACTATAGAAAGTTTACTGAGAACCCACATTTAGAAAGGATCGGCAAAGAAATTTCCAAGAAATGTAATGGTTTGCCTTTAGCTGCTAAAGTTCTAGGAGGCATCTTGAGATCGACGTTAGATGCTGAGAGATGGAAACACATAGCAATGAATAATCTTTGGGAGCTGACACATGAAAGGAGCAAGACTGTTCCAGCTGCTTTAGAAGTGAGCTACTACTTTGTTCCTCTACACTTGAAAGGGTGTTTCGCTTTTTGTTCAATATTCCCAAAAGGCTATCCAATTCAAAGAGAAGAGTTGGTCTTATTATGGATGGCTGAAAATCTTGTCATGCGCTCTAAGGGGAATAGAAGAATGGAAGAAGTTGGCGGTGAGTATTTTGATGATTTAGTGTCTATGTCATTTTTTGTAAAATCTATGGATTGGAGAGGTATATCTTGTTTTGTGATGCATGATCTTCTTGTGGATTTGGCTAAAATTGTTTCTGGAAAGTATAAATCTTTATTAGAGAACAATGAAGACATTGTTAAGTTTGAGAAGAAGACACGTCACCTTGGATGTGTCATGGAACTTTATACTGATAATAAGATAGCTAGTTATGATTTTGGAGCTACACGTTTGCGAACCTTTTTAACATTATTAGATTCAAGTTATTCTAATATCAATATTTCCAAGGAAGAAGTACAGAATTTGCTATCGATGTTGAAATGTTTGAGAGTTCTATCTTTTCGTGGTGTTCATATGGTTGAGTTCGATGGGTGAATTGAAACATCTTCGCTATTTAGATCTTTCTAAGACTAAAATTGTGATTTTACCCGAATTCGTAACTAAATTGTACAACTTGCAGACAGTGAAATTAGAAGATTGCAATCATCTTCAAACTCTGCCTAAAGAGATGCATCATCTCATTAATTTGAGACATCTTATTATCAATGGAGACAGCCTGGTTGAGATGCCAAGTCAAATAGGCAAATTGACGAATCTCCAAATTTTGACAACTTTTGTTTTGGGGAAGGATAGTGGCGCTAAAGTAGAAGAATTGGCAGAACTTCATAGTCTACATGGAGAGCTTTCCATTAAGAAGTTAGAAAATGTGGTCAATATTACCAAAGCACTAGATCAAGTTATTGTACTAGAGAAGAAGCAACTTGAGAAATTGAGGTTGGAATGGAGTGTTAATGATGTAAATGTTGATCTAAAACATGGAGAGGGTGTGCTTGAAATGCTTTCACCTAACAGAACGTTGAAGGAGCTCGAGATTATTTACTATCCAGGCAAAATATTTCCAAATTGGGTTGGGAATGATTCGTTTAGCAACATTGGTGAAGTAACTCTCTATGGATGTAAGCATTGCTCCTATTTGCCACCCTTTGGGCAACTTCCTTTGCTAAAATATCTTTCCATCTCAAGATGCAATTCGGTAGTGACGGTGGGTGCTGAGTTTTACGGGAATTGTTCTGTGAGAAAGCCGTTTTCATTATTGGAAACATTAAGGTTCAGCCACATGTCATCATGGGAGCAATGGCATTCAATGCAAACTGAAGAGGCAACAACATATGGGAAGCTCGAAACACTTGAGATTAATAGCTGTCCTAAGTTCGAGGGAGATTTGCCTCGCTTTCTTCCTTCATTGATAAGTATTGAAAGTACAGGTAACAAGGAGTGTCCATTATTAAGTCTCCCAAGATTACCATGTGTCACAAATATGAGCATTGATAACTTGGAGAATTCGGAGTCTTTGTATGAGGCAATAAAGCCAAGGAATCATTGTTCCACTCTCACTCCACTCTACCATTACCCTCCTCTTCAAGAGCTTCATTTGGAGTCTTGTGGATCATCGTTTAGATCCCTCCATTTGGATTTGTTTCCCAATCTCAAAACTCTTCACATTGAATCCAGCAACTACTTTGAAGCTATCTCAGTGTCAGATGGGAAATCTCTTGAGGAACTAACATCTCTATCTATCAAGGATTGTGGTAGTTTTGTATCTTTCCCAAATGTACTTATTGCTCCCAAGCTGAGTGAGTTTATCATTCGTGATTGCTCTAAATTGAAGTGGTTGCCAGAGCAGATGACTTCCCTCTCATCTTTAGAGTCATTGACAATCTCAAAATGTCCGTTGATAGGGACTTTGCCTGAAGATGGTCTGCCTGTTAATTTGTCTATTCTTCATATATCCTATGATGAACTTTTGAGGATGAAATGGAATTGGAAAACATTACCCCATCTTACCACTCTTTCTATTAATGGATATGGAATAGAAGAAGATGTGGAATCATTTCCGGAGGAAGGGCTACTGCCTACCACTATTACCGAACTTTAAATCTGGCATTTTGCAAAACTTAGAGTCCCGGACAAAAATGGGCTTACACAACTCACCTCCTTGCAAACACTTGAGATTTGGTTCTGCCCTGTGTTTGAGACAATTCCAGAAGACGGATTCCCAAACTCCCTCACCTCTTTGGGGATATATGATTGTCCTCTAGTGAAGAAAAAGTACCTACATGAGAGTAGGAGGAAAAAGTACTGGGACAAGATTAGTCACATACCCAATGTCACTATTGCATAATGACCTTGCATTTACCACATCTCAGGTTTGTTTCATTAACTTATTCTTCTTCCATTCTTTTTTATGTATAATAGTACTATAGGAGATGCTCTGCTCCTAATCTGTAGAGTTGTTTTTGTTCAAACTCTGCTCCTAATCTGTAACAAGTGTTAATAATTCATTGTTAAATTTGTTTTGACAGGCTTTATTAGAAGAAATAGTTTGCAATTTGTATTTGAGGTAATGAAATAGTTTCCAATTCAAAGTGTGTTTATTTTATTTTATTTTGTTTGGTTTTATTGTTTGATGATTTGTTTATTTCATCCATGTTCCAACTTCACAATTCTTTTATCTATCTCAATATATGTTTTTGATGTTTTTCTTTTGAATATTACAATTTACACCATTTTTCCCCAGTTAGAGCATTTTTACTTTTTCTAGATTTTACTTTTACAGGACCAGGAGATAGTTTTTATGTTTTTATATAAAGAAAACTCTGTTGTACTGCCATTTAGACACACTGACTTTTCTAAGGAAGTGATTTTGGTTGTTATACAAAACTCAGTAGATCAGAGCAATTTTTCAACTTTGATTAAAACTGCTTTTAAAAGTCAAAAGGTTTAGAATTTAGATTAGAGCTAATGTTAAACAAGTTTCTTTTGTAATAATACATCATTATCATCACAAGCTTCCCAACCTTGTACAATAAATGGAGAACTAATAGAGTTCTTAAAAGAGAAATAGAAACGATGAACTCAGTCCAATTTTATGAGAAAATGGTCTCATTTTTGTCTGGTTTGTTATGGTTAAAATTCTTAATTCATTATTCACTTTGTCTTGGCAGGCTTTATGTATATTGAGAATCTGAGAGGAATGTATGCACCAGATCCCATCAATCATTAGATGAGCTCCTCGGAAGTCCTCGTGTTGCACCCTTAAAACTTCAGAGAAGAATCTGCGAGGAATGATTTGTGTTTTAATAGCTCTCACTCTCAGTATGTGAAGGAACGCTGTTGTATATTATACATAGATGTAGTAATTAGACAAGAACCAATTCCCCCAACTTCCATTTTTCTTAATGCATTTCTACACAAACACAATTTGTTATGCATAAACTGGTCATATAATTATACTAATATTTTTAGTCTGTAGAAGAAACACATCTAAAGTATAGATAGTTAAACATGATATTACAGCATCAAAACTTGTCGTTGTTGTTATTTATAAGTTTCTCTAAATTACAAGACGGTTGCACATGTACTCAAAACAAGATGGCCTACCAGAGTTGAAAAGCTTTATCATCATTAATTTTCTCATTACATTTCCATTGCTAGACATTTTTACATTTGTCCTTTTCATTTCTGATTGGTTACAATTTTCTTTTTCTAAATTAAAGCCTCTCACTCATTGGTCTGAATTAATTAAAGATCACAACAAAGATTAGAAATTTGGGACAATTTACCAAGGCAGTCAAATGGTGTTATATAATAATATAATCTTTGCTAAATTTATACGAAACTGAAAAAACCATCATTTCAATTACCTCATTCTGAATCTTTGACTACTCTGTGTAATTGAGCTTGGTAGCACCCATGGCTGAACTTGTGATTGGTGCTCTTCTCTCTGCTTCTTTTGATGTTTTGCTTGAAAAGATTGCTTCTCCTTATGTTAAGGACTTCTTCTTCAAGCGAAAAAATGAAAGTTCATCTGTTGTGTCTGAGAGGCTTTTCAAGTTGAAATCAACGTTCAATTCTCTTGCTGCGGTTCGGTTTGAAGTGGAGAACAAGAGAATCAAAAACCCTGCTGTGGAGAAGTGGCTGGACAATCTTCTTGATGCTATCGATGATGCTGAAGACTTCTTTGGCGATATTGAATACAATGCTATGAAACCCAACAAAGCTTATGAGTCAAGGAAAGCGAGACGAAAGGCAAGTAAGTTGTTCTCTTGTTTCTCTAATCCTTCTGATTCAACTGATCGTGTAAGGAATGCCAATATGGAAGAAATTCTTAAGAGGTTGGAGTACTTAGCTAATCAAATTGGAAACTTGAACCTTGAAAAGAATGTTGTCGAGGTGAAACCATCAGAAGGTTCACGTGCGAAGACTTCTCTGCCAGATGAACCTGAGATTTATGGTAGAGACACTGACAAGAATGCTTTAATGGAGTTGTTGATGTCGGATGAAGATAGTAGTGAGAAGATATGTGTCATTCCTATAGTGGGAATGGGTGCGATAGGGAAAACTACCCTTGCTCAAACTTTTTTCAATGATGATCGAGTAAAGAAGAAGTTTGAATCTAGAGCCTGGGTGTATGTTTCAGATAAATTTGATTCCATGGCTGTGACAAAAACTGTCATTCAAGAGTTAACCCAGGTGATGCTTGTAGTGACATGAATTTGAATTTACTTCAAGTTAATTTGTCAAATAAGTTAATGGGAAAGAAGTTTTTGATTGTTCTAGATGATGTTTGGGAAGATGATTATGTTCAATGGACAGAATTGATGAAGCCTTTCAACGGTGCGGCAAGAGGCAGCAGAATAATAGTAACAACGAGAAATGGAAAAGTTGCAAATGTCGTTCGAACTGTTGATATACATCATCTAAGAGAATTATCAGAAGATGAGTGTTGGGCACTATTTGTGAAGCACACTTCAAGTGGAAACTCTAGAAAGTTTATTGAGAACCCAAAATTAGAAAGGATCGGAAGAGAAATTGCCAAGAAGTGTAATGGTTTACCTTTAGCTGCTAAAGTTCTAGGAGGCCTCTTGAGATCGACGTTTGATGTAGAAAGATGAAAACACATAGCAAAGAATAATCTATGGGAGCTGACGCACGAAAGGAGCAAGACTGTTCCAGCTGCTTTAGAAGTGAGCTACTACTATCTTCCTCCACACTTGAAAAGGTGTTTTGCTTTTTGTTCAATATTCCCAAAAGGCTAATGAATTTCAAAGAGAGGAATTGGTCTTATTATGGATGGCTGAGAATCTTGTGATGCACCTCGAGGGGAATAGAAGAATGGAAGAAGTTGGCGATGAGCATTTTGATGACTTAGCATCTATGTCATTTTTGTAAATTCCACGACCTGGACAGGTGCCACATGTTTTATTATGCATGATCTTATTGTTGATTTGGCTAGAATTGTTTCTGGAAAATATAGTTCTTTATTAGAGCACAATTGAGATATTGTTAGGTTTGAGAAGAAGACACGTCACCTTGGTTGTGTCACGGAGCTTTATCGTGATAACAAAGTATCTAGTCTAGATTTTGAGATTACACGTTTGTGAACCTTTTTAACATTAGGTTTGAGATCATCTGAAATAAGTATTTCTAAGGAAGTAGTGCAGAATCTGCTATCCATGTTGATATCTTTGAGAGCTCTATCTTTTTGTGGTCTTCATATGACTGAGTTATCTGATTCAATTGGTAAACTAAAACATCTTCGCTATTTAGATCTTTTTGGCAGTAAGATAGTGATTTTGCTTGAATCTATAACTGTGTTATACAATTTACAAACGCTATAATTAGAAAATTGTTACGAACTTGAAGCTCTGTCCAAAAATATGCATCATCTCATGAATTTGAGACATCTTATTATCAGTGGAGATAGCCTAGTTGAGATGCCAAGTCAAATAAGTAATTTGAGGAATCTTCAAACGTTGACAACTTTTGTTGTGGGAAAGGATAGTGGTGCTAAATTGGAAGAGTTGGCCAAACTTCAAAGTGTACATGGAAAGCTTTCCATTAAGAAGTTAGAAAATGTGGTCAATGTTACGAAAGCAACGAATCAAGTGAATGTACCGGAAAAGAATCAACTTGAGAAACTGAGTATGGAATGGATTGTTAATGATGTTATTGTTGATCCAAAACATGGAGAATTTGTGCTTGAAATGCTTTCACCTAACACAGTGTTGAAGCAGCTCATAATTCGTAATTACCGAGGCTCAAAATTTCCAAATTGGGTTGGTAATGATTCGTTTAGCAACCTTGCTGAAGTAAGTCTTTATGGGTGTAAGCATTGCTCTTATTTGCCACCCTTTAGGCAACTTCCTTTGCTAAAACATCTTTACATCTCAAGAGCAACTTTGGTAGTGACTGTTGGTGCTGAGTTTTACGGGAATAGTTCTTTGAGAAAGCCATTTGCATCATTGGAAACATTATGTTTCTATGGCATGTCATCATGGGAGAAATGGCATTCAATGCAAACTGAAGAGGCAGCAACATGTGGGAAGCTCATAACCCTTGAGATTATTAACTGTTATAAGCTCATCGGAGATTTGCCTCGCCTTCTTCCTTCATTAACATATATTAAAATTGAAGGAGATAAGGAGTGTGCATTGTTAGGTCTACCAAGATTACCATGTATCACAGAAATGAGATTTTGGCACTTGGAGAACTTAAAGTCATTGTACATGCAATAAAGCCAAGCAATCCTTCTTCCATTTCTACAAGTGGATGCTTGCCTACAACTCTCACTCCAGTCTACCATTACCCTCCTCTTCAGGTGCTTCGTTTGTGGAATTGTGGATCATCCTTTAGATCCCTCCATATGGATTTATTTCCCAATCTCAAAACTCTTCGTATTCAATCCAGCCACTACTTTGAAGCCCTCTCAATGTCCAATGTGAAATCTCTTGAGCAACTATCATCTTTATTTATCGAGCATTGTAGTAGTTTTGTATCTTTCCCAAATGGTGGACTTCTTGCTCCCAAGCTGAGTGAGTTTATCATTCGTGATTGTCCTAAATTGAAGTGGTTGCCAAAGAAGATGACTTCCCTCTCATCTTTAGTGTCCTTGACAATTAAAGATTGTCCATTGATAGAGCCTTTCCCAAAAGGTGAAGGTGAAGGTAATCTGCCTATTAGTTTGTGTACACTTGATATATCAGATGTATTTTTTAGGATGAGATGGAATTGCCAAACACTACCCCATCTTACCTCTCTTGTTATATCTGGTAATAATGAAGATGTGGAATCATATCCAGAGGAAGGCCTACTGCCTACTACTATTACCTATCTTTATATCGATGGATTTTCAAAACTTAAAGGCCTGGATAAAAATGGGCTTAGACAACTCATCTCCTTGCAAACACTTGAGATCTACAACTGCCCTAAGTTACAAACATTGTCAGAAGATTGGTTTCCAACCTCCCTCACCTCTTTATGGATAGCTAAATGTCCTCTGTTGAAGAAAAAGTACAACAAGGAGGAGAGTGGGAATGAGGAGTACTGGACCAAGATTAGTCACATACCCAATGTCAAATTTGAATGATGAGCTTGCATTTACCACATCTCAGGTTTGTTTGATTAACTTATTGTTCTTCTAATCTGTTATTTACAATAGAGATGTTTTTGTTATTTTTCTTCTATACATATCTGAATTCAGACTTTATAAGAATGCCTTCTTTCTTTATTTTCCAATTCAGGTGTCATTTTATTAGAAATTAAAATAAAGCTTTAGAAATTTTATATTCTAATCACATAACCCCTTAAGGAAACATATTAATTACAATTACAGAAGATCAAATCATTCCTATTAAATTGGATCAGTCAATCATCTTATATATTACATTAAATATATATATGTACCTTTATTAATAACAAAGTAGTATGTATGAGAATGAGTATGAGTATGATGAGGCTGTTTCTTGTTGATCAATTCCTCTTCCTCTTGTCTTGATGTATCATCCCAATGGATTAGACATTCTATCAAACAGTTAGAGACCACAAATCATTATAACAATGTAGTGATATTCACAACTAGATCAGTGTATATTAATACAGTGATATCCCATATATTCCAATTCTAAGGATAAAAAACTCCATCCCATATTGGACAAGAACCAACTCCTAATCAGAAGAGAAGTTACTAATATGTTGCACTAACTAAAGAAACTATCACAAAATAAATAAAAATTAAATGTATAGCATGAAATTTTCTTGGTCCATTTAGGCGACATACCAATGCCATAAATGAAATTTTCTGCTACTCTCAATGTATATAATTGTACTAATATTTTTTAATTTCTAGAAAAAAACACTTATATTATCACACAAAGGTTTTTTCTAATGTATAAATATGAATAAATTTAGCTATATTATAGTACAGTACGAAAAATTGTTAGCATGATAAACTACTTGCTGTTATTTATAAGTTTCTCTAAATTTGAGATCTTTTTAACTAATTCCTAAATACTTTTAAGAAGCAAATAATAAAAATATGATAATTAACCATAACAGATGATGATGAAAGTGCCTTGTTTTCAAAATAAGTCATTCTCATCCATAGTGCCTTGTTTTCAAAAAGAAAGCAAAAGGAATTGAATAATGAGAAAAGCCCCCCTTTGAAAAATATTAAGTTGAATGAGTTTTTGTAGCATGGGATATGTGATTGCTGTGAAAATTAATATACGGAAGTATTCGCAGTCACACAAGTAATAAAGTGGTAAATAAGATTGCCTTCACATAGATTGCAAACAAAAATATAATGTAAAACCAACTAATTACAACTTAAAATAAAACGGAAAAAAAAAATGAAAATAGTTGAACAATGATTCAAATTTAAAAGGAATGTAATTAAACTCGCTTAAAGTAATGCTACTGCTACTAGAAAACTGTTTGCAATAAATGTGATATATTAAAAAGTGGCTTAAATAATTAATCCCCTTAGTCAGAAATTTCCCAGTTGCTATAGGTTTGCTACAACATTACTTCAATATTTCTACACAGAGATAACAGAATTTTCTTGTGTTTATGAGAATTTTTCAAAATTCACAAATTAAGTTTCACCTCTTATATCAATATATTTCTATATCAAACCAGATGGCAGAACAATATTTAAACATCAATTCTCAAGTTATGTAAGGTAAATGAAATATTCTTATTCCATTTACAAGAAAAACTTAAATCTAAGAATTCACTTACTTCATCCAAAGTTGTAACTACTAGATCTAGACTTTCTAGAATCAGATCTAGCTTAGTAAATTATTATTCATGGTCAAGAAATAACAATCAATAAACAACAATTCTTTTCTCTGGCTTGCTTTTCCAAATTAAATTTTGGCCTGCGGTAATGGTTTGAGGATTTTATCTACTAAATTCTTTTTTTCTATGAAAGCAAGACATGGAAAGTGTTGTTCTAAATTCTCCCTTATTCCATGAGATCTAGAAGTACTTCTGCAACAATAGGGTAGGGGTTTAAACCAAAAAGAATGGGATGACTAGTGCTGGTTCATTTTATTAACTAGTTATATACGCTTTTTTATGATCTAAAGCAGATAGATTGATTCGCACAAGGTTTGAGAAAAGGTCTTGTACCATTGAAATAGGATCCATGTAGTAGTCTTATGCGTTGGACCGGGTCTTCGCTTACTTGAATGAACAAGGGCAAATGTGTTAAAATATGCTTAAAATTAATCATACCAAACATAAGGACTCATAGCCATTCAAGCCTCAAGAAGTTTATGTTCAAATTAGAAAATAAAATCCAAACTAAGAATTGTTCATCCATGGCTACTGCCTTCTTTTTTACAATTGAAAAAATAAAACCTCAAGTATTTAAAGGAAGGAAGAAAATAGAAGAAAGAGAACAGAAATTCAAACAAATGAAGCTTGTGTCCTCTTTCTTCTTTTTCAGGTAATTTCCTCTTTTTGGCTCTTCCTTTTCGGAATTTTCTTTTTCTGCAATTACTCCCCTCCAAAAATGGCATCTGAACTCATGTGTAGAAAAAGTGCTCGTGATAAGACACAAGACACATCCTTAGGATTTTTGAATTCGAAGGATGGTGATGAGCATTGGCGAACTCCAAATGCAGAAACAATTAAGGTGAATACTGATGCCACAATCTTTAAACAATCTCAATGTTTTAGTTATTCTTTTGTGGTCCAAAATTACACATGTAGCTTATAAGAAGCTAGATCAGTTTGCACTAGAGGAAGCATTCAACTAGAAATTGTTGAAGCGATTGGGATTCAAGAAGCTCTAAGTTGGATAAAAATTATTGAGTGAGTAATGCTTTCTCGAAGTTCATTTTTGTAATAATAAACAATTTATTGATTTAATAAAAATTCTTTCTTTTGTCAAAAAAAAATATATATTTTCTCATTAAAAATTATTATTATTTTTGTTTTAGCTTAGTAGTTTCATTTAAGGAGGATGTGATTGTATTTGACCGTTGTTTTTTATTTAAAAGGTGGGTGACAGCTCACTTACTCCTTTTTTGACCGTTTTGTTTTTTTTAAACTTAAATTGACAACGGTCAAAAAAACGGTGGTCGGCAATGTTGGATTTCGATTTCCCCCCAAAACCCAATTCTCCTTCCTTTCTCTTCACCATCTTATTATTCCTCCGCCAATTAACGATTCCATCAATTCAACCATAACCCAAACCCTAGCTGACCTTAATCATTGAAGAATCAAGTGCTCTTTCTGTTCTCTCTCTCGAGTCTCTCGATTCAACAAGAGAGTGTTGTCTATGGGTGTTTGCCTCTGATTTTGGCAGGGAAGTGAATGGGAATGATGATCAGACTGTTGAGGCCATTGCAGACCTTTTTGTCAAAGAAAGGTGACACCTTTTTTCAAGTTTCTGTATAAAGGTTAAACCTTTGATGCTTACTGTCTTATGTTCTGTTATATTACAGTGAATGTAATGTTTATGAATTGTGTTCTTTCTTTCTTTCATATCACTTATTATTTTGTTTCTTCTCTGTTTGATTGCTGTTAGCTTTTGAAAATATTGAAAATAAGAGGGAAAGACCATTATTTGGGTTAATAGAACAAAACCTTTATTTTTATTATTATTATTTTTACGATTGGATTAGATTATTGGGAGTTATTTTACAGAAAATCGGTAAACTAATTAGTGTATATATATAGTATATATAGTATAAACTAATTAGGGAAGTGAATGGGAATGATGATCAGATGTTGAGGCCATTGCAGACCTTTTTTTTCAAAGAAAGGTGACACCTTTGTTTCTTCTCTGTTTGATTGCTGTGAGCTTTTGAAAATATAGAAAATAAGAGGGAAGAGTTGTGGGTGGGATAAGATTAAATTTTGGGTTAATAGAACAAAACCTTTATTTACTGTGTAATTGTTTTTTAATGCTACTTAACCTTCTTAGAGAGTGGGGTTACATTACTTTTGTGAGGTTTTTTTAATTATTTACTTGAATATTAGCTTTTCGTCTGATCAAACTAGAATTTATCGGACATTAAATTCTGTGGTGGTTGCACCAGAAAAGTAACTTGTACATAACGGTGTCTCTGTTCTTGGCATTAGCTTTTTTAATGTTACTTAACCTTCTTAGAGAGTGGGATTACAGAAGCAAGATAGCTTATGCTTCCTTTACTTATTATTATTAGATATATATGATTATTATTTATGTGGACAACATAAACTTTGCTTAGACAACATCATTCATAACCACAAATAAGTTTGTTAAATGCCTTTACTTATATACACATACTATACCTATGCCATGATCTGAGTTCATCTGTTGTGAGACTTAGTTTAAGGCCTTTAATTAGCTATTTGTATACACATACCATGATCTGACTTGTTGTGTTCTGTTCTGTTGTGAGAGTTATTCTAAGGCATTTAATTAGCTATACATATACATACACATACCATGAGCTTACTTAGTTAACAATTGCCTTCATTTCATACACTGTGTCAACATTGATATATATGCATAAAAGTGATGTGTTTCAAATGTGGTTTCAGGGGTTAAAGTTTCAGTAAGGTCATCATGGCAGTGGGGACGGGGTGGATGAACACTGCGAGCGAGGATGTTGGTCGGTCTAATTGAGATAAGTCTGATTAATTTCTTATAGTTAAAACTGCAACTTTGTCTGTCTACATGCCTTAATCAGCTCTTATTGCTTTCTTTATTAGCTCTTGTTTTCATAATGCTTGATTGAATCTGGTGCTTATATATATATTCCTTTAGAAAATTATTTTTTGCTTTAGTAAATTATTTTTTCCTAACTCTAATTTTTTTAAATAAATTTCTTATTCCTTTAGCTAAACTATCTTTCTTCACAACATAATGTTTTTTTTAATAACTTTACTTAAATCATTTTCTCTTAACTCTATTCTTTATAAATAATTTTTTATAACTTTAGTGAAATCATTTCTTTTAACTCTATTTTTTCAAAATAAATTTTTAATTCCTTAGCCAAATTCTCTATTTTCTCAAAATAAAAATTTTTATTCCTTTAGTAAAATTATTTTCTCTTAATTCTGTTATTTCCTAATAATTTATTATTCCTTTAGTTAAATCATTTTCTCCTAACTATCTTTACCAAATAAAATTCCTTCAGCCAAATTATCTATTTTTATTCAAAATAATCATTTTATTCCTAACATTTTTTTATTCAAATAAAATTTTCACTCTTTTAGCCAAATTATCTATTTTCTCAAAATATTTTTTTTTTTATTTCGTTAGTTAAATCATTTTCTCTAAACTCTAATTTTTTGAAATAAAATTTTCATTCCATTAGCCAAATCATTTTCTCAAAATATTTTTTCCTTTAATAAAATCATTTTTCCTAACTCTACTCTTTCCAAATAAAAATTTCATTCCTATAGCCAAATTCTTTATTGGGCAAAATAATCTTTTCATTAGTAATATAAATCTATTTTTCCAATTAAAATTCAATTCTTCTTACGAAATTCTCTATTTTCTTAAAATATTCATTTTATTCCTAACTCTTATCTTTTCCTAATAAATTTTCATGCCTATAACAAATAATTTTATTTTTTCAAAATAATATTTTTATTCATTTAAAAAATTTTCTACTAACTCTAATTCTTTTTAACTAAAACTGTCATCCTTTAGCCAAATTCTTTATTTTCTCAAAATAATATTTTTATTCAATTATTAAAATAACTATTTTTTTCCAAATAAAATTTTATTCTTTTAGTAAAATCATTTGTCCTAACTCTAATACAAGTAGTAGCTAGTTTTCTTTATTTATAATCACATAGTTTTTCTATCCTCCTTTTGAGAGGGATAACTATGCACTGTAGGGGCTTTGATTGTCCAAATAGGCACGGAAGGTTGTGGATAACACCCGCTGGTTTTGGATATAAAAATCGTGTAGGTGTTGATAGTTGTTGAGCACAACATAAGGTGTTCATGCTCACCTTAACAAAGCATGGATGATTGATTACAATATGCGAAAATACTAGATTGATCGGCACGAGATCACTATAACCATTGATGCAACAACTTGGTTATATGGAACAATGGAATGGACACAGAAATATGGAGATTGATCAGAATACGCAAAAGTATGCACTGTAGGGACTTTCATTGTCCGAATGGACACGGAAGGTTCTCTAAGAATTCGCTGGCCCTACTATAGCTAGTGGAAGAAATCTATCCTTAACACCCGCTGGTTTTAGATATAAAAATCGTTTAGGTGTTGATGGTTGTTGAGCACAACATAAGGTGTTCATGATCACCTTAACAAAGCATGGATGATTGATCACAATATGCGAACGTACTAGATTGATCGGCTACGAGATCACCATAACCATTGACGCAACAACTTGGTTATATGGAACAATGAAATGGACACGGAAGTATGGAGGATTGATCAGAATATGCAAAAGTATGCACTGTAGGGGCTTTCATTGTCCTAATAGACAGGGAAGGTTCTCTAAGAATTCGCTGGCCCTACTAGCTAGTGGAAGAAACCTATCCTTAACACCCAATGGTTTTGGATATAAATATCGTTTAGGTGTTGATAGTTGTTGAGCACAACATAAGGTGTTCATGCTCACCTTAACAAAGCATGGATGATTGATTACAATGTGCGAAAGTACTAGATTGAATGGCTACGAGATCACCATAACAATTGATGCAACAACTTGGTTTTATGGAACAATGGAATGGACACGAGAGTATGGAGGGATTGATCAGAATGTGCAAAAGTATGCACTGTAGGGGCTTTCATAATCGGACATGGAAGGTTCTCTAAGAATTCTCTGGCCCTACTAGCTAGTAGAAGAAACTTATCCTTAACACCCACTGGTTTTGGATATAAAAATCGTTTAGGTGTTGATAGTTGTTGAGCACAACATAAGGTGTTCATGCTCACCTTAACAAAGCAGGGATGATTGATTACAATATGCGAAAGTACTAGATTATATGGAATCATGGATGTGACACGGAAGTATGGAGGATTGATCAGAATGTGCAAAAGTATGCACTGTAGGGGCTTTCATTGTCCGAATGGACATGGAAGGTTCTCTAAGAATTCGCTGGCCCTACTAGCTAGTGGAAGAAATCTATCCTTAACACCCACTGGTTTTTGATATAAAAATCGTTTAGATTGATAGTTGTTGAGCCCAACATAAGGTGTTCATGCTCACCTTAACAAAACATGGATGATTGATCACAATATGTGAAAGCACTAGATTGATCGGCTACGAGATCACCATAATCATTGATGCAACAACTTGGTTATATGAAACAATGGAAGAATTTCAACAGAACATGGAGCAGCTTGTAAAGAAAGGGAGAGTTCGTAGTTTGTAAAATAAACAAAATGACAACGATTATTATACCTGAAGAAAGAGACTCAAACGGAGGATTAGTCAAAAATTACAATGCAAAAATCAGGTTGAAAAAGGAAGGAGGATTCACAAACTAGGGCAAACTTGGTGAAAAAATCATTGAAACCACAAAAGGAAAAAAAAAAAAGGATTGCAATGGAAGAAAGGTCAGTAAGTAGCTCAGCCAGTGATGTAAAATAAAAGTTTTGTGGCATGAGAATAACATTATGGTGAATCGAGGGGATGAATTGTGGCATGAGAAAAGAGGAAAAGAATGTGTTAGTGAGGCAGAACAGTAACATAAACTGCATATAAAGATTGATAGAAGAAATGATGAAGTTGATAAAGAGGAATCTAAATTGAGCAAGTTCTCTTGGCATAATAGTGGAAACTTTGACAAACATGGGAATGACAATAGTATCTAATGAGGAAGCAGAGGTAGTGGAGGAGGGTAATGAGATGAGAAGGAAGTGAAAAAGAAAAGCAAAGAATTAAAAATTTGAATTTAACATAAAAGTCAAAAGAAGTCCAGGGTTCCAAAAAAAGATTACAACGAAGATTCTCACATGGATATTAGGGGCAGTGGGGATAGAGAGAAACGAAGAGCCGGATTTAATTATTTTACAAGTAATTAATGTGGCGAATCATGGTGTTTAGGGGGGGGATTTTAATGTGGTCAGAAGAGTTGAAGAAAAAATCAAAAGTACCTCTAGTACTAAAAGTATGAGAATGTTTGATAACTTAGTTCAAGAGTTGAGGCTTATGGATCCAAAAGTAATTAACCAAAGGTTCACTTGGTCTAACTTCAGATCGGTACCCATTTGGAGCAGATTTGATTGATTTCAGTAATAATTGGAAGATCATGTTTCCTTTTGTTAGCAAGAAATGATGGCGAGATAGATCTCTGATCACAGCCCAATAATTCTGGACTCCAATTTACCTAAATTGGGCCCCACGCCTTTTCGGTTTGATAACTAGTGGTTGGATCACAACTCCTCCAATTTTTTTGAGGTTTGGTGGAAAAATGCAGTGGCGTTGGGATGGTCGGGGACCAAGCTCATGTGTAAATTGATGATGGTTAAAGAAATCATCAACTTGCAGAGTAAGTCGACTTTCGGTAACAATTAGATGATAAAAAATGCTTTGGAGAGAAGGCTGGTCGAATTGGACAAATTTAGCTTTTGTTGAAGAAAAAAGTGCATGGTTGAAAGCTAAATGCAAGTGGGCCGAAGAGGGTGATGCTAACTCGAGATTTTTTCATAACATGTTGAATTCGAGAAAGGCAAGAAAACATCAAGTCGTGGAGTAAGTCGACTTTCGGTAACAATCAGATGATAAAAAATACTTTGGAGTGAAGACTGGTCGAATTGGACAAATTGGTAGTGTTGGCGAGAATCAAGCTTTAATGGAGGAAAGAAGAAAGACAAAAAAAGGAATGACAAAATTTAGCTTTTACTGAATAAAGAAGTGCATGGTTGAAAGCTAAATGCAAGTGAGCCAAAGAGGGTGATGGTAACTCGAGATTTTTCATAACTTGTTGAATTCGAGAAAGGCAAGAAAACATCAAGTATTGGAGTAAGTCGACTTTCGGTAACAATCAGATGATAAAAAATGCTTTGAAAGAAGGCTGGTCGAATTGGATAAATTGGAAGGAAGTGTTGGCGGGAATCAAGCTTTAATGGAGGAAAGAAGAAAGACAAAAAACGAATGGCAAAATTTAGCTTTTGCTGAAGAAAGAAGTGCATGGTTGAAAGCTAAATGCAAGTGGGCCAAAGAGGGTGATGCTAACTCGAGATTTTTTCATAACATGTTGAATTTGAGAAAGCCAAGAAAACATTAAGCTTTAATGGAGGAAAGAAGAAAGACAAAAAAGGAATGGTAAAATTTAGCTTTTGCTGAAGAAAGAAGTGCACGGTTGAAAGCTAAATGCAAGTGTGCCAAAGAGGGTGATGCTAACTCGAGATTTTTTCATAACATGTTGAATTTGAGAAAGCCAAGAAAACATCAAGTCGTGGAGCAAGTTGACTTTCGGTAACAGTCAGATGATAAAAAGTGCTTTGGAAAGACGGCTGGTCGAATTGGATAAATTGGAAGGAAGTGTTGGCGGGGAATCAAGCTTTAATGGAGGAAAGAAGAAAGACAAAAAAGGAATGGCAAAATTTAGCTTTTGCTGGAAAAAGAAGTGCATGGTTGAAAGCTAATAGCAAGTAGGCCAAAGAGGGTGATGCTAACTCGAGATTTTTTCATGACATGTTGAATGCGAGAAAGGCAAGAAACACAGTTTCATGAATTGAAAGGGAGGATGGATCGTTTATCGATGAAGAAGAAGATGTGGTTGAAGAGATTTTTTTAAGAGATTATACACATCTGAGAAAACAAGTTGGAGAAATATTGAAAGAATTGAGTGGTAAAAAATTTTGGATTTCTTGACGAGACAACTAGAAAGGCCTTTTGAAAAAGATGAAGTTTAAAGTACGGTCTTTAGTTGTAAAGGTAGTAAGGCTCTAGGTCTTGATGGTTTTAGTATTGCAGTCTTTCAAGCTAGCTGGGAAGTTATTAAATATGATTTGATGGATGTCTTCAAATCTTTTGAGGAAGATGGAACAAGTCACCGTAACCATTGATGCAACAACTTGGTATATATGGAATAATGGAATGGATACGGAAGTATGGAGGATTGATCAGAATATGCAAAAGTACTCATTATAGGGGCTTTCATTGTCCGAATAGACATGGAAGGGTCTCTAAGAATTCGCTGACCCTACTAGTTAGTGGAAGAAACCTATCCTTAACACCCACTGGTTTTGGATATAAAAATCGTTTAGGTGTTGATAGTTGTTGAGCACAACATAAGGTGTTCGTGCTCACCTTAACAAAGCATAGATGATTGATCACAATATGCGAAAGTACTCGATTGATCGGCTACGAGATCAGCATAATGCTTGATGCAACCACCTTGTCATGTGGTACAATGAAATGGACACGGAAGTATGGATTATTGATCAGAATATGTAAAAATATTTACTGTAGGGGCTTTCATTGTCCGAATGGACAAAGGTTCTCTAAGAATTCGCTGGCCCTAGTAGCTAGTGGAAGAAACATATCCTTAACACCCACTGGTTTTGGATATAAAAATTGTTTAGATGTTGATAGTTGTTAAGCACAACAAAAGGTGTTCATGCTCACCTTAACAAAGCATGGATGATTGATCACAATATGCGAATGATCGGCTACGAGATCAACATAACCATTGACGCAACAACTTGGTTATATGGAACAATGGAATCGATACGGAAGTATGGATGATTGATCAGAATATGCAAAAGTATGCACTGTAGGGGCTTTCATTGTTCGAATGGACATGGAAGGTTCTCTAAGAATTCGCTGGCCCTACTAGCTAGTGGAAGAAATCTATCCTTAACACACACTGGTTTTGGATATAAAAATCGTTTAGGTGTTGATAGTTGTTGAGCACAACATAAGGTGTTCATGCTCACCTTAACAAAGCATGGATGATTGATCACAATATGCGAAAGTACTAGATTGATCGGCTACGAGATCACCATAACCATTGACGCAACAACTTGGTTATATGGAACAATGGAATGGACACGGAAGTATGGAGGATTGATCAGAATATGCAAAAGTATGCACTGTAGGGGCTTTCATTGTCCGAATGGACATGGAAGGTTCTCTAAGAATTCACTGGCCCTACAAGCTAGTGGAAGAAACCTATCCTTAACAGCCACTGGTTTTGGATATAAAATTCGATTAGGTATTGATAGTTGTTGAGCCCAACATAAGGTGTTCATGCTCACCTTAACAAAGCATGGATGATTGATCACAGTATGCGAAAGTACTAGATTGATCGGCTACGAGATCACCATAACCATTGATGCAACAACTTGGTTATATGGAACAATGGAAGAATTTCAGCAGAACATGGAGCAACTTGGGAAGAAAGGGAGTGTTTGTAGTTCGTAAAATAAACAAAATGACAACGATTAGTATACATGAAGAAAGAGACTCAAAGGGATGGAATAGTTTTGTTAGTGAGGCAGAACAATGGAAGAATTTCAGCAGAACATGGAGCAGCTTTGGAAGAAAGGGAGTGTTCGTAGTTCGTAAAATAAACAAAATGACAACGATTATTATACATGAAGAAAGAGACTCAAAGGGATGGAATAGTTTTGTTAGTGAGGCAGAACATCAACATAAACTACCTATAAAGATTGATAGAAGAAATGATGGATTGATAAAGGGAAATCTAAATTGAGCAAGTTCTCTTGGCGTAATAGTGGCAACTTTGACGAACATGGGAATGACGATAGTATCTAATGAGGAAGCAAAGGTAGTGGTGGAGGGTAATGAGAAGGAAGTGAAAAAGAAAAGCAAAGAATTAAAAATTTGAATTTAACATAAACTATGATAAAAGTCAGAAGATGTCCATG
Organism: Cannabis sativa; assembly: GCF_029168945.1. Classification (NCBI taxonomy): domain Eukaryota; kingdom Viridiplantae; phylum Streptophyta; class Magnoliopsida; order Rosales; family Cannabaceae; genus Cannabis; species Cannabis sativa. The sequence continues at coordinate 60,851,263 of NC_083609.1, forward strand.
GTTCCAAAAAAAGATTACAACGAAGATTCTTACATGGATATTAGGGCCAGTGGGGATAGAGAGAAACTAAGAGCCGAATTTAATTGTTTTACAATTAAAAAGAGAAGTAGTGGACAGAAGCTTTACTGGGAGTATTTGGTGGTCTCGTTTCAAAGCTTGGATGCTTATCCCAGCTATAGGGATTCTTTCCCAGCATCACGATTTTAGACTCAATGGTAGGTGATTTTTTGATTTCAACTTTGATTCAAGTTGATGGCAAAGACCCTTGGTGGTTTTGAGGGGTCTATGGGCTTTGTTCTTATAAGATTAGAGCTCATTTTTGGGATGAATTGGCGGGATTGAGTTCAATATGTGGCAAATCATAGTGTTTAGGGTGGGGGGGATTTTAATGTGGTCAGAAGAGTTGAAGAAAAAATGAATAGTACCTCTAGTACTAAAAGTATGAGAATGTTTGATGAGTTAGTTCAAGAGTTGAGGCTTATGGATCCAAAAGTAAACAACGAAAGGTTCACTTGGTCGAACTTCAGATCGGTACGCATTTGGAGCAGATTGGATCGATTCTTATTCAGTAATAATTGGAAGATCATGTTTCCTTTTGTCAGACAAGAAATGATGGTGAGGTTTGGTAGACAAATTGGTAGTGTTGGCAGGAATCAAGCTTTAATGGAGGAAAGAAGAATGACAAAAAAAGGAATGGCAAAATTTAGCTTTTGCTGAAGAAAGAAGTGCATGGTTGAAAGCTAAATGCAAGTGGGCCAAAGAGGGTGATGGTAACTCGAGATTTTTTCATAACATGTTGAATTCGAGAAAGGCAAGAAAACATCAAGTATTGGAGTAAGTCGACTTTCGGTAACAATCAGATGATAAAAAATGCTTTGGAAAGAAGGCTGGTCGAATTGGATAAATTAGAAGTAAGTGTTGGCGGGAAACAAGCTTTAATGGAGAAAAGAAGTAAGACAAAAAAGAAATGGCAAAATTTAGCTTTTACTGAAGAAAGAAGTGCATGGTTGAAAGCTAAATGCAAGTGGGCCAAAGAGGGTGATGGTAACTCGAGATTTTTTCATAACATGTTGAATTCGAGAAAGGCAAGAAAAGATCAAGTCGTGGAGGAAGTCGACTTTCGGTAACAATCAGATGATAAAAAATGCTTTGGAAAGACGGCTGGTCGAATTGGATAAATTGGAAGGAAGTGTTGGCGGGAATCAAGCTTTAATGGAGGAAAGAAGAAAGACAAAAAAATGAATGGCAAAATTTAGCTTTTGCTGAAGAATGAAGTGCATGGTTGAAAGCTAAATGCAATTGGGCCAAAGAGGGTGATGGTAACTCGAGATTTTTTCATAACATGTTGAATTCGAGAAAGGCAAGAAAACATCAAGTATTGGAGTAAGTCGACTTTCGGTAACAATCATCAGATGATAAAAAATGCTTTGGAAAGAAGGCTGGTCGAATTGGATAAATTGGAAGGAAGTGTTGGCGGGAAACAAGCTTTAATGGAGAAAAGAAGTAAGACAAAAAAAGAATGACAAAAAAAGAATGGAAGGTTCTCTAAGAATTCTCTGGCCCTACTAGCTAGTGGAAGAAACCTATCCTTAACACCCACTAGTATTGGATATAAAAATCGTTTAGGTGTTGATAGTTGTTGAGCGCAACATAAGGTGTTCATGCTCACCTTAACAAAGCATGGATGATTGATCACAATATGCGAAAGTACTAGATTGATCGGCTACGAGATCACCATAACCATTGATGCAACAACTTGGTTATATGGAACAATGGAATGGACACGGAAGTATGGAGGATTGATCAGAATACGCAAAAGTATACACTGTAGGGGCTTTCACTGTCCGAATGGACAAGGAAGGTTCTCTAAGAATTCCCTGGCCCTACTAGCTAGTGGAAAAAACCTATCCTTAACACCCATTTGTCTTGGATATAAAAATCGTTTAGGTGTTGATAGTTGTTAAGCGCAACATAAGGTGTTTATGCTCACCTTAACAAAGCATGGATGATTGATCACAATATGCGAGGTACTAGATTGATCGGCTACGAGATCACCATGACCATTGATGCAACCATTTTGTTATATGGAACAATGGAATGGACACGGAAGTATGGAGGATGGATCAGAATACGTAAAAGTATGCACTGTAGGGGCTTTCAATGTCTGAATGGACATGGAAGGTTCTCTAAGAATTCGCTGGCCCTATTAGCTAGTGGAAGAAACCTATCCTTAACACATATTGGTTTTGGATATAAAAATCGTTTAGGTTTTGATAGTTGTTGAGCGCAACATACAATGTTCATGCTCACCTTAACAAAGTGTGGATGATTGATCACAATATGCGAAAGTACTAGATTGATCGGCTACGAGATCCCCATGACCATTGATGTAACAACTTGGTTATATGGAACAATGGAATGGACACGGAAGTATGGAGGATTGGTTAGAATATGCAAAAGTATGCACTGTAGGGGCTTTCATTGTCCGAATGGACATGGAAGGTTCTCTAGGAATTCATTGGCGAACTAGCTAGTGGAAGAAACCTATCCTTAACAGCCATTGGTTTTCGATATAAAAATCGTTTAGGTGTTAATAGTTGTTGAGCACAACATAAGGTGTTCATGCTCACCTTAACAAAGCATGGATAATTGATCACAATATGCGAAAGTACTAGATTGATCGGCTGCGAGATCACCATAACCATTGATGTAACAACTTGGTTATATGGAACACTGGAAGAATTTCAGCAGAACATGGAGCATCTTGGGAAGAAAGAGAGTGTTCGTAGTTCGTAAAATAAACAAAATGACAACGATTATTATACCTGAATAAAGAGACTCAAAGGGATGGAAGAGTTTGTTAACTGTTTGTTTGGAATAGTGGAGTAAAAATTACAATGCAAAAATCAGGCTGAAAAGGAAGGAGGATTCACAAACTTGGGCAAACTTTGTGAAAAAATCATTGAAACCACAAAAGGAAAAAAAAGAAGGATTGCAATTAAAGTTATCAGAGGGAAGAGTTGGAAAGGGTCGAAGAGAAAGAAGTTAGTGAACAAATGGAAGATATTCTATGTGAAATAAAAGTTTTGTGGCATGAGGATAACATCATGGTGAATCGAGGGGATGAATTGTGGCATGAAGAAAGAGGAAAAGAATGTGTTAGTGAGGCAGAACATCAACATAAACTGCCTATAAAGATATATAGAAGAAATAATGGAGTTGATAAATATGAATCTAAATCGAGCAAGTTCTCTTGGCATAATAGTGGCAACTTTGACAAACAAGGGAATAACAATAGTATCTAATGAGGAAGGAGAGGTAGTGGAGGAGGGTAATGAAAAGGAAGTGAAAAATAAAAGCAGAAAATTAAAATTTTTAATTTTAACATAAACTATTATGAAAGTCAGAACAAGTCCAGGGTTCCCAAAAAAGATTACAATTAAGATTCTTACGTGGATAATTAGGGGCAGTGGGGATAGGGAGAAACGAAGAGTCGGATTTAATTATTTTACAAGTAAAAAGAGAAGCAGTGGACAAAAGCTTTATTGGGAGTATTTGGAGGTCTCGTTTCAAAACTTGGATTCTTATCCCAATTATAGGGAGCTCGGGTGGTACTTTGATAGTGTGGGAAACTAGAAGCATCACGGTTTTAGACTCGATGGACGGTGATTTTTCGATTTCAACTTTGATTCAAGTTGATGGCAAAGAGCCTTGGTGGTTTTGAGGGGTCTATGGGCCTTGTTCTTATAAGATTAGAGTTGGTTTTTGGGATGAATTGGCGGGGATTGAGTTCAATATGTGGCGAATTATGGTATTTAGGGAGGGGGATTTTAATGTGGTGAGGAGAGTTGAAGAAAAAATGAATAGTACCTCTAGTACTAAAAGTATGAGAATGTTTGATGAGTTAGTTCAAGAGTTAAGGCTAATGGATCCAAAAGTAAACAACAAAAGGTTCACTTAAACGAACTTCAGATCGGTACCCATTTGGAGCAGATTGGATCGTTCTTATTCAGTAATAAATGGAAGATCATGTTTCCTTTTGTCAAATAAGAAATAATGGTGAGATTAGTCTCTGATCACAGCCCAACAATCCTGGACTCCAATTTACCTAAATGGGGCCCCGCGCCTTTTCGGTTTGATAAGCAGTGGTTGGATCACAACTCCTCCAATTTTTTTGAGGTTTGGTGGAAAAATGCAGTGGCGTTGGGATGGTCGGGGACCAAGCTCATGTGTAAATTTAAGATGGTTAAAGAAAACATCAAGTTGTGGAGTAAGTCAACTTTCAGTAACAATCAGATGATAAAAAATGCTTTGGAGAGAAGGGTGGTCAAATTGGACAAATTGGTAGTGTTGGCGGGAATCAAGCTTCTATGGAGTAAAGAAGAAAGACCAAAATAGGAATGGCAAAATTTAGCTTTTGTTGAAGAAAGAAGTGCATGGTTGAAAGCTAAATGCAAGTGGGCCAAAGAGGGTGATGCTAACTCGAGATTTTTTCATAACATGTTGAATTCGAGAAAGACAAGAAAACATCAAGTCGTGGAGTAACTCGACTTTCGGTAACAATCAGATGATAAAAAATGCTTTGGAAAGAAGGTTGGTCGAATTGGATAAATTGGAAGAGGCGGGAATCAAGCTTTAAAAAAAGAAAAAAGATAGATAAAAAGGAATGGAAAATTTTTTGCTGAAGAAAGAAGTGCATGGTTGAAAGCTAAATGCACGTGGGCCAAAGAGGGTGATGCTAACTCGAGATTTTTTCATGACATGTTGAGTGCGAGAAAGGCAAGAAACACAATTTCATGAATTGAAAGGGAGGATGGATCGTTTATCGATGAAGAAGAAGATGTGGTTGAAGAGATTTTTGTAAGATATTATACACTTCTGAGAAGACAAGAGGGAGAAGTATTGAAGGAATTGAGTGGTAAAAATTTTTGGATTTCTTGGTGGGACGACTAGAAAGGCCTTTTGAAGAAGATGAAGTTAAAAGTACGGTCTTTAGTTGTGAAGGTAGTAAGGCTCTAGGTCCTGATGGTTTTAGTATTGCAGTCTTTCAAGCTAGCTGGGAAGTTATTAAAGAGGATTTGATGGATTTCTTCAAATCTTTTAAGGAAGATGGGACGATTCACCATAACCATTGATGCAACAAATTGGTTATATGGAACAATGGAATGGACACGGAAGTTTGGAGGATTGATCAGAATACGCTAAAGTATGCACTGTAGGGGCTTTCACTGTCCGAATGGACATGGAAGGTTCTCTAGGAATTCGCTGGCCCTACTAGCTACTGGAAGGAACCTATCCTTAGCACCCACTGGTTTTAGATATAAAAATCGTTAAGGTGTTAATAGTTGTTGAACGCAAAATATGGTGTTCAGGCTCACCTTAACAAAGCATGCATGATTGGTCACAATATGCGAAAGTAATAGATTGATCGGCTACGAGATCAGCATAACCCTTGATGCAACTACTTGGTTATATGGAACAATGGAATCGACAAGGAAATATGGAGGATTGATCAGAATATGCAAGAGTATACACTGTAGGGGATTTCATTGTCCGAATGGACACAGAATGTTCTCTAGGAATTCGCCGATCCTACCAGCTACTGGAAGAAACCTATCCTTAACACCTACTGCTTTTGGGTATAAAAATCGTTTAGGTGTTAATAGTTGTTGAGCGCAATAGAAGGTGTTCATGCTCACCTTAACAAAACACGGAAGATTGATCACAATATGCGAAAGAACTAGATTGATCGGCTACGAGATGAGCATAAGCATTGACGCAACAACTTCGTTATATGGAATAATGGAGTGGAAACAGAAATATGGAGGATTGATCAGAATATGCAAAAATATACACTGTAGGGGCTTTCATTGTCCGAATGGACATGGAAGGTTCATTGTCCGAAGAAACCTATCCTTAACACCCACTGGTTTTGGATATAAAAATCGTTTAGGTGTTAATAGATGTTCTAACGCAACATAAGGTGTTCATGCTCAACTTAACAAAACATGCATGATTGGTCACAATATGCGAAAGTACTAAATTGATCGGCTTCGAGATCAACATAACCATTGATGCAAGGACTTGGTTATATGGAACAATGGAGGGGACACGGAAATATGGAGGATTGATCAGAATATGCAAAAATATGCACTGTAGGGCTTTCATTATCGGAGTGGACGTGAAAGGTTCTCTTAGAACTCGCTGGCCCTACTAGCTACTGGAAGAAACCTATCCTTAACACCCACTGGTTTTGGATATAAAAAACGTTTAGGTGTCAATACTTGTTGAACGCAAAATAAGGTGTTCAGGCTAACCTTAACAAAGCATGGATGATTGGTCACAATATGCGAAAGATACTAGATTGATCGGCTAGGAGATGTGCATAACCATTGATACAACAACTTGGTTATATGGAACAATGGAGTGGACACAGAAGTATGGACGATTGATCAGAATATGCAAAAATATGCACTGTAGGGGCTTTCATTGTCCGAATGGACATGGAAGGTTCTCTAGGAATACGCCGGCCCTACTAGCTATTGGAAGAAACCTATCCTTAACACCCACTGGTTTTGGATATAAAAATCGTTTAGGTGTTAATAGTTGTTAAGCGCAACATAAGGTTTTCATGCTCACCTTAACAAAGCAAAGCATGGATGATTGATCACAATGTGCGAAAGTATTATATTGATCGGCTACGAGATCAACATAACCCTTGAGACAACTACTTGGTTATATGGTACAATGGTATCGACAAGGAAATATGGAGGATTGATGAGAATATGCAAGAGTATGCACCGTAGGGGCTTTTATTATCCGAATGGACACGGAAGGTTCTCTAGGAATTCGCCGGTCCTACTAGCTACTGGAAGAAACATATCCTTAACACCCACTGGTTTTGGATATAAAAATCGTTAAGGTGTTAATAGTTGTTGAGTGCAACAGAAGGTGTTCATGCTCACCTTAACAAAGCACGGAAGAATGATCACAACATGCGCAAGTACTAGATTGATCGGCTACGAGATAAGCATAACCCTTGATGCAACAACTTGGCTATATGGAACAATGGAATCGACAAGGAAATATGGAGGATTGATCAGAATATAGAAAAGTATGCACTGTAAGGGCTTTCATTGCCCGAATGGACACAGAAGGTTCTCTGGGAATTCGCCGGTCCTACTAGCTATTCGAAGAAACCTATCCTTAACACCCACTGGTTTTGGATATAAAAATCGTTCAGTTGTTAATAGTTGCTAAGCGCAACATAAGGTTTTCATGCTCACCTTAACAAAGCATGGATGATTGATCACAATATGCGAAAGTATTAGATTGATTGGCTACGAGATCAACATAACCCTTGAGACAACTACTTGGTTATATGGTACAATGGTATCGACAAAGAAATATGGAGGATTGTTGAGAATATGCAAGAGTATGCACTGTAGGGACTTTCATTATCCGAATGGACACGGAAGGTTCTCTAGGAATTCGCCGGTCCTACTAGCTACTGGAAGAAACATATCCTTAACACCCACTGGTTTTGGATATAAAAATCGTTAAGGTGTTAATAGTTGTTGAGTGCAACAGAAGGTGTTCATGCTCACCTTAACAAAGCACGGAAGAATGATCACAACATGCGAAAGTACTAGATTGATCGGCTACGAGATCAGCATAACCCTTGATGCAACAACTTGGTTATATGGAACAATGGAATCGACAAGGAAATATGGAGGATTGATCAGAATATAGAAAAGTATGCACTGTAAGGGCTTTCATTGTCCGAATGGACACAGAAGGTTCTCTGGGAATTCGCCGGTCCTACTAGCTATTCGAAGAAACCTATCCTTAACACCCACTGGTTTTGGATATAAAAATCGTTTAGGTGTTAATAGTTGTTAAGCGCAACATAAGGTTTTCATGCTCACCTTAACAAAGCATGGATGATTGATCACAATATGCGAAAGTATTAGATTGATCGGCTACGAGATCAACATAACCCTTGAGACAACTACTTGGTTATATGGTACATAGTATCGACAAGGAAATATGGAGGATTGATGAGAATATGCAAGAGTATGCACTGTAGGGACTTTCATTGTCCGAATGGACACGGAAGGTTCTCTAAGAATTCGCCGGTCCTTCTAGCTACTGGAAGAAACATATCCTTAACACCCACTGGTTTTGGATATAAAAATCGTTAAGGCGTTAATAGTTGTTGAGTGCAACAGAAGGTGCTCATGCTCACCTTAACAAAGCACGGAAGAATGATCACAACATGCGAAAGTACTAGATTCATCGGCTACGAGATCAGCATAACCATTGATGCAACAACTTGGTTATATGGAACAATGGAGTGGACACGAAAATATGGAGGATTGATCAAAATATGCAAAACTATGCACTGTAGGGGCTTTCATTGTCCGAATGGACATGGAAGGTTCTCTAGGAATTCACCGGTCCTACTAGCTACTGGAAGAAACCTATCCTTAACACCCACTGGTTTTGAATATAAAAAACGTTTAAGTGTTAATACTTGTTGAACGCAAAATAAGGTGTTCATGCTCACCTTAACAAAGCATAGATGATTGGTCACAATATGCTAAAGTACTAGATTGATCGGCTACGAGATCAGCATAACCATTGATGCAACAACTTGGTTATATGGAACAATGGAGTGGACACGGAAGTATGGAGGATTGATCAGAATATGCAAAAGTATGCACTGTATGGGCTTTCATTGTCCCAATAGACACGGAAGGTTCTTTAGGAATTCGCCGTCCCTGCTAGCTTGTGGAAGAAATCTATCCTTAACACCCACTGGTTTTGGATATAAAAATCGTTTAGGTGTTGGTAGATATTCAGCGCAACATAAGGTGTTCATGCTCACCTTAACAAAGCATGGAAGATTAATCACAATATGCGAAAGAACTAGATTGATCGGCTACGAGATGAGCATAACCATTGATGCAACAACTTGGTTATATGGAACAATGGAGTGGACACGGAAATATGGAGGATTGATCAGAATATGCAAAAATATACTTTGTAGGGGCTTTCATTGTCCGAATGAACATGGAAGGTTCATTGTCCGAAGAAACCTATCCTTAACACCCATTGGTTTTGGATATAAAAATCGTTTAGATGTTAAAAGATGTTGAGCGCAACATAAGGTGTTCATTCTCACCTTAACAAAGCATGGATGATTGGTCACAATATGCGAAAGTACTAGATTGATCGACTACGAGATAAGCATAACCATTGATGCAACAACTTGGTTAAATGGAACAATGGTGTGGACACGGAAATATGGAGGATTGATTAGAATATGCAAAAATATACTTTGTAGGGGCTTTCATTGTCCGAATAAACATGGAAGGTTCATTGTCCGAAGAAACCTATCCTTAACACCCACTGGTTTTGGATATAAAAATCGTTTAGGTGTTAAAAGATATTGAACGCAACATAAGGTGTTCATTCTCACCTTAACAAAGCATGGATGATTGGTCACAATATGCGAAAGTACTATATTGATCGGCTACGAGATCAGCATAACCATTGATGCAACAACTTGGTTATATGGAACAATGCAGTGGACACGGAAGTATCGAGGATTGATCAGAATATGCGAAAGTATGCACTGTAGGTGCTTTCATTGTCCCAATAGACATGGAAGGTTCTCTAGGAATTCGCCGGCCCTACAAGCTTATGGAAGAAACCTATCCTTAACACCCACTGGTTTTGGATTTAAAAATCGTTTAGGTGTTGGTAGATATTGAGCGCAACATAAGGTGTTCATGCTCACCTTAACAAAGCATGGAAGATTTATCACAATATGCGAAAGAACTAGATTGATCGAGTACGAGATGAGCATAACCATTGATGCAACAACTTGGTTATATGGAACAATGGAGTGGACACAGAAATATGGAGGATTGATCAGAATATGCAAAAATATGCACTGTAGGGGCTTTCATTATCGGAGTGGACATGGAAGGTTCTCTAAGAATTCGCTGGCCCTACTAGCTACTGGAAGAAACCTATTTTTAACAACCACTGGTTTTGGATATAAAAATCGTTTAGGTGTTAATAGTTGTTGAACGCAATATAAGGTGTTCATGCTCACCTTAACCAAGCATGAATGATTGATCACATTATGCGAAAGTACTAAATTGATCGGCTACGTGATCAGCATATCCATTGATGCAACAACTTGGTTATATGGAAAAATGGAGTGGACACGGAAGAATGGAGCATTGATCAGAATATGCAAAAGTATGCACTGTAGGGGCTTTCATTGTCCGAATGGTCATGGAAGGTTCTCTAAGAATTTGCCAGCCCTACTAGCTACTGGAAGAAACATATCCTTAACACCCACTGGTTTTGGATATAAATATCGTTTAGGTGTTGATAGTTGTTGAGCACAACAGAAGGTGTTCATGCTCACCTTAACAAAGCATGGATGATTGATCCCAATATGATAAAGTACTAGATTGATCGGCTACGAGATCATTATAACCATTGATGCAACAACTTGGTTATATGTAACAATGGAGTGGACATGGAAATATAGAGGATTGATCAAAATATGCTAAAGTATGCACTGTAGGGGCTTTCATTGTCTGAATGGATATGGAAGGTTCTCTAGGAATTCGCCGGCCCTACTAGCTACTGGAAGAAGCCTATCCTTAACACCCACTTGTTTTGGATATTAAAATCGTTTAGGTGTTAATAGTTGTTGAACGCAACATAAGGTGTTCATGCTCACCTTAACAAAGCACGGAAGATTGATCACAATATGCGAAAGTACTAGATTGATCGGCTACGAGATCAGCATAACCATTGATGCAACAACTTGGTTATATGGAACAATGCAGTGGACACGGAAGTATGGAGGATTGATCAAAATATGCGAAAGTATGCACTGTAGGTGCTTTCATTGTCCCAATAGACATGGAAGGTTCTCTAGGAATTCGCCGGCCCTACAAGCTTGTGGAAGAAACCTATCCTTAACACCCACTGGTTTTGGATTTAAAAATCGTTTAGGTGTTGGTAGATATTGAGCGCAACATAAGGTGTTCATGCTCACCTTAACAAAGCATGAAAGATTAATCACAAGATGCGAAAGAACTAGATTGATCGTCTACGAGATGAGCATAACCATTGATGCAATAACTTGGTTATATGGAACAATGGAGTGGACACGGAAATATGTAGGATTGATCAGAATATGCAAAAATATACTTTGTAGGGGCTTTCATTGTCCGAATGGACATGGAAGGTTCATTGTCCGAAGAAACCTATCCTTAACACCCACTGGTTTTGGATATAAAAATCGTTTAGGTGTTAAAAGATGTTGAACGCAACATAAGGTGTTCATGCTTACCTTAACAAAGCATGGATGATTGGTCACAACATTCGAAAGTACTAGATTGATCGGCTACGAGATCAGCATAACTATTGATGCAACAACTTGGTTATATGGAACAATGGAGTGGACACGAAAGTATGGAGGATTGATCAGAATATGCAAATATATGCACTGTATGGGCTATCATTGTCCCAATAGACACGGAAGGTTCTTTAGGAATTCGCCGTCCCTGCTAGCTTGTGGAAGAAACCTATCCCCAACACACACTGATTTTGGATATAAAAATCGTTTAGGTGTTGGTAGATATTGAGCGCAACATAAGGTGTTCATGCTCACCTTAAGAAAGCAGGGAAGATTAATCACAATATGCGAAAGAACTAGATTGATCGTCTACAAGATGAGCATAACCATTGATGCAACAACTTGGTTATATGGAACAATGGAATGGACGCAGAAATATGGAGGATTGATCAGAATATGCAAAAATATACACTGTAGGGGCTTTCATTGTCCGAATAGACATGGAAGGTTCATTGTCCGAAGAAACCTATCCTTAACACCCACTGGTTTTGGATGTAAAAATCGTTTAGGTGTTAATAGTTGTTGAACGCAGCATAAGGTGTTCATGCTCACCTTAACAAAGCATGTATGATTGGTAACAATATGCGAAAGTACTAGATTGATCGGCTACGAGATCAACATAACCCTTGATGCAACTACTTAGTTATATGGAAGAATGGAATCGACAAGGAAATATGGAGGATTGATCAGAATATGCGAAAGTATGCACTGTAGGGGCTTTCATTGTCCGAATAGACATGGAAGGTTCTTTGGGAATTTGCCGGCCCTACTAGCTTGTGGAAGAAACCTATCCTTAACACCCACTGGTTTTGGATATAAAAATCGTTTAGGTGTTGGTAGTTATTGAGCGCAACATAAGGTGTTCATGCTCACCTTAACAAAGCATGGAAGATTGATCACAATATACGAAAGAATTAGATTGATCGGTTACGAGATGAGCATAACCATTGATGCAACAACTTGATTATATGGAACAATGGAGTGGACACGGAAATATGGAGGATTGATCAGAATATGCAAAAATTTACTTTGTAGGGGCTTTCATTGTCCGAATGGACATGGAAGGTTCATTGTCCGAAGAAACCTATCCTTAACACCCACTGGTTTTGGATATAAAAATCGTTTAGGTGTTAAAAGATGTTGAACGCAACATAAGGTGTTCATGCTCACCTTAACAAAGCATGGATGATTGGTCACAATATGCGAAAGTACTAGATTGATCGGCTACGAGATGAGCATAACCATTGATCCAACAACTTGGTTATATGGAACAATGCAGTGGACACGGAAGTATGGAGGATTGATCAGAATATGCGAAGGTATGCACTGTAGGTGCTTTCATTGTCCCAATAGACATGGAAGGTTCTCTAGGAGTTCGCCAGCCCTACAAGCTTGTGGAAGAAGCCTATTCTTAACACCCACTTGTTTATGATATTAAAATCGTTTACGTGTTAATAGTTGTTGAACGCAACATAAGGTGTTCATGCTCACCTTAACAAAGCATGCATGATTGGTCACAATATGCGAAAGTACTAGATTGATCGCTACGAGATCAACATAACCATTGATGCAACAACTTGGTTATATGGAACAATGGAGTAGACACGGAAATATGGAGGATTGATCAGAATATGCAAAAGTATGCACTATAGGGGCTTTCATTATCGGAGTGGACGTGGAAGGTTCATTGTCCGAAGAAACCTATCCTTAACACCCACTGGTTTTGGATATAAAAATCGTTTAGGTGTTAATAGTTGTTGAATGTAACATAAGGTGTTCATGCTCACTTTAACAAAGCATGGATGATTGGTCACAATATGCGAAAGTACTAGATTGATCGGCTATGAGATCAGCATAACCATTAATGCAACAACTTGGTTATATGGAATAATGCAGTGGACACGGAAGTATGGAGGATTGATTAGAATATGCGAAAGTATGCACTGTAGGGGCTTTCATTGTCCCAATAGACATGGAAGGTTCTTTGGGAATTTGCCGGCGCTATTAGCTTGTGGAAGAAACCTATCCTTAACACCTACTGATTTTGAATATAAAAATCGTTTAGGTGTTGGTAGTTATTGAGCGCAACATAAGGTGTTCATGCTCACCTTAACAAAGCATGGAAGATTAATCACAATATGCGAAAGAACTAGATTGATCGGCTACGAGATGAGCATAACCATTGATGCAACAACTTGATTATATGGAACAATGGAGTGGACACGGAAATATGGAGGATTGATCAGAATATGCAAAAATTTACTTTGTAGGGGCTTTCTTTTTCCGAATGGACATGGAAGGTTCATTGTCCGAAGAAACCTATCCTTAATACCCACTAGTTTTGCATATAAAAATTGCTTAGGTGTTAATAGATGTTGAACGCAACATAAGGTGTTCATGCTCACCTTACCAAAACATGAATTATTGGTCACAATATGCGAAAGTACTAGATTGATCGGCTACGAGATGAGCATAACCATTGATCCAACAACTTGGTTATATGGAACAATGGAGTGGACATGGAAATATAGAGGATTGATCAAAATATGCAAAAGTATGCAGTGTAGGGGCTTTCATTATCCGAATGGACACGGAAGGTTCTCTAGGAATTCGCCGGTCCTACTAGCTACTGGAAGAAACATATCCTTAACACCCACTGGTTTTGGATATAAAAATCGTTAAGGTGTTAATAGTTGTTGAGTGCAACAGAAGGTATTCATGCTCACCTTAACAAAGCACGGAAGAATGATCACAACATGCGAAAGTACTAGATTGATCGGCTACGAGATCAGCATAACCCTTGATGCAACAACTTGGTTATATGGAACAATGGAATCGACAAGGAAATATGGAGGATTGATCAGAATATAGAAAAGTATGCACTGTAAGGGCTTTCATTGTCCGAATGGACACAGAAGGTTCTCTGGGAATTCGCCGGTCCTACTAGCTATTCGAAGAAACCTATCCTTAACACCCACTGGTTTTGGATATAAAAATCGTTTAGGTGTTAATAGTTGTTAAGCGCAACATAAGGTTTTCATGCTCACCTTAACAAAGCATGGATGATTGATCACAATATGCGAAAGTATTAGATTGATCGGCTACGAGATCAACATAACCCTTGAGACAACTACTTGGTTATATGGTACATAGTATCGACAAGGAAATATGGAGGATTGATGAGAATATGCAAGAGTATGCACTGTAGGGACTTTCATTGTCCGAATGGACACGGAAGGTTCTCTAAGAATTCGCCGGTCCTTCTAGCTACTGGAAGAAACATATCCTTAACACCCACTGGTTTTGGATATAAAAATCGTTAAGGCGTTAATAGTTGTTGAGTGCAACAGAAGGTGCTCATGCTCACCTTAACAAAGCACGGAAGAATGATCACAACATGCGAAAGTATTAGATTGATCGGCTACGAGATCAACATAACCCTTGATGCAACAACTTGGTTATATGGAACAATGGAGTGGACACGGAAATATGGAGGATTGATCAAAATATGCAAAAATATGCACTGTAGGGGCTTTTATTGTTCGAATGGACATGGAAGGTTCTCTAGGAATTCACAGGTCCTACTAGCTACTGGACGAAACCTATCCTTAACACCCACTGGTTTTGAATATAAAAAAAGTTTAAGTGTTAATACTTGTTGAACGCAAAATAAGGTGTTCATGCTCACCTTAACAAAGCATGGATGATTGGCCACAATATGCTAAAGTACTAAATTGATCGGCTACGAGATCAGCATAACCATTGATGCAACAACTTGGTTATATAGAACAATGGAGTGGACACGGAAGTATGGAGGATTGATCAGAATATGCAAAAGTATGCATTGTATGGGCTTTCATTGTCAAAATAAACACGGAAGGTTCTCTAGGAATTCGCCGTCCCTACTAGCTTGTGGAAGAAACCTATCCTTAACACCCACTGGTTTTGGATATAAAAATCGTTTAGGTGTTGGTAGATATTGAGCGCAACATAAGGTGTTCATGCTCACCTTAACAAAGCATGGAAGATTAATCACAATATGCGAAAGAACTAGATTGATCGTCTACGAGATGAGCATAACCATTGATGCAACAACTTGGTTATATGGAACAATGGAGTGGACACGGAAATATGGAGGATTGATCAGAATATGCAAAAATATACTTTGTAGGGGCTTTCATTGTCCGAATGAACGTGGAAGGTTCATTGTCCGAAGAAACCTATCCTTAACACCCATTGGTTTTGGATATAAAAATCGTTTAGATGTTAAAAGATGTTGAGCGCAACATAAGGTGTTCATTCTCACCTTAACAAAGCATGGATGATTGGTCACAATATGCGAAAGTACTAGATTGATCGACTACGAGATAAGCATAACCATTGATGCAACAACTTGGTTATATGGAACAATGGTGTGGACACGGAAATATGGAGGATTGATTAGAATATGCAAAAATATACTTTGTAGGGGCTTTCATTGTCCGAATAAACATGGAAGGTTCATTGTCCGAAGAAACCTATCCTTAACACCCACTGGTTTTGGATATAAAAATCGTTTAGGTGTTAAAAGATATTGAACGCAACATAAGGTGTTCATTCTCACCTTAACAAAGCATGGATGATTGGTCACAATATGCGAAAGTACTATATTGATCGGCTACGAGATCAGCATAACCATTGATGCAACAACTTGGTTATATGGAACAATGCAGTGGACACGGAAGTATCGAGGATTGATCAGAATATGCGAAAGTATGCACTGTAGGTGCTTTCATTGTCCCAATAGACATGGAAGGTTCTCTAGGAATTCGCCGGCCCTACAAGCTTGTGGAAGAAACCTATCCTTAACACCCACTGGTTTTGGATTTAAAAATCGTTTAGGTGTTGGTAGATATTGAGCGCAACATAAGGTGTTCATGCTCACCTTAACAAAGCATGGAAGATTTATCACAATATGCGAAAGAACTAGATTGATCGAGTACGAGATGAGCATAACCATTGATGCAACAACTTGGTTATATGGAACAATGGAGTGGACACAGAAATATGGAGGATTGATCAGAATATGCAAAAATATGCACTGTAGGGGCTTTCATTATCGGAGTGGACATGGAAGGTTCTCTAAGAATTCACTGGCCCTACTAGCTACTGGAAGAAACCTATTTTTAACAACCACTGGTTTTGGATATAAAAATCGTTTAGGTGTTAATAGTTGTTGAACGCAATATAAGGTGTTCATGCTCACCTTAACCAAGCATGAATGATTGATCACATTATGCGAAAGTACTAAATTGATCGGCTACGTGATCAGCATATCCATTGATGCAACAACTTGGTTATATGGAAAAATGGAGTGGACACGGAAGAATGGAGCATTGATCAGAATATGCAAAAGTATGCACTGTAGGGGCTTTCATTGTCCGAATGGTCATGGAAGGTTCTCTAAGAATTTGCCAGCCCTACTAGCTACTGGAAGAAACATATCCTTAACACCCACTGGTTTTGGATATAAATATCGTTTAGGTGTTGATAGTTGTTGAGCACAACAGAAGGTGTTCATGCTCACCTTAACAAAGCATGGATGATTGATCCCAATATGATAAAGTACTAGATTGATCGGCTACGAGATCATTATAACCATTGATGCAACAACTTGGTTATATGTAACAATGGAGTGGACATGGAAATATAGAGGATTGATCAAAATATGCAAAAGTATGCACTGTAGGGCTTTCATTGTCTGAATGGATATGGAAGGTTCTCTAGGAATTCGCCGACCCTACTAGCTACTGGAAGAAGCCTATCCTTAACACCCACTTGTTTTGGATATTAATATCGTTTAGGTGTTAATAGTTGTTGAACGCAACATAAGGTGTTCATGCTCACCTTAACAAAGCATGGATGATTGATCCCAATATGCGAAAGTACTAGATTGATCGGCTACGAGATCAGCATAACCATTGATGCAACAACTTGGTTATATGGAACAATGCAGTGGACACGGAAGTATGGAGGATTGATCAAAATATGCGAAAGTATGCACTGTAGGTGCTTTCATTGTCCCAATAGACATGGAAGGTTCTCTAGGAATTCGCCGGCCCTACAAGCTTGTGGAAGAAACCTATCCTTAACACCCACTGGTTTTGGATTTAAAAATCGTTTAGGTGTTGGTAGATATTGAGCGCAACATAAGGTGTTCATGCTCACCTTAACAAAGCATGAAAGATTAATCACAAGATGCGAAAGAACTAGATTGATCGTCTACGAGATGAGCATAACCATTGATGCAATAACTTGGTTATATGGAACAATGGAGTGGACACGGAAATATGTAGGATTGATCAGAATATGCAAAAATATACTTTGTAGGGGCTTTCATTGTCCGAATGGACATGGAAGGTTCATTGTCCGAAGAAACCTATCCTTAACACCCACTGGTTTTGGATATAAAAATCGTTTAGGTGTTAAAAGATGTTGACCGCAACATAAGGTGTTCATGCTTACCTTAACAAAGCATGGATGATTGGTCACAACATTCGAAAGTACTAGATTGATCGGCTACGAGATCAGCATAACTATTGATGCAACAACTTGGTTATATGGAACAATGGAGTGGACACGAAAGTATGGAGGATTGATCAGAATATGCAAATATATGCACTGTATGGGCTATCATTGTCCCAATAGACACGGAAGGTTCTTTAGGAATTCGCCGTCCCTGCTAGCTTGTGGAAGAAACCTATCCCCAACACACACTGATTTTGGATATAAAAATCGTTTAGGTGTTGGTAGATATTGAGCGCAACATAAGGTGTTCATGCTCACCTTAAGAAAGCAGGGAAGATTAATCACAATATGCGAAAGAACTAGATTGATCGTCTACAAGATGAGCATAACCATTGATGCAACAACTTGGTTATATGGAACAATGGAATGGACGCAGAAATATGGAGGATTGATCAGAATATGCAAAAATATACACTGTAGGGGCTTTCATTGTCCGAATAGACATGGAAGGTTCATTGTCCGAAGAAACCTATCCTTAACACCCACTGGTTTTGGATATAAAAATCGTTTAGGTGTTAATAGTTGTTGAACGCAACATAAGGTGTTCATGCTCACCTTAACAAAGCATGTATGATTGGTAACAATATGCGAAAGTACTAGATTGATCGGCTACGAGATCAACATAACCCTTGATGCAACTACTTAGTTATATGGAAGAATGGAATCGACAAGGAAATATGGAGGATTGATCAGAATATGCGAAAGTATGCACTGTAGGGGCTTTCATTGTCCGAATAGACATGGAAGGTTCTTTGGGAATTTGCCGGCCCTACTAGCTTGTGGAAGAAACCTATCCTTAACACCCACTGGTTTTGGATATAAAAATCGTTTAGGTGTTGGTAGTTATTGAGCGCAACATAAGGTGTTCATGCTCACCTTAACAAAGCATGGAAGATTGATCACAATATACGAAAGAATTAGATTGATCGGCTACGAGATGAGCATAACCATTGATGCAACAACTTGATTATATGGAACAATGGAGTGGACACGGAAATATGGAGGATTGATCAGAATATGCAAAAATTTACTTTGTAGGGGCTTTCATTGTCCGAATGGACATGGAAGGTTCATTGTCCGAAGAAACCTATCCTTAACACCCACTGGTTTTGGATATAAAAATCGTTTAGGTGTTAAAAGATGTTGAACGCAACATAAGGTGTTCATGCTCACCTTAACAAAGCATGGATGATTGGTCACAATATGCGAAAGTACTAGATTGATCGGCTACGAGATGAGCATAACCATTGATCCAACAACTTGGTTATATGGAACAATGCAGTGGACACGGAAGTATGGAGGATTGATCAGAATATGCGAAGGTATGCACTGTAGGTGCTTTCATTGTCCCAATAGACATGGAAGGTTCTCTAGGAGTTCGCCAGCCCTACAAGCTTGTGGAAGAAGCCTATTCTTAACACCCACTTGTTTATGATATTAAAATCGTTTACGTGTTAATAGTTGTTGAACGCAACATAAGGTGTTCATGCTCACCTTAACAAAGCATGCATGATTGGTCACAATATGCGAAAGTACTAGATTGATCGCTACGAGATCAACATAACCATTGATGCAACAACTTGGTTATATGGAACAATGGAGTAGACACGGAAATATGGAGGATTGATCAGAATATGCAAAAGTATGCACTATAGGGGCTTTCATTATCGGAGTGGACGTGGAAGGTTCATTGTCCGAAGAAACCTATCCTTAACACCCACTGGTTTTGGATATAAAAATCGTTTAGGTGTTAATAGTTGTTGAATGTAACATAAGGTGTTCATGCTCACTTTAACAAAGCATGGATGATTGGTCACAATATGCGAAAGTACTAGATTGATCGGCTATGAGATCAGCATAACCATTAATGCAACAACTTGGTTATATGGAATAATGCAGTGGACACGGAAGTATGGAGGATTGATTAGAATATGCGAAAGTATGCACTGTAGGGGCTTTCATTGTCCCAATAGACATGGAAGGTTCTTTGGGAATTTGCCGGCGCTATTAGCTTGTGGAAGAAACCTATCCTTAACACCTACTGATTTTGAATATAAAAATCGTTTAGGTGTTGGTAGTTATTGAGCGCAACATAAGGTGTTCATGCTCACCTTAACAAAGCATGGAAGATTAATCACAATATGCGAAAGAACTAGATTGATCGGCTACGAGATGAGCATAACCATTGATGCAACAACTTGATTATATGGAACAATGGAGTGGACACGGAAATATGGAGGATTGATCAGAATATGCAAAAATTTACTTTGTAGGGGCTTTCTTTTTCCGAATGGACATGGAAGGTTCATTGTCCGAAGAAACCTATCCTTAATACCCACTAGTTTTGGATATAAAAATCGCTTAGGTGTTAATAGATGTTGAACGCAACATAAGGTGTTCATGCTCACCTTAACAAAACATGAATGATTGGTCACAATATGCGAAAGTACTAGATTGATCGGCTACGAGATGAGCATAACCATTGATCCAACAACTTGGTTATATGGAACAATGGAGTGGACATGGAAATATAGAGGATTGATCAAAATATGCAAAAGTATGCAATGTAGGGGCTTTCATTGTCTGAATGGATATGGAAGGTTCTCTAGGAATTCGCCGGCCCTACTAGCTACTGGAAGAAGCCTATCCTTAACACCCACTTGTTTTGGATATTAATATCGTTTAGGTGTTAAAAGATGTTGAACGCAACATAAGGTGTTCATGCTCACCTTAACAAAGCATGGATGATTGGTCACAATATGCGAAAGTACTAGATTGATCGGCTACGAGATGAGCATAACCATTGATCCAACAACTTGGTTATATGGAACAATGCAGTGGACACGGAAGTATGGAGGATTGATCAGAATATGCGAAGGTATGCACTGTAGGTGCTTTCAGTGTCCCAATAGACATGGAAGGTTCTCTAGGAGTTCGCCAGCCCTACAAGCTTGTGGAAGAAGCCTATTCTTAACACCCACTTGTTTATGATATTAAAATCGTTTACGTGTTAATAGTTGTTGAACGCAACATAAGGTGTTCATGCTCACCTTAACAAAGCATGCATGATTGGTCACAATATGCGAAAGTACTAGATTGATCGGCTACGAGATCAACATAACCATTGATGCAACAACTTGGTTATATGGAACAATGGAGTAGACACGGAAATATGGAGGATTGATCAGAATATGCAAAAGTATGCACTATAGGGGCTTTCATTATCGGAGTGGACGTGGAAGGTTCATTGTCCGAAGAAACCTATCCTTAACACCCACTGGTTTTGGATATAAAAATCGTTTAGGTGTTAATAGTTGTTGAATGTAACATAAGGTGTTCATGCTCACCTTAACAAAGCATGGATGATTGGTCACAATATGCGAAAGTACTAGATTGATCGGCTACGAGATCAGCATAACCATTGATGCAACAACTTGATTATATGGAACAATGCAGCGGACACGGAAGTATGGAGGATTGATCAGAATATGCGAAAGTATGCACTGTAGGGGCTTTCATTGTCCCAATAGACATGGAAGGTTCTTTGGGAATTTGCCGGCCCTACTAGCTTGTGGAAGAAACCTATCCTTAACACCCACTGGTTTTGGATATAAAAATCGTTTAGGTGTTGGTAGTTATTGAGCGCAACATAAGGTGTTCATGCTCACCTTAACAAAGCATGGAAGATTAATCACAATATGCGAAAGAACTAGATTGATCGGCTACGAGATGAGCATAACCATTGATGCAACAACTTGATTATATGGAACAATGGAGTGGACACGGAAATATGGAGGATTGATCAGAATATGCAAAAATTTACTTTGTAGGGGCTTTCTTTTTCCGAATGGACATGGAAGGTTCATTGTCCGAAGAAACCTATCCTTAATACCCACTAGTTTTGCATATAAAAATTGCTTAGGTGTTAATATATGTTGAACGCAACATAAGGTGTTCATGCTCACCTTACCAAAACATGAATTATTGGTCACAATATGCGAAAGTACTAGATTGATCGGCTACGAGATGAGCATAACCATTGATCCAACAACTTGGTTATATGGAACAATGGAGTGGACATGGAAATATAGAGGATTGATCAAAATATGCAAAAGTATGCACTGTAGGGGCTTTCATTGTCTGAATGGATATGGAAGGTTCTCTAGGAATTCGCCGGCCCTACTAGCTACTGGAAGAAGCCTATCCTTAACACCCACTTGTTTTGGTGTTAATAGTTGTTGAACGCAACATAAGGTGTTCATGCTCACCTTAACAAAGCATGCATGATTGGTCACAATATGCGAAAGTACTAGATTGATGCAAGAACTTGGTTATATGGAATAATGGAGTAGACACGGAAATATGGAGGATTGATCAGAATATGCAAAAATATGCACTGTAGGGGCTTTCATTATCGGAGTGGACGTGGAAGGTTCTCTAAGAATTCGCTGGCCCTACTAGCTACTGGAAGAAACCTATCCTTAACACCCACTGGTTTTGGATATAAAAATCGTTTAGGTGTTAATAGTTGTTGGGCGCAACAGAAGGTGTTCATGCTCACCTTAACAAAGCACGGAAGATTGATCACAATATGCGAAAGTACTAGATTGATCGGCTACGAGATCAGCATATCCATTGATGCAACAACTTGGTTATATGGAAAAATACAGTGGACACGGAAGAATGGAGGATTGATCAGAATATGCAAAAGTATGCACTGTAGGGGCTTTCATTGTCCGAATGGTGATGGAAGGTTCTCTAAGAATTTACCAGCCCTACTAGCTACTGGAAGAAACATATCCTTAACACTTACTGGTTTTGGATATAAATATCGTTTAGGTGTTGATAGTTGTTGAGCACAACAGAAGGTGTTCATGCTCACCTTAACAAAGCATGGATGATTGATCCCAATATGCTAAAGTACTAGATTGATCGGCTACGAGATCAGCATAACCATTGATGCAACAACTTGGTTATATGGAACAATGGAGTGGACATGGAAATATAGAGGATTGATCAAAATATGCAAAAGTATGCACTGTAGGGGCTTTCATTGTCTGAATGGATATGGAAGGTTCTCTAAGAATTCGCTGGCCCTACTAGCTACTGGAAATAACATATCCTTAACACCCACTGGTTTTGGATATAAATATCGTTTAGGTGTTGATAGTTGTTGAGCACAACAGAAGGTGTTCATGCTCACCTTAACAAAGCATGGAAGATTGATCACAATACGCGAAAGTACTAGATTGATCGGCTACGAGATGAGCATAACCATTGATGCAACAACTTGGTTATATGGAACAGTAGAAGAATTTCAGCACAACATGGAGCAGCTTGGGAAGAAAGGGAGTGTTCGTAGTTAGTAAAATAAACAAAATGACAACGATTATTATACCTGAATAAAGAGACTCAAAGGGTTGGAAGAGTTTGTTAACTGTTTGTTTGGATTAGTGGAGTAAAAATTACAATGCAAAAATCAGGTTTAAAAAGGAAGGAGGATTCACAAACTTGGTGAAAAAATCATTGAAACCATAAAAGGAAAAAAAAGAAGGATTGCAATTAAAATTATCGTAGGAAGAAATATCCGTTGGTAGCTCGGACAAAGTGATGATATAGAAGACTTGGGAAGGGTCGAAGAGAAAGAAGTGAGTGAACAAATGGAAGATATTCTATGTGAAATAAAAGTTTTGTGGCATGAGGATAACATCATGGTGAATCGAGGGGATGAATTGTGGCATGAAGAAAGAGGGGAAGAATGATTTTTCGATTTCAACTTTGATTCAAGTTGATGGCAAAGATCCTTGGTGGTTTTGAGGGGTCTATGGGCCTTGTTCTTATAAGATTAGAGCTGATTTTTGGGATGAATTGGCGGGGATTGAGTTCAATATGTGGCGAATTATGGTGTTTAGTGGGGTATTTTAATGTGGTCAGAAGAGTTGAAGAAAAAATGAATAGTACCTCTAGTACTAAAAGTGTGAGAATGTTTGATGAGTTAGTTCAAGAGTTAAGGCTTATGGATCCAAAAGTAAACAACAAAAGGTTCACTTGGACGAACTTCATATCGGTACCTATTTGGAGCAGATTGGATCGATTATTATTCAGTAATAAATGGAAGATCATGTTTCCTTTTGTCAAACAAGAAATGATGGTGAGATTAGTCTCTGATCACAGCCCAATAATCCTGGACTCCAATTTACCTAAATGGGGCCGCGCGCCTTTTCGGTTTGATAACCGGATCCCAACTGCTCCAATTTTTTTGAGGTTTGGTGGAAAAATGCAGTGGCGTTGGGATGGTCGGGGACCAAGCTCATGTGTAAATTGAAGATGGTTAAAGAAAACATCAAGTTGTGGAGTAATATTGAAGGAATTAAGGGGTTGAAGAGATTTTTTTTAAGAGATTATACACTTCTGAGAAGACAAGAGGGAGAAATATTGAAGGAATTAAGGGGTAAAAAATTTTGGATTTTTTGGCGGGACAACAAGAAAGGCCTTTTGAAGAAGATGAAATTAAAAGTACGGTCTTTAATTGTGAAGGTAGTAAGGCTCTAGGTCCTGATGGTTTTAGTATTGCAGTCTTTCAAGCTAGCTGGGAAGTTATTAAAGAGGATTTGATGGATGTCTTCAAATCTTTTGAGGAAGATGGAACGATTCACCATAACCATTGATGCAACAACTTGGTTATATGGAACAATGGAATGGACACGGAAGTATGGAGGATTGATCAGAATATGCATAAGTATTCACTGTAGGGGCTTTTATTGTCCGAATGTACATTAAAGGTTCTTTACGAATTCGCCGGTCCTACTAGCTACTGGAAGAAACCTATCCTTAACACCCACTGATTTTGGATATAAAAATCGTTTAGGTGTTGGTAGTTATTGAGCGCAACATAAGGTGTTCATGCTCACCTTAACAAAGCATGAAAAATTGATCACAATATGCAAAAATACTAGATTGATCGGCTACGAGATCAGCATAACCATTGATGCAACAACTTGGTTATATGGAACAATGGAATTGACAAGGAAATATGGAGGATTGATCAGAATATGCTAAAGTATGCCTTTGTAGGGGCTTTCATTGTTCGAATGGTTATGGAAGGTTCTCTAGGAATTCGCCGGCCCTACTAGCTACTTGAAGAAACCTATCCTTAACACCCACTTTTTTTGGATATAAAAATTATTTAGGTGTTGGTAGTTGTTGAGCGCAAAATAAGGTGTTCATGCTCACCTTAACGAAGTATGGAAGATTGATCACAATATGCGAAAGAACTAGATTGATCGGCTACGAGATTACCATAACCATTGATTCAACTACTTGGTTATATGGAACAATGGAGTGGACACGGAAATATGGAGGATTGATCAGAATATGCAAAAGTATGGACTGTAGGGGCTTTCATTGTCCGAATGGACATGGAATGTTCTTTAGGAATTTGCCGGCACTACTAGCTACTGGAAGAAACCTATCCTTAACACACACTTGTTTTGGATATAAAAATCGTTAAGGTGTTAATAGTTGTTGAACGCAACATCATGTGTTCATGCTCACCCTAACAAAGCATGAAAGATTGATCACAATATGTGAAAGAAGTAGATTGATCGGCTACGAGATATGCATAACCATTGATGCAAAAACTTGGTTATATGGAACAATGGAGTGGACACGGAAATATGGAGGATTGATCAGAATATGCAAAAATATGCACTGTAGGGGCTTTCATTGTCCGAATGGACATGGAAGGTTCTCTAGGAATTCGCTGGCCCTACTAGCTACTGGAAGGAACCTATCCTTAGCACCCACTGGTTTTAGATATAAAAATCGTTAAGGTGTTAATAGTTGTTGAACGCAAAATATGGTGTTCAGGCTCACCTTAACAAAGCATGCATGATTGGTCACAATATGCGAAAGTAATAGATTGATCGGCTACGAGATCAGCATAACCCTTGATGCAACTACTTGGTTATATGGAACAATGGAATCGACAAGGAAATATGGAGGATTGATCAGAATATGCAAGAGTATACACTGTAGGGGATTTCATTGTCCGAATGGACACAGAATGTTCTCTAGGAATTCGCCGATCCTACCAGCTACTGGAAGAAACCTATTCTTAACACCTACTGCTTTTGGGTATAAAAATCGTTTAGGTGTTAATAGTTGTTGAGCGCAATAGAAGGTGTTCATGCTCACCTTAACAAAACACGGAAGATTGATCACAATATGCGAAAGAACTAGATTGATCGGCTACGAGATGAGCATAAGCATTGACGCAACAACTTCGTTATATGGAATAATGGAGTGGAAACGGAAATATGGAGGATTGATCAGAATATGCAAAAATATACACTGTAGGGGCTTTCATTGTCCGAATGGACATGGAAGGTTCATTGTCCGAAGAAACCTATCCTTAACACCCACTGGTTTATAAAAATCGTTTAGGTGTTAATAGATGTTCTAACGCAACATAAGGTGTTCATGCTCACCTTAACAAAACATGCATGATTGGTCACAATATGCGAAAGTACTAAATTGATCGGCTTCGAGATCAACATAACCATTGATGCAAGGACTTGGTTATATGGAACAATGGAGGGGACACAGAAATATGGAGGATTGATCAGAATATGCAAAAATATGCACTGTAGGGCTTTCATTATCGGAGTGGACGTGAAAGGTTCTCTTAGAACTCGCTGGCCCTACTAGCTACTGGAAGAAACCTATCCTTAACACCCACTGGTTTTGGATATAAAAAACGTTTAGGTGTCAATACTTGTTGAACGCAAAATAAGGTGTTCAGGCTAACCTTAACAAAGCATGGATGATTGGTCACAATATGCGAAAGATACTAGATTGATCGGCTAGGACATGTGCATAACCATTGATACAACAACTTGGTTATATGGAACAATGGAGTGGACACAGAAGTATGGACGATTGATCAGAATATGCAAAAATATGCACTGTAGGGGCTTTCATTGTCCGAATGGACATGGAAGGTTCTCTAGGAATACGCCGGCCCTACTAGCTATTGGAAGAAACCTATCCTTAACACCCACTGGTTTTGGATATAAAAATCGTTTAGGTGTTAATAGTTGTTAAGCGCAACATAAGGTTTTCATGCTCACCTTAACAAAGCATGGATGATTGATCACAATATGCGAAAGTATTATATTGATCGGCTACGAGATCAACATAACCCTTGAGACAACTACTTGGTTATATGGTACAATGGTATCGACAAGGAAATATGGAGGATTGATGAGAATATGCAAGAGTATGCACCGTAGGGGCTTTTATTATCCGAATGGACACGGAAGGTTCTCTAGGAATTCGCCGGTCCTACTAGCTACTGGAAGAAACATATACTTAACACCCACTGGTTTTGGATATAAAAATCGTTAAGGTGTTAATAGTTATTGAGTGCAACAGAAGGTGTTCATGCTCACCTTAACAAAGCACGGAAGAATGATCACAACATGCGCAAGTACTAGATTGATCGGCTACGAGATAAGCATAACCCTTGATGCAACAACTTGGTTATATGGAACAATGGAATCGACAAGGAAATATGGAGGATTGATCAGAATATAGAAAAGTATGCACTGTAAGGGCTTTCATTGCCCGAATGGACACAGAAGGTTCTCTGGGAATTCACCGGTCCTACTAGCTATTCGAAGAAACCTATCCTTAACACCCACTGGTTTTGGATATAAAAATCGTTTAGGTGTTAATAGTTGCTAAGCGCAACATAAGGTTTTCATGCTCACCTTAACAAAGCATGGATGATTGATCACAATATGCGAAAGTATTAGATTGATTGGCTACGAGATCAACATAACCCTTGAGACAACTACTTGGTTATATGGTACAATGGTATCGACAAGGAAATATGGAGGATTGATGAGAATATGCAAGAGTATGCACTGTAGGGACTTTCATTATCCGAATGGACACGGAAGGTTCTCTAGGAATTCGCCGGTCCTACTAGCTGCTGGAAGAAACATATCCTTAACACCCACTGGTTTTGGATATAAAAATCGTTAAGGTGTTAATAGTTGTTGAGTGCAACAGAAGGTGTTCATGCTCACCTTAACAAAGCACGGAAGAATGATCACAATATGCGAAAGTACTAGATTGATCGGCTACGAGATCAGCATAACCCTTGATGCAACAACTTGGTTATATGGAACAATGGAATCGACAAGGAAATATGGAGGATTGATCAGAATATAGAAAAGTATGCACTGTAAGGGCTTTCATTGTCCGAATGGACACAGAAGGTTCTCTGGGAATTCGCCGGTCCTACTAGCTATTCGAAGAAACCTATCCTTAACACCCACTGGTTTTGGATATAAAAATCGTTTAGGTGTTAATAGTTGTTAAGCGCAACATAAGGTTTTCATGCTCACCTTAACAAAGCATGGAAGATTTATCACAATATGCGAAAGAACTAGATTGATCGACTACGAGATGAGCATAACCATTGATGCAACAACTTGGTTATATGGAACAATGGAGTGGACACAGAAATATGGAGGATTGATCAGAATATGCAACAATATGCACTGTAGGGGCTTTCATTATCGGAGTGGACGTGGAAGGTTCTCTAAGAATTCGCTGGCCCTACTAGCTACTGGAAGAAACCTATTTTTAACAACCACTGGTTTTGGATATAAAAATCGTTTAGGTGTTAATAGTTGTTGAACGCAACATAAGGTGTTCATGCTCACCTTAACAAAGCATGAATGATTGATCACATTATGCGAAAGTACTAAATTGATCGGCTACGTGATCAGCATATCCATTGATGCAACAACTTGGTTATATGGAAAAATGGAGTGGACACGGAAGAATGGAGCATTGATCAGAATATGCAAAAGTATGCACTGTAGGGGCTTTCATTGTCCGAATGGTCATGGAAGGTTCTCTAAGAATTTGCCAGCCCTACTAGCTACTAGAAGAAACATATCCTTAACACCCACTGGTTTTGGATATAAATATCGTTTAGGTGTTGATAGTTGTTGAGCACAACAGAAGGTGTTCATGCTCACCTTAACAAAGCATGGATGATTGATTCCAATATGCTAAAGTACTAGATTGATCGGCTACGAGATCATTATAACCATTGATGCAACAACTTGGTTATATGTAACAATGGAGTGGACATGGAAATATAGAGGATTGATCAAAATATGCTAAAGTATGCACTGTAGGGGCTTTCATTGTCTGAATGGAGATTGAAGGTTCTCTAGGAATTCGCCGGCCCTACTAGCTACTGGAAGAAGCCTATCCTTAACACCCACTTGTTTTGGATATTAATATCGTTTAGGTGTTAAAAGATGTTGAACGCAACATAAGGTGTTCATGCTCACCTTAACAAAGCATGGATGATTGGTCACAATATGCGAAAGTACTAGATTGATCGGCTACGAGATGAGCATAACCATTGATCCAACAACTTGGTTATATGGAACAATGCAGTGGACACGGAAGTATGGAGGATTGATCAGAATATGCGAAGGTATGCACTGTAGGTGCTTTCATTGTCCCAATAGACATGGAAGGTTCTCTAGGAGTTCGCCAGCCCTACAAGCTTGTGGAAGAAGCCTATTCTTAACACCCACTTGTTTATGATATTAAAATCGTTTACGTGTTAATAGTTGTTGAACGCAACATAAGGTGTTCATGCTCACCTTAACAAAGCATGCATGATTGGTCACAATATGCGAAAGTACTAGATTGATCGCTACGAGATCAACATAACCATTGATGCAACAACTTGGTTATATGGAACAATGGAGTAGACACGGAAATATGGAGGATTGATCAGAATATGCAAAAGTATGCACTATAGGGGCTTTCATTATCGGAGTGGACGTGGAAGGTTCATTGTCCGAAGAAACCTATCCTTAACACCCACTGGTTTTGGATATAAAAATCGTTTAGGTGTTAATAGTTGTTGAATGTAACATAAGGTGTACATGCTCACCTTAACAAAGCATGGATGATTGGTCACAATATGCGAAAGTACTAGATTGATCGGCTATGAGATCAGCATAACCATTAATGCAACAACTTGGTTATATGGAACAATGCAGTGGACACGGAAGTATGGAGGATTGATTAGAATATGCGAAAGTATGCACTGTAGGGGCTTTCATTGTCCCAATAGACATGGAAGGTTCTTTGGGAATTTGCCGGCCCTATTAGCTTGTGGAAGAAACCTATCCTTAACACCTACTGGTTTTGAATATAAAAATCGTTTAGGTGTTGGTAGTTATTGAGCGCAACATAAGGTGTCCATGCTCACCTTAACAAAGCATGGAAGATTAATCACAATATGCGAAAGAACTAGATTGATCGGCTACGAGATGAGCATAACCATTGATGCAACAACTTGATTATATGGAACAATGGAGTGGACACGGAAATATGGAGGATTGATCAGAATATGCAAAAATTTACTTTGTAGGGGCTTTCTTTTTCCGAATGGACATGGAAGGTTCATTGTCCGAAGAAACCTATCCTTAATACCCACTAGTTTTGGATATAAAAATCGCTTAGGTGTTAATAGATGTTGAACGCAACATAAGGTGTTCATGCTCACCTTACCAAAACATGAATTATTGGTCACAATATGCGAAAGTACTAGATTGATCGGCTACGAGATGAGCATAACCATTGATCCAACAACTTGGTTATATGGAACAATGGAGTGGACATGGAAATATAGAGGATTGATCAAAATATGCAAAAGTATGCAGTGTAGGGGCTTTCATTGTCTGAATGGATATGGAAGGTTCTCTAGGAATTCGCCGGCCCTACTAGCTACTGGAAGAAGCCTATCCTTAACACCCACTTGTTTTGGTGTTAATAGTTGTTGAACGCAACATAAGGTGTTCATGCTCACCTTAACAAAGCATGCATGATTGGTCACAATATGCGAAAGTACTAGATTGATGCAAGAACTTGGTTATATGGAACAATGGAGTAGACACGGAAATATGGAGGATTGATCAGAATATGCAAAAATATCCACTGTAGGGGCTTTCATTATCGGAGTGGACGTGGAAGGTTCTCTAAGAATTCGCTGGCCCTACTAGCTACTGGAAGAAACCTATCCTTAACACCCACTGGTTTTGGATATAAAAATCGTTTAGGTGTTAATAGTTGTTGAACGCAACATAAGGTGTTCATGCTCACCTTAACAAAGCATAAATGATTGATCACATTCTGCGAAAGTACTAGATTGATCGGCTACGAGATCAGCATATCCATTGATGCAACAACTTGGTTATATGGAAAAATACAGTGGACACGGAAGAATGGAGGATTGATCAGAATATGCAAAAGTATGCACTGTAGGGGCTTTCATTGTCCGAATGGTGATGGAAGGTTCTCTAAGAATTTACCAGCCCTACTAGCTACTGGAAGAAACATATCCTTAACACCCACTGGTTTTGGATATAAATATCGTTTAGGTGTTGATAGTTGTTGAGCACAACAGAAGGTGTTCATGCTCACCTTAACAAAGCATGGATAATTGATCCCAATATGCTAAAGTACTAGATTGATCGGCTACGAGATCAGCATAACCATTGATGCAACAACTTGGTTATATGGAACAATGGAGTGGACATGGAAATATAGAGGATTGATCAAAATATGCAAAAGTTTGCACTGTAGGGGCTTTCATTGTCTGAATGGATATGGAAGGTTCTCTAAGAATTTACCAGCCCTACTAGCTACTGGAAGAAACATATCCTTAACACCCACTGGTTTTGGATATAAATATCGTTTAGGTGTTGATAGTTGTTGAGCACAACATAAGGTGTTCATGCTCTCCTTAACAAAGCATGGATGATTGATCACAATATGCGAAAGTACTAGATTGATCGGCTACGAGATCACCATAACCATTGACACAACAACTTGGTTATATGGAACAGTAGAAGAATTTCAGCACAACATGGAGCAGCTTGGGAAGAAAGGGAGTGTTCGTAGTTAGTAAAATAAACAAAATGACAACGATTATTATACCTGAATAAAGAGACTCAAAGGGTTGGAAGAGTTTGTTAACTGTTTGTTTGGATTAGTGGAGTAAAAATTACAATGCAAAAATCAGGTTTAAAAAGGAAGGAGGATTCACAAACTTGGTGAAAAAATCATTGAAACCATAAAAGGAAAAAAAAGAAGGATTGCAATTAAAATTATCAGAGGGAAGAAATATCCGTTGGTAGCTCAGACAGTGATGATATAGAAGACTTGGGAAGGGTCGAAGAGAAAGAAGTGAGTGAACAAATGGAAGATATTCTATGTGAAATAAAAGTTTTGTGGCATGAGGATAACATCATGGTGAATCGAGGGGATGAATTGTGGCATGAAGAAAGAGGGGAAGAATGATTTTTCGATTTCAACTTTGATTCAAGTTGATGGCAAAGATCCTTGGTGGTTTTGAGGGGTCTATGGGCCTTGTTCTTATAAGATTAGAGCTGATTTTTGGGATGAATTGGCGGGGATTGAGTTCAATATGTGGCGAATTATGGTGTTTAGTGGGGTATTTTAATGTGGTCAGAAGAGTTGAAGAAAAAATGAATAGTACCTCTAGTACTAAAAGTGTGAGAATGTTTGATGAGTTAGTTCAAGAGTTAAGGCTTATGGATCCAAAAGTAAACAACAAAAGGTTCACTTGGACGAACTTCATATCGGTACCTATTTGGAGCAGATTGGATCGATTATTATTCAGTAATAAATGGAAGATCATGTTTCCTTTTGTCAAACAAGAAATGATGGTGAGATTAGTCTCTGATCACAGCCCAATAATCCTGGACTCCAATTTACCTAAATGGGGCCGCGCGCCTTTTCGGTTTGATAACCGGATCCCAACTGCTCCAATTTTTTTGAGGTTTGGTGGAAAAATGCAGTGGCGTTGGGATGGTCGGGGACCAAGCTCATGTGTAAATTGAAGATGGTTAAAGAAAACATCAAGTTGTGGAGTAATATTGAAGGAATTAAGGGGTTGAAGAGATTTTTTTTAAGAGATTATACACTTCTGAGAAGACAAGAGGGAGAAATATTGAAGGAATTAAGGGGTAAAAAATTTTGGATTTTTTGGCGGGACAACAAGAAAGGCCTTTTGAAGAAGATGAAATTAAAAGTACGGTCTTTAATTGTGAAGGTAGTAAGGCTCTAGGTCCTGATGGTTTTAGTATTGCAGTCTTTCAAGCTAGCTGGGAAGTTATTAAAGAGGATTTGATGGATGTCTTCAAATCTTTTGAGGAAGATGGAACGATTCACCATAACCATTGATGCAACAACTTGGTTATATGGAACAATGGAATGGACACGGAAGTATGGAGGATTGATCAGAATATGCATAAGTATTCACTGTAGGGGCTTTTATTGTCCGAATGTACATTAAAGGTTCTTTACGAATTCGCCGGTCCTACTAGCTACTGGAAGAAACCTATCCTTAACACCCACTGATTTTGGATATAAAAATCGTTTAGGTGTTGGTAGTTATTGAGCGCAACATAAGGTGTTCATGCTCACCTTAACAAAGCATGAAAAATTGATCACAATATGCAAAAATACTAGATTGATCGGCTACGAGATCAGCATAACCATTGATGCAACAACTTGGTTATATGGAACAATGGAATTGACAAGGAAATATGGAGGATTGATCAGAATATGCTAAAGTATGCACTGTAGGGGCTTTCATTGTTCGAATGGTTATGGAAGGTTCTCTAGGAATTCGCCGGCCCTACTAGCTACTTGAAGAAACCTATCCTTAACACCCACTTTTTTTGGATATAAAAATTATTTAGGTGTTGGTAGTTGTTGAGCGCAAAATAAGGTGTTCATGCTCACCTTAACGAAGTATGGAAGATTGATCACAATATGCGAAAGAACTAGATTGATCGGCTACGAGATTACCATAACCATTGATTCAACTACTTGGTTATATGGAACAATGGAGTGGACACGGAAATATGGAGGATTGATCAGAATATGCAAAAGTATGGACTGTAGGGGCTTTCATTGTCCGAATGGACATGGAATGTTCTTTAGGAATTTGCCGGCACTACTAGCTACTGGAAGAAACCTATCCTTAACACACACTTGTTTTGGATATAAAAATCGTTAAGGTGTTAATAGTTGTTGAACGCAACATCATGTGTTCATGCTCACCCTAACAAAGCATGAAAGATTGATCACAATATGTGAAAGAAGTAGATTGATCGGCTACGAGATATGCATAACCATTGATGCAAAAACTTGGTTATATGGAACAATGGAGTGGACACGGAAATATGGAGGATTGATCAGAATATGCAAAAATATGCACTGTAGGGGCTTTCATTGTCCGAATGGACATGGAAGGTTCTCTAGGAATTCACTGGCCCTACTAGCTACTGGAAGGAACCTATCCTTAGCACCCACTGGTTTTAGATATAAAAATCGTTAAGGTGTTAATAGTTGTTGAACGCAAAATATGGTGTTCAGGCTCACCTTAACAAAGCATGCATGATTGGTCACAATATGCGAAAGTAATAGATTGATCGGCTACGAGATCAGCATAACCCTTGATGCAACTACTTGGTTATATGGAACAATGGAATCGACAAGGAAATATGGAGGATTGATCAGAATATGCAAGAGTATACACTGTAGGGGATTTCATTGTCCGAATGGACACAGAATGTTCTCTAGGAATTCGCCGATCCTACCAGCTACTGGAAGAAACCTATTCTTAACACCTACTGCTTTTGGGTATAAAAATCGTTTAGGTGTTAATAGTTGTTGAGCGCAATAGAAGGTGTTCATGCTCACCTTAACAAAACACGGAAGATTGATCACAATATGCGAAAGAACTAGATTGATCGGCTACGAGATGAGCATAAGCATTGACGCAACAACTTCGTTATATGGAATAATGGAGTGGAAACGAAATATGGAGGATTGATCAGAATATGCAAAAATATACACTGTAGGGGCTTTCATTGTCCGAATGGACATGGAAGGTTCATTGTCCGAAGAAACCTATCCTTAACACCCACTGGTTTATAAAAATCGTTTAGGTGTTAATAGATGTTCTAACGCAACATAAGGTGTTCATGCTCACCTTAACAAAACATGCATGATTGGTCACAATATGCGAAAGTACTAAATTGATCGGCTTCGAGATCAACATAACCATTGATGCAAGGACTTGGTTATATGGAACAATGGAGGGGACACGGAAATATGGAGGATTGATCAGAATATGCAAAAATATGCACTGTAGGGCTTTCATTATCGGAGTGGACGTGAAAGGTTCTCTTAGAACTCGCTGGCCCTACTAGCTACTGGAAGAAACCTATCCTTAACACCCACTGGTTTTGGATATAAAAAACGTTTAGGTGTCAATACTTGTTGAACGCAAAATAAGGTGTTCAGGCTAACCTTAACAAAGCATGGATGATTGGTCACAATATGCGAAAGATACTAGATTGATCGGCTAGGACATGTGCATAACCATTGATACAACAACTTGGTTATATGGAACAATGGAGTGGACACAGAAGTATGGACGATTGATCAGAATATGCAAAAATATGCACTGTAGGGGCTTTCATTGTCCGAATGGACATGGAAGGTTCTCTAGGAATACGCCGGCCCTACTAGCTATTGGAAGAAACCTATCCTTAACACCCACTGGTTTTGGATATAAAAATCGTTTAGGTGTTAATAGTTGTTAAGCGCAACATAAGGTTTTCATGCTCACCTTAACAAAGCATGGATGATTGATCACAATATGCGAAAGTATTATATTGATCGGCTACGAGATCAACATAACCCTTGAGACAACTACTTGGTTATATGGTACAATGGTATCGACAAGGAAATATGGAGGATTGATGAGAATATGCAAGAGTATGCACCGTAGGGGCTTTTATTATCCGAATGGACACGGAAGGTTCTCTAGGAATTCGCCGGTCCTACTAGCTACTGGAAGAAACATATACTTAACACCCACTGGTTTTGGATATAAAAATCGTTAAGGTGTTAATAGTTATTGAGTGCAACAGAAGGTGTTCATGCTCACCTTAACAAAGCACGGAAGAATGATCACAACATGCGCAAGTACTAGATTGATCGGCTACGAGATAAGCATAACCCTTGATGCAACAACTTGGTTATATGGAACAATGGAATCGACAAGGAAATATGGAGGATTGATCAGAATATAGAAAAGTATGCACTGTAAGGGCTTTCATTGCCCGAATGGACACAGAAGGTTCTCTGGGAATTCACCGGTCCTACTAGCTATTCGAAGAAACCTATCCTTAACACCCACTGGTTTTGGATATAAAAATCGTTTAGGTGTTAATAGTTGCTAAGCGCAACATAAGGTTTTCATGCTCACCTTAACAAAGCATGGATGATTGATCACAATATGCGAAAGTATTAGATTGATTGGCTACGAGATCAACATAACCCTTGAGACAACTACTTGGTTATATGGTACAATGGTATCGACAAGGAAATATGGAGGATTGATGAGAATATGCAAGAGTATGCACTGTAGGGACTTTCATTATCCGAATGGACACGGAAGGTTCTCTAGGAATTCGCCGGTCCTACTAGCTGCTGGAAGAAACATATCCTTAACACCCACTGGTTTTGGATATAAAAATCGTTAAGGTGTTAATAGTTGTTGAGTGCAACAGAAGGTGTTCATGCTCACCTTAACAAAGCACGGAAGAATGATCACAATATGCGAAAGTACTAGATTGATCGGCTACGAGATCAGCATAACCCTTGATGCAACAACTTGGTTATATGGAACAATGGAATCGACAAGGAAATATGGAGGATTGATCAGAATATAGAAAAGTATGCACTGTAAGGGCTTTCATTGTCCGAATGGACACAGAAGGTTCTCTGGGAATTCGCCGGTCCTACTAGCTATTCGAAGAAACCTATCCTTAACACCCACTGGTTTTGGATATAAAAATCGTTTAGGTGTTAATAGTTGTTAAGCGCAACATAAGGTTTTCATGCTCACCTTAACAAAGCATGGAAGATTTATCACAATATGCGAAAGAACTAGATTGATCGACTACGAGATGAGCATAACCATTGATGCAACAACTTGGTTATATGGAACAATGGAGTGGACACAGAAATATGGAGGATTGATCAGAATATGCAACAATATGCACTGTAGGGGCTTTCATTATCGGAGTGGACGTGGAAGGTTCTCTAAGAATTCGCTGGCCCTACTAGCTACTGGAAGAAACCTATTTTTAACAACCACTGGTTTTGGATATAAAAATCGTTTAGGTGTTAATAGTTGTTGAACGCAACATAAGGTGTTCATGCTCACCTTAACAAAGCATGAATGATTGATCACATTATGCGAAAGTACTAAATTGATCGGCTACGTGATCAGCATATCCATTGATGCAACAACTTGGTTATATGGAAAAATGGAGTGGATACGGAAGAATGGAGCATTGATCAGAATATGCAAAAGTATGCACTGTAGGGGCTTTCATTGTCCGAATGGTCATGGAAGGTTCTCTAAGAATTTGCCAGCCCTACTAGCTACTGGAAGAAACATATCCTTAACACCCACTGGTTTTGGATATAAATATCGTTTAGGTGTTGATAGTTGTTGAGCACAACAGAAGGTGTTCATGCTCACCTTAACAAAGCATGGATGATTGATCCCAATATGCTAAAGTACTAGATTGATCGGCTACGAGATCATTATAACCATTGATGCAACAACTTGGTTATATGTAACAATGGAGTGGACATGGAAATATAGAGGATTGATCAAAATATGCTAAAGTATGCACTGTAGGGGCTTTCATTGTCTGAATGGAGATTGAAGGTTCTCTAGGAATTCGCCGGCCCTACTAGCTACTGGAAGAAGCCTATCCTTAACACCCACTTGTTTTGGATATTAATATCGTTTAGGTGTTAATAGTTGTTGAACGCAACATAAGGTGTTCATGCTCACCTTAACAAAGCATGGATGATTGATCCCAATATGCGAAAGTACTAGATTGATCGGCTACGAGATCAGCATAACCATTGATGCAACAACTTGGTTATATGGAACAATGCAGTGGACACGGAAGTATGGAGGATTGATCAAAATATGCGAAAGTATGCACTGTAGGTGCTTTCATTGTCCCAATAGACATGGAAGGTTCTCTAGGAATTCGCCGGCCCTACAAGCTTGTGGAAGAAACCTATCCTTAACACCCACTAGTTTTGGATTTAAAAATCGTTTAGGTGTTGGTAGATATTGAGCGCAACATAAGGTGTTCATGCTCACCTTAACAAAGCATGGAAGATTAATCACAATATGCGAAAGAACTAGATTGATCGTCTACGAGATGAGCATAACCATTGATGCAACAACTTGGTTATATGGAACAATGGAGTGGACACGGAAATATGTAGGATTGATCAGAATATACAAAAATATACTTTGTAGGGGCTTTCATTGTCCGAATGGAAATGGAAGGTTCATTGTCCGAAGAAACCTATCCTTAACACCCACTGGTTTTGGATATAAAAATCGTTTAGGTGTTAAAAGATGTTGAACGCAACATAAGGTGTTCATGCTTACCTTAACAAAGCATGGATGATTGGTCACAATATGCGAAAGTACTAGATTGATCGGCTACGAGATGAGCATAACCATTGATCCAACAACTTGGTTATATGGAACAATGCAGTGGACACGGAAGTATGGAGGATTGATCAGAATATGCAAAAATATGCACTGTAGGGGCTTTCATTATCGGAGTGGACGTGGAAGGTTCTCTAAGAATTCACTGGCCCTACTAGCTACTGGAAGAAACCTATCCTTAACACCTATTGGTTTTGGATATAAAAATCGTTTAGGTGTTAATAGTTGTTGAACGCAACATAAGGTGTTCATGCTCACCTTAACAAAGCATAAATGATTGATCACATTATGCGAAAGTACTAGATTGATCGGCTACGAGATCAGCATATCCATTGATGCAACAACTTGGTTTTATGGAAAAATAGAGTGGACACGGAAGAATGGAGGATTGATCAGAATATGCAAAAGTATGCACTGTAGGGGCTTTCATTGTCCGAATGGTGATGGAAGGTTCTCTAAGAATTTACCAGCCCTACTAGCTACTGGAAGAAACATATCCTTAACACCCACTGGTTTTGGATATAAATATCGTTTAGGTGTTGATAGTTGTTGAGCACAACAGAAGGTGTTCATGCTCACCTTAACAAAGCATGGATAATTGATCCCAATATGCTAAAGTACTAGATTGATCGGCTACGAGATCAGCATAACCATTGATGCAACAACTTGGTTATATGGAACAATGGAGTGGACATGGAAATATAGAGGATTGATCAAAATATGCAAAAGTATGCACTGTAGGGGCTTTCATTGTCTGAATGGATATGGAAGGTTCTCTAGGAATTCGCCGGCCCTACTAGCTACTGGAAGAAACCTATCCTTAACACACACTTGTTTTGGATATAAAAATCGTTTAGGTGTTGGTAGTTATTGAGCGCAACATCAGGTGTTCATGTTCACCTTAACAAAGCATGAAAATTGATTAGAATATGCGAAAGTACTAGATTGATCAGCTACGAGATCAGCATAACTATTGATGCAACAACTTGGTCATATGGAACAATGGAATAGAAAAGGAAATATGGAGGATTGATCAGATTATACAAAAGTATGCACTGTAGGGCTTTCATTGTTCGAATGGACATGGAAGGTTCTCTAGGAATTCGCCGGCCCTACTAGCTACTGGAAGAAACCTATCCTTAACACCCACTTGTTTTGGACATAAAAATTATTTAGGTGTTGGTAGTTGTTGAGCGCAACATAAGGTGTTCATGCTCACCTTAACGAAGTATGGAAGATTGATCACAATATGCGAAAGAACTAGATTGATCGGCTACGAGATTACGATATCCATTGATTCAACTACTTGGTTATATGGAATAATGGAGTGGACAAGGAAATATGGAGGATTGATCAGAATATGCGAAAGTATGCACAGTAGGGGTTTTCATTGTCCGAATAGACATGGAAGGTTCTTTGGGAATTTGCCGGCCCTACTAGCTTGTGGAAGAAACCTATCCTTAACACCCACTGGTTTTGGATATAAAAATCGTTTAGGTGTTGGTAGTTATTGAGCGCAACATAAGGTGTTCATGCTCACCTTAACAAAGCATGGAAGATTGATCACAATATGCGAAAGAACTAGATTGATCGGCTACGAGATGAGCATAACCATTGATGCAACAACTTGATTATATGGAACAATGGAGTGGACACGGAAATATGGAGGATTGATCAGAATATGCAAAAATTTACTTTGTAGGGGCTTTCATTGTCCGAATGGACATGGAAGGTTCATTGTCCGAAGAAACCTATCCTTAACACCCACTGGTTTTGGATATAAAAATCGTTTAGGTGTTAAAAGATGTTGAACGCAACATAAGGTGTTCATGCTCACCTTAACAAAGCATGGATGATTGGTCACAATATGCGAAAGTACTAGATTGATCGGCTACGAGATGAGCATAACCATTGATCCAACAACTTGGTTATATGGAACAATGCAGTGGACACGGAAGTATAGAGGATTGATCAGAAT
Organism: Cannabis sativa; assembly: GCF_029168945.1. Taxonomy (NCBI): domain Eukaryota; kingdom Viridiplantae; phylum Streptophyta; class Magnoliopsida; order Rosales; family Cannabaceae; genus Cannabis; species Cannabis sativa. Next base: position 60,891,964 of record NC_083609.1, read on the forward strand.
ATGCGAATGTATGCACTGTAGGTGCTTTCATTGTCCCAATAGACATGGAAGGTTCTCTAGGAATTCGCCGGCCCTACTAGCTACTGGAAGAAGCCTATCCTTAACACCCACTTGTTTTGGATATTAAAATCGTTTAGGTGTTAATAGTTGTTGAACGCAACATAAGGTGTTCATGCTCACCTTAACAAAGCATGCATGATTGGTCACAATATGCGAAAGTACTAGATTGATCGGCTACGAGATCATCATAACCATTGATGCAACAACTTGGTTATATGGAACAATGGAGTAGACACGGAAATATGGAGGATTGATCAGAATATGCAAAAATATCCACTGTAGGGGCTTTCATTATCGGAGTGGACGTGGAAGGTTCATTGTCCGAAGAAACCTATCCTTAACACCCACTTGTTTTGGATATAAAAATCGTTTAGGTGTTAATAGTTGTTGAATGTAGCATAAGGTGTTCATGTTCACCTTAACAAAGCATGGATGATTGGTCACAATATGCGAAAGTACTAGATTGATCGGCTACGAGATCAGCATAACCATTGATGCAACAACTTGGTTATATGGAACAATGGAGTGGACACGGAAGTATTGAGGATGGATCAGAATATGCGAAAGTATGCACTGTAGGGGCTTTTATTGTCCCAATAGACATGGAAGGTTCTTTGGGAATTTGCCGGCCCTATTAGCTTGTGGAAGAAACCTATCCTTAACACCTACTGGTTTTGGATATAAAAATCGTTTAGGTGTTGGTAGTTATTGAGCGCAACATTAGGTGTTCATGCTCACCTTAACAAAGCATGGAAGATTGATCACAATATGCGAAAGAACTAGATTGATCGGCTACGAGATGAGCATAACCATTGATGCAACAACTTAATTATATGGAACAATGGAGTGGACACGGAAATATGGAGGATTGATCAGAATATGCAAAAATTTACTTTGTAGGGGCTTTCTTTTTCTGAATGGACATGGAAGGTTCATTGTCCGAAGAAACCTATCCTTAATACCCACTAGTTTTGGATATAAAAATCGCTTAGGTGTTAATAGATGTTGAACGCAACATAAGGTGTTCATGCTCACCTTAACAAAACATGAATGATTGGTCACAATATGCGAAAGTACTAGATTGATCGGCTACGAGATGAGCATAACCATTGATCCAACAACTTGGTTATATGGAACAATGGAGTGGACATGGAAATATAGAGGATTGATCAAAATATGCAAAAGTATGCACTGTAGGGGCTTTCATTGTCTGAATGGATATGGAAGGTTCTCTAGGAATTCGCCGGCCCTACTAGCTACTGGAAGAAGCCTATCCTTAACACCCCCTTGTTTTGGTGTTAATAGTTGTTGAACGCAACATAAGGTGTTCATGCTCACCTTAACAAAGCATGCATGATTGGTCACAATATGCGAAAGTACTAGATTGATCGGCTACGAGATCAACATAACCATTGATGCAAGAACTTGGTTATATGGAATAATGGAGTAGACACGGAAATATGGAGGATTGATCAGAATATGCAAAAATATGCACTGTAGGGGCTTTCATTATCGGAGTGGACGTGGAAGGTTCTCTAAGAATTCGCTGGCCCTACTAGCTACTGGAAGAAACCTATCCTTAACACCCACTGGTTTTGGATATAAAAATCGTTTAGGTGTTAATAGTTGTTGAACGCAACATAAGGTGTTCATGCTCACCTTAACAAAGCATAAATGATTGATCACATTATGCGAAAGTACTAGATTGATCGGCTACGAGATCAGCATATCCATTGATGCAACAACTTGGTTATATGGAAAAATGGAGTGGACACGGAAGAATGGAGGATTGATCAGAATATGCAAAAGTATGCACTGTAGGGGCTTTCATTGTTCGAATGGTGATGGAAGGTTCTCTAAGAATTTGCCAGCCCTACTAGCTACTGGAAGAAACATATCCTTAACACTTACTGGTTTTGGATATAAATATCGTTTAGGTGTTGATAGTTGTTGAGCACAACAGAAGGTGTTCATGCTCACCTTAACAAAGCATGGATGATTGATCCCAATATGCAAAAGTACTAGATTGACAGGATACGAGATCACCATAACCATTGATGCAACACCTTAGTTATATGGAACAATGGAAGAATTTCAGCAGAACATGGAGCAGCTTGAGAAGAATGGGAGTGTTCGTAGTTCGTAAAATAGACAAAATGATAACGATTATTATTTCTAAAGAAATAAACTCAAAGGGATGGAAGAGTTTTGTTAATTGTTTGTTTGGATTAGTGGATTAAAAATTTCAATGCGAAAATCAGGTTGAAAAAGGAAGGAGGATTCACAAACTAAAGCAAACTTTGTGAAAAAATCTTTGAAAACACAAAAGGAAAAAAAAAAGGATTGCAATTAAAGTTATCAGGGGGAAGAAATGTCAGTAAGTAGCTCAGACAGTGATGATATTGAAGAGTTGGAGGTGTCGAAGAGAAAGAAGTCAGTGAAGATATGGAAGATATTCTATGTGAAATAAAAGTTATGTGACATGAGGATAACATCATGGTGAATCGAGGGGATGAATTGTGGCATGAAGAAAGAGGAAAAGAATGTGTTAGTGAGGCAGAACAGCAACATAAACTGCCTATAAGGATAGATAGCAGAAATGATGGAGTTGATAAAGGGGAATCTAAATTGAGCAAGTCCTCTTGGCAACTTTGACAAACATGTGAATGACAATAGTATCTAATGAGGAAGCAGAGGTAGTAAAGGAGGGAATGAGAAGGAAGTGAAAAAGAAAAGCAGGGAATTAAAAATTTGAATTTTAACATAAACTATGATAAAAGTCAGAAGAAGTCCAGTGTTCCAAAAAAAGATTACGATAAAGATTCTTACATGGATATTAGGGGCAGTAGGGATAGAGAGAAACGAAGAGCCGGATTTAATTATTTTACAAGTAAAAAGAGAAGCAGTGGACGGAAGCTTTATTGGGAGTATTTGGAGGTCTCGTTTCAAAGCTTTGATTCTTATCCCAGCTATAGAGAGCTCGGGTGGTACTTTGATAGTGTGGGACAATAGAAGCATCACGATTTTAGACTCGATGGTAGGTGATTTTTCGATTTCAACTTTGATTCAAGTTGATGGCAAAGACCCTTGGTGGTTTTGAGGGGTCTATGGGCCTTGTTCTTATAAGATTAGAGCTGATTTTTGGGATGAATTGGCTGGATTGAGTTCAATATGTGGCGAATCATGGTGTTTAGGGGGGGATTTTAATGTGGTCAGAAGAGTTGAAGAAAAAATGAATAGTACCTCTAGTACTAAAAGTATGAGAATGTTTGATGAGTTAGTTCAAGAGTTGAGGCTTATGAATCCAAAAGTAAACAACGAAAGGTTCACTTGGTCGAACTTCAGATCGGTACCCATTTGGAACAGATTGGATCGATTCTTATTCAGTAATAAATGGAAGATCATGTTTCCTTTTGTCAGACAAAGAAATGATGGTGAGATTAGTCTCTGATCACAGCCCAATAATCATGGACTCCAATTTACCTAAATGGAGCCCGCGCCTTTTCGGTTTGATAACCAGTGGTTGGATCACAACTCCTCCAATTTTTTTGAGGTTTGGTGGAAAAATGCAGTGGCGTTGGTATGGTCAAGGACCAAGCTCATTGAAGATGGTTAAAGAAAACATCAAGTTGTGGAGTAAATCGACTTTTGGTAACAATCAGATGATAAAAAATGCTTTGGGGAGAAGGCTGGTCGAATTGGATAAATTGGAAGGAAGTGTTGGCGGGAATCAAGCTTCAATGGAGGAAAGAAGAAAGACAAAAAAGGAACGGCAAAATTTAGCTTTTGCTGAAGAAAGAAGTGCATGGTTGAATTAAATGCAAGTGGGCCAAAAAGGGTGATGCTAACTCAAGATTTTTTCATAACATGTTGAATTCGAGAAAGGCAAGAAAACATCAAGTCGTGGAGTAAGTCGACTTTCGGTAACAATCAGATGATAAAAAGTGCTTTGGAAAGAAGGCTAGTCGAATTGGATAAATTGGAAGAAAGTGTTGTCGGGAATCAAGCTTTAATGGAGGAAAGAAGAAAGACAATAAAGGAATGGCAAATTTTAGCTTTTGCTGAAGAAAGAAGTGCATGGTTGAAAGCTAAATGCAAGTGGGCCATAGAGGGTGATGCTAACTCAAAATTTTTTCATGACATGTTGAATGCGAGAAAGGCTAGAAACACAATTTCATGAATTGAAAGGGAGGATGGATCTTTTATCAATGAAGAAGAAGATGTGGTTGAAGGGATTTTTTTTTAAGAGATTATACACTTCTGAGAAGACAAGAGGGAGCAGTATTGAAGGAATTGAGTGGTAAAAAATTTTGGATTTCTTGGCGGGACAAATAGAAAGGCCTTTTGAAGAAGATGAAGTTTAAAGTACGGTCTTTAGTTGTGAAGGTAGTAAGGCTCTAGGTCCTGATGGTTTTAGTATTGCAGTCTTTCAAGCTAGCTGGGAAGTTATTAAAGAGGATTTGATGGATGTCTTCAAATCTTTTGAGGAAGATGGAACGATTCAAGGTTGCATCAATGAAACTTTCATATGTTTAATTTTAAAAAAAAGATTAACAGTTGCAAAGTAAGAGACTTTAGACCAATTAGCCTGATAACAAGTGTGTACAAGGTCATCGCTAAGGTGCTTGCAGACTCAAGGGAGTGTTGGTAGACACTATCCTAGACACTCAGTCGGCCTTTGTAGAGGGTAGATAGATACTGGACTCTGTGTTGATTGATAACGAAACAGTTGAAGACTATAGAAATAGAGGGAAGAAAGGATTGGTCTTTAACATTGATTTTGAAAAAGCATATGATCGGGTAGAATGGAATTTTTTGGACCTTGTGATGGAAAATAAAGGGTTTGGAGAAAAGTGGAGGAAGCCAAGGGGAAAGTTTAACGGGTCTCGGGGACTAAGACAAGGGGACCCATTATCTCCTTTTCTTCTCACTTTGGTAGCGGATGTTCTAGGAAGAATGGTGAATAAAGCTGTTGAGTCTAAGCTGTTAGAGGGAAAAGATAGGATTCGAGTTAGTCACTTACAAAGACTGGTCAGATTAGTTGAAGGATTTTGTGCGGTATCTGGCTTAATGCTTAACATGAGCAAAGCCAACTGTTGGGCTTATGTATGGAGGAGCAAGTGGTTACCAATCTAGCTGCCACTATAGGGTGTGAAATGGGGGACTGTTCTTTAAAATACCTTGGTATGCCACTAGGAGATACGCCTAGAAAACTTTCTTATTGGGAACCAATGTTGGCGAAATGTGCTAAGAAGCTTGATGGGTGAAAATGCTCATTTTTATCAAGGGGTGGACGATTAACTCTTATTCAATCTATCCTATCATCTCTTCCTATTTTTACCTTTCCCTGTTAAAAGCTCCAAAGGCAGTCATCATGATTATGGAGAAAATGATGAGAGATTTCTTTGGGAAGGTGGGGACTTGGTGGGAGGAGATCACTTGGTGGCGTGGGAGGACATTTGTAGGCCCCAGAATGAAAGTGGGCTGGTTATTGGGAGTTTGGAAATGAGAAACAAAGGTATGCTAATGAAATGGTTGTGGAGATTCCCTCTAGAACTTGATTCGCTGTGGCATAAAGTGGTGTTGAGTCGCTACAGTATGGCTGACAATTTGTGGGACACAAAAAAAGGATGTCAGTTGTCTCCTAAGGGTCCGTGGAGGGATATTTCAGATTTGTATGATGAATATCTTGGACTGGTACACTTAAAAATTGGTAGAGGAGACAGTATTTGGTTTTGGGAAGATGTTTGGCTTGGAGATAATTCTCTGTTCAGTGCCTTCCCTGACTTAGCAGTGATTTCCCGAGCTAGGAATGCGACTATAAAGAATCTGATAGTTGACGAGGGGCATGGCTAGGTAGAGAGCTTGGATTTCAAATTTAGGAGGAATTTACGGGAAGGTGAGGTTCCTAGCCTTATTTTATTACTGCAAAAGGTGGAACATGTAGAAGTGTTGAATATTTTGGATGGTAGTCGTATTTGGAAGCTGGATCCATGAGAGGTGTTTTCTTGTAAATTAGCATTCCGCTGGTTTATTTCAAATTCTGGTCTTAATGGGCTATGCGGGACAAGAATTTTATGGAAAAGTTGTGTACCAACAAAAGTTAAAGTGTTTGTTTGGATTATGTCTTTAGACAAAGTGAATGTCCATGATAAGATGCAAAAGAGAAAGCCTCACCTATGTTTTTCCCCTGGCTGGTGCGTCTGCTGTAAAGGCAGTGGGGAAGATGTTGGACATCTGTTCTTGGAATGCAATTTTAGTAGACGATTATGGATCAAGTTGATTGAGGAGTTCGAGTTATCATGGGTTTTGCCAGGTACCACAAATGCTAGTAATAGTAAGTAATCTTATATTTTCTCAAAATAATCTTTTAGTTAAATCATTTTCTCCCATTTCTATCTTTTCAAAATAAATTTTAGTTCCCTTAGCCAATAACTTTATTTTCCTCAAAAAAAAATCTTATATTTCTGTTCAATCATTTTCTCCTAACTCTTGTCTTATCCAAACAAAATTATTATTCCTTTAGCCAAATTATTTATTTTCTCGAAATAATTTATTTTGTTCCTTTAGTAAAATCATTTTCTCCTAATTTAATTTTGTCCAAATAGTCTTTTTATTCCTTTAGTCAAATTCTCTATCTTCTTCAAAATAATCTTACATTCCTTTAGTAGAATCACTTTCTCCTTACTTTATTTTTTCTAAATAAAGTTATCATTCACTTAGCCATATTCATCTTTTTTATTCAATTACTGAAAAAAACCCTATTTTTTAAATATAAAATCTCTATTCCTTTAGATAAATTTTCTATTTTATTCCAAAAGAATCTTTATATTCCTTTAGTCAAATAATTTTATCCTTACTTTGTTTTTCGCTAACAACATTTTCATTCATATCCTTTAGTCAACATTGTAAGATAGACTTTGAGGATCTGTCTTTTCTAGATTTATGTCGAGAGTGGAAAACAATTTTGTAATGACAGTAAGAAGTTTCGAACTGGTTTGCTTTGGCTGTTTTTCTTTTTTTTTGTCAGTTTTAGAGAGTAACATAAGGCTTAGGCCTTATTGGTTTGTTTGAAATTGTAACTATGGTTTTCCTCCGCCACAAGTGAGCTTTCCAATTCATTTTGGGGAGGGTCCTGTCTAAGACAAGTGGATCCTCTCTCTTTTTTCAAACAAAAAAAAAGAAAAAACATTGTAAGATAGACAACAAATTAGAGACCTTAACCGCTCTGTTTAATAAACAAATAAATCACTAAGATTTGTTAACTCTCATGCACGTCCGATCCTTTCATGGCCCCTCTGGCCATGATAAAACTTGGTCGTCCGGGCACTGTGGCCCCGTTGGTCTTGGGAAGAAAAATATCCATTACCCCACTGGTTTTGGAGGTGAAGAATTTTCTGTGCTTATCAACTCTAGGCCTTCACTGATATTGGAGTTTTAGAATGAAACACAAAGTCTTCATGTTAACATTGTCTAAGGATGGTGGATCGGTGAGAATTTGCGAGAGAACTAGAAGTGCAAGTTTTGAGATTGCAGTCGCCATTGGTACCGCGGATTGGATTATGGATATTATGGATGAGATTTAGAAGAAAGCTGGACAATCGCGAATTACTTTTAAGAGGATGTTCAGGAATTACACTGACAGCTGCCTCATGGAAGCATTTTGGAATGCAAAGGGTCTTTTCTGTAAAATCTCAATCTTGAGGAATAACAAGGTGAATATGGTGATCATACCAGAAGAAAAGGAGACTTGGGGGTGGAAGGAGTTCGGAGAGAGCCTTGGCAAGTTACTGAAGAGGAAACCTGAGACGAAGTTTGAAGATTTCTCCACTGTAAAGGGAGATGCAAAAGCAAGGAATACCAAAGCTTCATGGGCTGATGTGGTAAAATGCCCAACCGCCAAAGTTAGTGGTCCTATGAAAGGTAGAGAAGCTTCGAAAAAACAAGCACCTAACCATGTTCACGAGCAGGAGATGATTTCCACCGTGGCTGCGATTAGGAGCAAAGTTGGTGGTAGGAGTAAAAGTGATATCGAATGGAAGGAATTATACCCAACAATCAATACTAGCTTCAAACCAAAGAATCAGTCTCTTGGTTCATAGGAGGGGATTTTAATGTGGTTAGAAGGGTACAAGAGAAGTTAAAGAGTAATTCTTGGACTAAGAGCATGAAGATGTTCGATCAGTTGGTTCGAGAATTGAAATTAATAGACCCAAAACTGAATAATGGTAGTTTCACATGGTCTAATTTTAGAGAAAAGCCTATTTGTTATAGGCTGGACAAATTCCTTTTCACCAATAGTTGGTGTGAGGTATTCATGTTTTTGTGTCTAGAAATGCTGGTAAGAATTGTTTCGGATCACAACCCTGTGATTCTAGATTCAAATCCACCAAGATGGGGACCCGGTCCATTTCGGTTTGATAACATATGGCTGGAGCATAAGTTGTTTTCCAAGAATTTTGGGGCTTGGTGGAAAAAAGCAGAAGGTTTAGGGTGGGCAAGAACCAAGTTCATGAGTAAATTAAAGAAAGTAAAAGATAACATCAAAGATTGGAGCAAGATAACTTACGACAACAACCTATTGGCCAAGAATGTTTTGAAGAGAAGATTGCTGGTCTTGGACAAGTTGGAAGCGTCAAAAGAGTGGAATTCTTCTTTAGCGGAGGAAATGAAGATGCTTTTAATCAAACTCAAGGGTGTACTGGGAGATACTATTCTTAAAACTCAATCGGTCTTTGTTGAAGGTCGACAAATACTGGTCTCAATTCTCATTGCTAATGAGACAGTAGAAGACTATAGAAGTAGAGGCAAGAGCGGCTTGGTTCTCAAAATTGACTTTGAAAAAGCTTATGACCAAGTCGAATGGGACTTCATGGACTTGGTTTTGTGCAAGAAGGGATTTGGAGAAATTCGGAGGAAATGGATTAAAGGATGTATCTCTTCTATTTCGTACTCGGTCTTCATCAATGGTAGACCAAGGGAAAATTTAATGGGTCACGAGGACTCAGACAAGGTGATCCACTCTCTCATTTTATATTTACTCTGGTTGCGGATGTGTTAGGGAGAATGATGAATAAGGCAGTCAGTTCAGGCAATTTTTTGGGATTTATGGTAGGAAAGGAGATAGTCCAAGTTAGCCACCTTCAATTCGCAGATGATACGTTATTCTTTGTCGATGATGGGAAATCGCTGCACAAGCTGTTGAGATTAGTAGAAGCATTTGGTGCCATATGAGTTAAAGTCAGTTGTTGGGAATCTGCATAGATGAGAATATTGTTTCAAGGCTTGCATTTAGGATTGGGTGTGAAGTAGAAAGCTAGCCATAGCAATATCTAGGGATGCACTTGGGGGGCTCGCCTAGAAAATGGAGTTTTTAAGAACTAGTATTGGACAAGTGTGCTAAAAGACTCGATGGATGGAAATGCGGATTTTATGTAATGGGGGTAGGTTGACTCTCATTCAGTCAGTTCTATCCTCTCTCCCTTTATATTTCCTATCATTTTTTAAAGTCCCTAAGTCAGTAACTAAAGCGTTGGAGAAGATGATGAGAGACTTCTTCTGGGAAGGCAACGAGTCTACATGTGGGGATCATTTAGTGGCTTGGGATGAGGCTTGTAGGCCTCGAGATGAGGGAGGTTTGCCTATGAAGTGGCTGTGGAGGTTTTCTTTAGAGCGAAATTCGTTGTGGCATAGGGTGGTGGTAAGCAGAATTGGTAGGACTGACAATTTCTGGGACTCTAAGAAAGAAAGTCGTCTGTCTCCTAAAGGTCCATGGAGGGGGATATTTCATATCTTCATGATGAGTATTTGGGATTGGTACACTTCAAAATTGGAAGAGGGGATAGGATTCGATTTTTGGAAGATGTTTAGCTTAACAATTCTCCTTTGATTAGTGCATTCCCTGATTTAGCAGTGATTTCTAAGACAAGGAATGCTTCTATAAAGGAACTGATTGTTGATGAGGGGTTGCCAAGCGGATGGGTGGAGAGTTGGAATTTCATGTTTAGAAGGAACTTAATGGATAGAGAGATGCCAAGTCTTATTTCATTAATGCAAAAGGTGGAACGTGTAAAAGTGTTGAGTATTTCAGATGATAGTCGAATTTGGAAATCGGATCTGTCTGGTGCTTTTTCTTGTAAATCAGCCTTTTGTTGGTTGACATCAAACCCAATGGCTAGGGGCTTGTTTTGGACGAAGACTATGGAAAAGTTGTGTTCCATCAAAAGTTAAAGTGTTTGGTTGGCTCGTGTCTTTAGACAAAGTGAATGTCCATGATAAGATGCAAAAAAGGAAGCCTTTCCAATACATTTCCCCTGGTTGGTGTGTTTGCTGCAAAGGCAGTGGAGAAGATGTTGGACATCTGTTTTTGGAATGCAAATTTATTCAACGTTTATGGATAAATGTGCTAGTGGAGTTTGAACTGTCTTGGGTTATGCCAAGGTCTGTATCACAAATGATAGCTTAATGCAGAACAAAGCTGTGGCAAATAGTGATCTTAGCAACAATTGGGGCTGTGGCTGGAAAGAAATGCTAGAATTTTTGAAGGGGCTGCTAAATCAGAAGCGGATGTGTGGGAGAAAGTTAAGATTTGGTCAACCACTTGGGTGTTTAGAACCAAACATTTTGAGGACCTGCCTTTTCTAGATTTATGCAGAGAACGGAAAACAATTCTATAAAGGCAGTAGGTGGCTTTGATAGTTTTTTTAGTCCTCTTCTGGGGCCGTTTTGGAGAGTGATATTTATCTTAGGACTTTTTGCTTTGCTTTGAATTGTAACCATGGTTTTCCTCTGCCACAAGTGAGGCTTTTTAGTGTATAACGAGGAGGGTCCTGTCTAAGACCAAATGATCTTTTCTCTTTTTTCAAAAAGCGGAGGAAAGGAAGAAGTTTAAGAGTGAATGGCAAAAACTCACTATTGAAGAGGAAAGGGGGTTGTGGCTGAAATCTAAGTGTAAATGGGCCTAGGAGGGGGATGCAAATTCATGATTGTTCCATAAGTTGCTTAATGCAGGAAGACATTGTCAAAGAGATCATCATCTTTTTCTCTAACTTATACACTTCTGAGAGTAGAAGGAGTTCGGGTATAGATGGCATTAATTGGAAGGAAATCTCTGAAAATTCAGCAAGGCAGTTAGAAAAACCTTTTGAAGAGGATGACGTAAAGGCTGTTGTATTCAGTTGTGAAGGCAGCAAGGCGCCGGGTCTGGATGGATTCAGCATGGCCGTGTTCCAGTCCCAATGGGACATCATTAAGGAAGATTTGATGGAAGTATTCAAAGCTTTTGAGAGAGGTAAATATTCAAGGAAGCATAAACAAGGCATTCATTTGCCTGATCCCACAAAAGCTGAATAGCTACAAAGTTAGAGATTACAGACCGATCAACCTCATAACAAGTGTTTACAAGATCATTGCTAAGGTGGTGTATTGGAGGAGACTATCATGGAAATACAATCGACTTTTGTCGAAGGAAGGCAGATACTAAAATCTGTTCTCATAGCAAACGAGATAGTAGAAGACTCCAGATGCAAAGGCAAAAGTGGAATGGCATTTAAAATTGATTTTGAGGAAGCCTATGACCGAGTTGAGTGGGACTTTTTGGATTCTGTCCTGTGTAACAAGAGATTTGGATTCACTTGGAGAAAGTGTATTAAATGATACTTATTCCTTCTCTATATTTATTAATGGACGACCAAGGGGGAAATTTATCGAAATGCAGTTATGTTCACGTTGGTAGTAGATGTGCTTGGGAGAATGTTGGAAAAAGCAGTAGAATCGGGAAATTTTTTTGGGTTTGTGGTGGGAAAAGAAAAGATAATAGGTAGTTGTCTCCAATTTGCTGATGATAAGGATATGCATCATCTCATTAATTTGAGACATCTTATTGTTAGTAGAGTTAGTAGACTAGTTGAGATGCCAAGCCAAATAAGTAAATTGAGGAATCTCCAAATGTTGACAACTTTGTTGTGGGGAGGGATAGTGGCCCTAAAATAGAAGAGTTGGCAAAAATTCAAAGTCTACATGGAGAGCTTTGCATTAAGAAGTTAGAAAATGTGGTTACAAAGGCATCACATCAAGTGAAGGTACTGGAGAAGAACCAACTTGAGAAATTGAGGTTGGAATGGACTTATACTGATTCTGATGTTGATCCAAAACATGGAGAGGGTGTGCTTGAAATGCTTTAACCTAACACAATGTTGAAGGAGCTTGAGATCATTTACTATCCAGGCAAAATATTTCCAAATTGGGTTGGGAATGATTCATTTAGCAACATTTCTAAAGTAAGTCTTGATGGTTGTGAACATTGCTCCAATTTACCACCCTTTGGGCAACTTCCTTTGCTAAAGGATCTATCCATCTCAAGATGTAATTCGATAGTGACGGTGCGTGCTGAGTTTTATGGGAATTGTTCTACAAAAAAGCCATTTTCATCATTGGAAACATTAAGGTTCAGCAACATGTCATCATGGGAGCAATGACATTCAATGCAAACTGAAGAGGCAACAACATATGGGAAGCTCAAAACACTTGAGATTAATGATTGTCCTAAGCTCGTCGGAGATTTTCCTCGCTTCCTTCCTTCATTAATAAGCATTAACATTGAAGGACGTAAGGAGAGTGCATTATTATGTCTCCCAAGATTACCATGTGTCACAAAAATGAGAATTATTCACTTGGAGAATTCGGAGTCATTGTATGAGGCAATAAAGCCAAGGAATCCTTGTTCGACTTCTACTACCAGTGGATGTTTGCATACCACTCTTATTCCACTTTACCATTACCCTCCTCTTCATCACCTTGAGTTGTACTGTTGTGGATCATCCTTCAAATCCCTCAATATGGATTTATTTCCTAATCTCAAAACTCTTGAGATTGAATGCAACGACTACTTTGAAGCTATCTCAGTGTCAGATGGGAAATCTCTTGAGGAACTAACATCTTTAAGAATCGTTGATTGTGGTAGTTTTGTTTGATTAACTTATAGTTCTTCCATTTTATTTTTTATTCTGCTCTAATCTGCTCCTAACCTGTAGAGTAGTTGTTTTTGTTGTTTTTCTTCAGACTGAGCCTTCTTTCTTTTAAATGAATGTCTGATTTTAATGAAATAAAAAATTAAATCTTTATTTATATTCAGAGGCAGCGTCCATTATTATGTCTCCCAAGATTACCATGTGTCACAAAAATGATAATTACGAATTTGGAGAATTCAGAGTCATTGTTGTATGATACAATAAAGCCAAGAAATCCTTAGTATCTGTGTATTTTCAAAACTTAGTCACATACCCAATGTTGTATTTGGTAATTGACTTGGATTTGTTTCATTAACTTATTCTTCTTCCATTTTAATTTTTAATTTATTTATAATAGGAAAGCTGCTTGTAATCTGCTGAGATGTTTCTGTTGTTTTTCTTTCTTTATTTCTTTGAATGAATGTTTGATTTTATTTTTTGAAAAAGTAAAATAAAAATTAAAGCTTTATTTATATATTTGCTGTTCTAATTAATTACTTATCGTATGGTTGACAACTTCACCCAAATCATGCTTTTCTAATGCAGGCAGGAAAGTGGTAGCTTCCGCAACCTGAAACAAGCAGTGTTCGTGTTAGATTGTAATTTGGCTGTCTCGGTTTTCGGGGGTTTACGGCTTTACGCTTGTTTTGTTTGGTTTGGTTTGGTTTGAGTGTTTAGTATTCGTCTAATTCTTCTCTTATTATTTATGATCCTTGTAACCACGGTTTGAGAGCTTTTAATAAACTTGGGAAGAGGTCACTCGTGAACATGTGAATCAGAGATGATTAATTCAATTTCTGGTTGCAAATATCACAATGGAAGTTTGTTCGACGTATCATAAAATTCTTGGGTCATTGGACTGCCTTCAGGTGATTTCAGTGGCATTTTCCTCATTTTAACAAATAATCACTGCATTTCTTAACAGGGGACATGGTTTTCTTCATTATTTCGATTGATTTCATAAAGAAATAGGCATATATCAGAACATGGGAACAAAGTGAGGAGGGGTGTAAAGGGAATGCATGTGTTTGATCATGCAATTCCCATCTGTTGATCACCATTGTTGCGTAATTCCCATCTAATGAGGAAACACTTAATGAGGACACTTGTCTGCTAGTCCTTGATTCAAAAAGGAGACGAACAAAATTTAGAGGGACTTGATGGGGTCCACTTGAGAGGTGAAGTGGTAGCGGGTCAGGAGGTTCATGGGTCAAAAAATTTGAGCTTGGTGGGTACTGGTATCCAGGCCCACCAATCATCATGAATATTTTATCTTGGAATTGCCATGAGCTTGGGAACACGTGGACTTTACAATTCCTTAAGGATCTAGTGATCCAAAAGAAGCCCAGTATTGTGTTTTTCTGTGAGACTAATTCCCGTCATTCTCAGATGGAGATAGTGCGTGTGACGTTGGAATTCGATGGCATGATAGCTGTTGATGTTAATGGTAGGAGTGGCGGTATTGCTTTGTTATGGAAAGTTGGGGATGAAGTGCCTTTACTTGGGTTCTCTGATGCATATATAGATGTGAGAGTTGCTTCTAAAGGTGTGCAGGAATGGCATTTTACTGGTGTGTATGGGGAACCAAATAGGAGTAGGCGTGCTTCTACTTGGAATTTGTTACGTACTCTTGCTAATAACTCTACTTTACCATGGTGTGTGATGGGTGATCTTAACAATGTTTTATCTCATGATGATAAAAGAGGCGGTAATAGGTATCCTGATTTTTTGATCCAAGGTTTTCAATAATCCTTGATTGATAGTGGGCTTCAAGATATGGAATTTTTAAACAAACTATAATAAGTGATGTAAAACTCAATAGATTGTTGTGTAGAGGAATTTTTAAACTTTTTATCTTTTTCTTTGGTCTGATTAGTAGTGGATTGATTAAGCCATTGATTATAACTGCTTTCAAAAGTGAATTTGAATTGAAACTAATTCACATATTGAATTAATAATTGTTGGAGATTATATTCCTGGAAGGTCAAGGCAGTTAGCTTAGAACCAACTCGGGTTAATCTCATTCAACTTTTATTCAAGTCTACTCTCTAATTTTGTCCAAGAACTGTAAATAACAGAGTGAGGAGGATTAATGTAATTTTAGTGTTGATCACCATTGTTGCATAATTGAGACTTAAATCTCAAACTGTAGAGTGCGTGCTGACTTTATGCTGACTCAAATCAATAAACATGTAACAACTCATCATTTAGTTAGTGTATTCCTGATTGTTGTTGGTGACATAACAACTGAATTAGGATGAAGTAATTTCACTACAATCAGCATATTGTTATAAGTACGTAAATCGATTGTAATTTCAATATTTTTGTTATGACAGTGTTTATTGTAGTTATAAAATGCTATCTTACGATTTATTTTTAAAAAAAAATTAAGAAAATTGACGGTATCAAAATTAGTGATTAAAATGTATGTTACATGTGTACCCGTTATGACTACAATGAACACCATAGCAGAATTTTTTGTAGACTTTCAAAAGTTTCAGATAATTTATCATGTCAAAATAAATCATTTATATGTTTGTTAAAAGTTCTAGGAGGTCTCTTGAGATTAACAGATGATGCTGAGAAATAGATACAAATAGCCAATAGTAATCTTTGGGAGCTCCAAGATAAAAGGAGCGAGAGTCTTCCAGCTGCATTAGAAGTAAGCTATTTTTATCTTCCTCGACACTTGAAAGGATGTTTTGCTTATTGTTCAATATTCCCAAAAGGCTATGTCTTTCAAAGAGAGGAGTTGGTGTTCATATGGATGGCCGAAAATCTTGTGCAGTGTTCCAAGAGGAACAGGAGAATCGAAGAAGTTGGTCGTGAGTATTTTGATGATTTAGTATCTTTTTCATTTTTCCAACCGAGTAAGAGGAGGGTGTCTTGTTTTGTCATGCATGATCTTTTAGTTGATTTGGCTAGAACTATTTCAGGAAAATACAGTTGTTTGTTGGATCAAAATGGCAACACTGATAGGCTTGAGAAAATGACACGTCACCTCAGATGTGCCACAGAACATAATACTGATAATAAGATAGCTAGCTATGGTTTTGGAGATACACGTTTGCGAACCTTTTTGACATTATTAGGTTCAAGGTCATCTAAAATAAGTTTTTCTACAGAAGTAGTGCAGGATTTGGTGTCAACGTTGAAATGTTTGAAAGTGTTATCTTTTCGTGGTCTTCATATGACTGAGTTCCATGATTCAATTGGTGAACTGAAACATCTTCGCTATTTAGATCTTTCCAAGACTAAAATTGTGATTTTGCCCGAATTTGTAACTAAATTGTACAATTTGTAGACATTGAAATTAGAAGATTGTGATCATCTTCAAACTTTGCCCAAAGATATGCATCATCTCATTAATTTGAGACATCTTATTATCAGTGGAAAAATGCTAGTTGAGATGCCAAGTCAAATACATAAATTGACAAATCTCCAAATTTTGACAACTTTTGTTGTGGGGAAGGATGGTGGCGCTAAACTAGAAGAATTGGCAGAACTTCAAAGTCTACACTGAGAGCTTTCCATTAAGAAGTTAGAAAATGTGGTCAATATTACAAATGCACCGGATCAAGTTATTGTACTGGAGAAGAAGCAACTTGAGAAATTGAGGTTGGAATGGAGCGTTAATGATGTTGTTGTTGGTCCAAAGCATGGAGAGGGTGTGCTTGAAACGCTTTCACCTAACACAACGTTGAAGGAGCTTGAGATTAAGTACTATCCAGGCAAAATATTTCAAAATTGGGTTGGGAAAGATTCATTTAGCCACATTGTTGAAGTAACTCAAGATGTCGTTCGGTAGTGATGGTGGGTGCTGAGTTTTACGGGAATTGTTCTGCGAGAAAGCCATTTTCATCATTGGAAACATTAAGCTTCGGGAAAATGTCATCATGGAAGCAATGGCATTCAATGCAAAATGAGGAGGCAACAACATACGGGAAGCTCAAAACACTTATTATCAAAGATTGTGATGAGCTAGTCGGAGATTTGCCTCGCTTGCTTCCTTCATTGATAAGTATTGATATAAGATATAACATGTGTCCAATATTAAGTCTCCCAAGGTCCAATTTGTACCCGTTGCTGACATTGTTTTGACATGCTGAACCCGTTTTGGGCTTAGACAACTTGCCTCCTTACAAACACTTGAAATCTTTATGATTGTATATGATCCATGTTGTGTTATAAATAAATATATTTTATTTATTATAACATTTTATCTGAGCTATTACACAGAAATTATCTACATAATCCAAAATATGGTAACAAATCTAGTCTTATGCTTTGTAGCTGCTATGGCTAAACATATTGCAGATAAAGAAAAATGCATACAATATACAAATACAATTTCTCTTTATCTACACATAATATGGTTATTCATTGCTGACTTTGTTTAGACAGGCTCTAAATACCGAGAATAATCCTATTTATGTCTTCAGTAATATTTTGATGTTTGAGGTGGTTTTTCTTTTTTTATTATTGTTGTGTAATTTGCTAATGTTCAGCTTGTAACCACGGTTTTCCTCGGCCATAAATGAGGGCTATCTATAAACTTGGGATTGGGAGGAGGTCACCCATGGACATGTCACTAAAGCCTCCTCACTCACACTTTCACCACTTTCACTCTTCAAATGTGTTTGAATGTTCATTAAAGCCAGGCTTAGCTTGCCATCGATCGATAAGAGTTGTTTATATTATACCATTAAGCCTGCAATGCAACAGCTAAAATCCATTTCTTACTTTTGAACTCGAACTATACATTAAGGAATATCACAAACCAAATAAAATAGTTCATCCCATATTGGACAAGAACCAACTCTAGTCCTAATCAATCAGAACACAACTCAACCCAACTTCCACTTTTTTTTTTAATGCATTTCTATAATACATAAATCAATTATAATTTCAATATTTTTGTTATGACAGTATTTATTGTAGTTGTAGAATGTTATCTTACAATTTTTTTAAGAAATTAAGAAAATTTACGGTGTCCAAATTAGTGATCAAAATGGATGTTACATGTGTGTGTTAATTATTTTGATGTTTTGTAACATTTTCTTGAAATACTTATCAATCAAGATTTATAGACAAAGAGAACACCCCATCTTAATTAGAGAGTTAGGCTTGGCATTCGCTCGCTCATTATGTTGTGAGCTATGAATTCGCCTTGAATGAAACCCCCTTGATTTTCAGCAACTATCTCTTTTAACACACATCTTAGTCTTGAGAAAATAAGCTTAGCCACAATTTTGTAAAGCACGTTACAGCAAGCTAATGCCCCTTCATTTGAATGTTCATTAAAGCCTCTTCACACTTTCACCACTTAAGTAATGCCTATTCATTGCTATTAAACCAACTATCAGAAATGCCCTTACAACTAACTAATACTAAATCCATTTCTTAGTTATGAACTCAAACTACATATTATGGAATATATCGAGAGCCTTAACCATCCAATCATGAACACATATTATCTGTTGAATAGCAAAAAAGTAAGTTTGAATATTGCAATGTTGTGTTTGTTAGAGTTGTATTGTAGAGAGAGGAAGTTTGAACTGGTGGGGTGTTAGCTACTTTCTAGTTTCACAAGATTTGCCAATTTACATGTACAAATTAACTACACAGAAAGATATTATAGCTCTTTTTTTCAACTCAAGCTAGTCTGTGTCTAACAGAATCTGAATGACTATAAATATATATATATATACATACATATGTTGTGATTGGTCATCAAGTGAGGCTTTTCTTCTAACGGTTGTAACTAACTGTCTGTTTATGTGAGCTAGTTCAGAGAGAAAAGAAGAGAGAAAGAGTGTTGTAATTGCATAAGTGAGAATTTTGTGTAATTGCAGCAAGGCTTCATTGAGAGATTGTGTCCGAGAACACATTGTGTACAACAACTTGTAATCGATTCATCCTAGCTAAATAAAGATCAAAAGCCACTGGGGCTGTTCTGGCCGAGGAATAGGCAGGTGATACAACAATTACTCTGTTCGAACCTCGTATTTTCATGTGTTGAATTGTTTAATTTTTCATCTGCATTGTTTGATTTCTTCATGTGTTCAAGTTATAACATTTATGTATCCCAAATACACAAACTATAAATTATAACATTTCCTTGAGCTATTACACAATCATTATGGGTATAACATTGTTGGAGATTAAGTCCACTTACTCATTTTGTCCAAGTCATCACTACTAATCCTACTTGGCAAGGAAAGTAGTTAAGTTGGTTATGGCTTCCTCCTACTCGCGCGGGCAGATGACTTTGGAAGCCAATATACAAGTCAGCCCTGCTCTTATTCAAACTGATCAACACCTAGAAGAAACCTAGAGCCTCTTAGATCAACACCTAGAAGAAACCTAGAGATAGTTTTTTTATGTTTTTATAACTCCATATGTATTTTATAAATAGGAAAATGCTAATTCATCAGCTCATTAAAAAGTTGGAGTTAGAAAGTGATTTTGGTTATTTTATTTGGTGTGATTAGTGTTTTAGCCTAAGTTTCGGGTCTCTTTTTAGAGTTGTTTTTGGTTGTTTTAAATATTGAAGGGACAAAATGGGTTGGAAATTGAAGAAAATAAAAGTAAAAATAAAGAAAAGAATCATATTAATAATTAAAATAAAAATCATTCAAAAAGAAAGAAAGGAATAGATTAATAAGAAAAGTCTCCCTTTGAAAAGTATGATCACATTCAGATCAGAAGTAACCAAAATATTAAGTTGAATGTGATATGTGATATGTGAATAAAAATACACAATGGCCTACCAAACCAATTATAATAAGAATGATATAATTTTTATTTATATTTCTTTTTTGTAAAAGTGTGATAATAATATGTAGGGTCTTGGTCGTTAATTGTTGTACCCCACAGAGCATATGTGATAACATTTTCTGATATTTGCTTATCTCCTATCATTCCATTCCCATTTTCTCTCTAACCTTTTTTCTGAAAACAAATTAGCTACTGAAGTGAAGTGAAACATGGCTGAGCTTGTGATTGGTGCTTTTCTCTCTGCTTCCTTCGATCTCTTGCTGCAAAAGATTGCTTCTCCTTATGTTAAAGACTTTTTCAAGGGAGAAAATGAAAGTTCTGTTAAAGAGAGGCTTTTCAAGTTGAAGTCAACGTTCAATTCTCTTGCTGCAGTTCGCTTTGAGGTGGAGAACAAGAGAATCAAAAACCCTGCTGTGGAGAAGTGGCTGGACGATCTTCTGGATGCTGTTGATGATGCTGAGGACTTCTTTAGTGGTATTGAATACGATGCTATGAAACCCAACAAAGCTGATGAGTCAAAGAAAGAAAAACGAAAGGCAATAAGTAAGTTACTCTCTTGTTTCTCTAAACCTTCTACTTCAACTGACCGTGTAAGGAATGCAAATATGGAGGAGATTCTCAAGAGGTTGGAGTACTTAGCCAATCAGATTGGAAACTTGAATCTTGAAAAGAATGTTGTCGAGGTGCAACCATCAGGAAGTTCACGTGTGAAGACTTCTCTGCCAGATGAACCTGAACTTTATGGTAGAAAGACTGATGAAGATGCTTTAAAGAAGTTGTTGATGTCGGATGAAGATAGTAGTGATGAGAAGATATGTGTCATTCCCATAGTGGGGATGGGTGGGATAGGGAAAACTACCCTCGCTCAAACTCTTTTCAATGATGAACGAGTGAAGAAGAAGTTTGAATCTAGAGCCTGGGTGTATGTTTCAGATAAATTTGATTCCACAGCTGTGACAAAAAATCTCCTTCAAGAATTAGCACCGAGTGATGCTGGTAATGACATGACTTTGAATTTACTTCAAGTTAATTTGTCAAATAAGTTAATGGGAAAGAAGTTTTTGATTGTCTTAGACGATGTTTGGGAAGATGATTATGCGCAGTGGACAGAAGTGATGAAGCCTTTTAACGGTGGAGCAAAAGGCAGCAAAATAATAGTAACAACAAGAAATGGAAAAGTTGCAGATATCATTCGAACTGTTGATACACACCAACTTAGAGAATTATCAGAAGACGAGTGTTGGGCACTATTTGTGAAACACGCTTCTAGTGAAAACTCTAGAAATTAACTGAGATCCCAAATTTAGAAAGGATCGGTAGAGAAATTTCCAAGAAATGTAATGGTTTACCTTTAGCTGCTAAAGTTATGGGAGGCATCTTGAGATCAACGTTGGATGTATGGAGATGGGAACAAATAGCAAGGAATAATATTTGGGAGTTGACACATGAAAGGAGTCAAGGCCTTCCTGCTGCCTTAGAAGTGAGCTACTACTATCTTCCTCTACACTTGAAAGGTTGTTTTGCTTTTTGTTCAATATTCCCAAAAGGCTATCAATTTCAAAGACAAGAGTTGGTCTTATTATGGATGGCGGAAAATCTTGTCATGCGCTCCAAGGGGAATAGAAAAATGGAAGAAGTTGCCGGTGAGTACTTTGATGATTTAGTATCTACGTCATTTTTTGTAAAATCCAAGGACAGGAGCGGTAGATCTATTTTTCTGATGCATGATCTACTTGTGGATTTGGCTAAAATTGTTTCTGGAAAGTATAGTTCTTTATTAGAGCACAATGAAGACACTGTTAAGTTCGAGAAGAAGACACGTCACCTCGGATGTTTAATGGAACATTCTACTAATAACAAGGTA
Source organism: Cannabis sativa (assembly GCF_029168945.1). Taxonomy (NCBI): domain Eukaryota; kingdom Viridiplantae; phylum Streptophyta; class Magnoliopsida; order Rosales; family Cannabaceae; genus Cannabis; species Cannabis sativa. Next base: position 60,913,675 of record NC_083609.1, read on the forward strand.
TCTAGCTATGATTTTGAAGGTACACATTTGCGAACCTTTTTAACATTAAGTTCAAGATATTCTGAAATCAGTTCTTCTAAGGAAGTAGTGCAGAATTTGTTATCAATGTTGAAACGTTTGAGAGTTCTATCTTTTCGTGGTCTTCGTATGGCTGAGTTCTCTGACTCAATTGGTGAACTTAAACATCTTCGCTATTTAGATCTTTCCAAGACTCAAATTGTGATGCTGCCCGAATTCGTAACTAAATTGTACAATTTGCAGACATTGAAGTTAGAGGATTGTGATCATCTTCAAATTCTACCCAAAGATATGCATCATCTTATTAATTTGAGACATCTTATTATCAGTGGAGATAGTCTAGTCGAGATGCCAAGTCAAATAAGTAAATTGAAAAATCTCCAAATTTTGACAACTTTTGTGGTGGGGATGGATAGTGGTGCTAAAATAGAAGAATTGGCAGAACTTCATAGTCTACATGGAGAGCTTTCCATTAAGAAGTTAGAAAATGTGACCAATATTACAAAAGCACCGGATCAAATTGTACTGGAGAAGAAGCAACTTGAGAAATTGCAGTTGCAATGGAGTGTTATTTATTCTAATGTTGATCCAAAACAAGGAGAGGCTGTGCTGGAAATGCTTTCACCTAACACAATGTTGAAGGAGCTCGAGATTATGTACTATCCAGGTAAAATATTTCCAAATTGGGTTGGGAATGATTCATTTAGCAACATTGCTGAAGTAACTCTTGATGGTTGTGAGCATTGCTCCTATTTGCCACCCTTTGGGCAACTTCCTTTGCTAAAAGATCTTTCCATCTCAAGATGCAATTCGGTAGTGACGGTGGGTGCTGAGTTTTACGGGAATTGTTCTGGGAGAAAGCCATTTTCATCATTGGAAACATTAAGGTTCAAGTACATGTCATCATGGGAGAAATGGCATCCAATGCAAACCAAAGAGGCAACAACATATGAGAAGCTCAAAACACTTGAGATTGCTCGTTGTCCAAAGCTTGTCGAAGATTTGCCTGGCTTGCTTCCTTCATTGATAAGTATTAAAATTATGGGTGGCAAGCAGTATCCATTATTAAGTCTCCCAATATTACCATGTGTCACAAATATGAGCATTGAAAAGTTGGAGAATTGGAAGTCATTGTATGAGGCAATAAAGCCAAGGAATTCTTGTTCCACTCTCACTCCACTCTACCATTACCCTCCTCTTCAGTCTCTTAGGTTAACATATTGTGGATCATCATTTAGATCCCTCCATTTGGATTTATTTCCCAATCTCAAAACTCTTCACATTGAATCCAGCGACTACTTTGAAGCTATCTCAGTGTCAGATGGGAAATCTCTTGAGGAACTAACATCTTTATCTATTCGTAATTGTGGTAGTTTTGTATCTTTCCCAAATGATGGACTTATTGCTCCCAAGCTGAGTTCATTGCGGATTGCTAATTGCCGTAAATTGAAATGGTTGCCAGAGAAGATGGCTATCCTCTCAGCTTTGAATGAATTGGAAATCATAGATTGTCCGTTGCTAGAACCTTTTCCTGAAGATGCACGTGAACGTAGTCTGCCTGTTACTTTGTCTAGTCTTGTTATATCGTATGATGAACTTTTAAGGATGAAATGGAATTGGCAAACATTACCCCATCTTACCTATCTTTCTATTTCTGGTAATGAAGAAGATATGGAGTCATTTCCGGAGGAAGGGCTACTGCCTACCACTATTACCTCTCTTAGTATCTCTTTTTTTTCAAAACTTAGAGGGCTGGACAAAAATGGGCTTACACAACTCACCTCCTTGCAAACACTTGGAGTCTTGTTTTGCCCTGAGTTGGAGACATTGTCAGAAGAAGGGTTTCCAACCTCCCTCACCTCTTTGAGCATACGGCGTTGTCCTCTGGTGAAGAAAAAGTACGACCCAAAGGAGAGTGGGAATGAGGAGTACTGGAACAACATTAGTCACATACACCATGTCATTTTCTCATGATGAGCTTGCATTTGCGACATAATCTCAGGTTTGTTTGATTAACTTATCATTCTTCCATTTTATTTATGTATAATACTATAGGACCTGCTCTGCTCTTAGTCTGTACAGTTGTTGTTTTTGTTTAGAGTCTGCCTTGGCTTGTTTCTTTTCAAGGAATCTCTGTTTTTATTAAAATAGAGATTAAATGTTTGTAAATATATTTGTGAACAAGTGTTAATAATTCATTGGTGAATTTGTTAATAATTAGAAGAATCCCCTCTTTTATTGTGGTCTATTCAATTTATGTCTGCTTAATATGCAGGAAGGAAGGAAGGAAGGAGGTATATTCCATGGCATGACACAAGCAGTGTTGTGTTGGTGTAATCACACTTTGCCATAATAAACTTGGGAAGACCTCACTCATCATGGACATGTCACCTTCATCTCATCTCATCTACTGTTATTTTATAAATACAAAAATCCTAAGTTTTAGAAAGTGATTTTAAGTTTTAAAAAATCAAAGGATTATATTGGAATCAATATTAAACATGAATGAGTCTCTTTATAATAAATTATATTATCCTCATAAAAATGTTAATTACAACTACACAACAACAAGGTCAAATCATTCCCATTAAACTGGATTGATCAATCATCCTATAAATTTATATCAGACAGTGATTTATGCTCTACAGTCTATAAACCTAAGATTATCTTCATATAGAATCCACATCAGAAGGAAGAAGGAAAAATTATGCTCTTGTTACAAGTGCTACCAACAATAACTACTAAAAAAATTAGTAATCTGGTTTATTGTGTTTTCTCACAAAATAAATTGAGTGATTAATTTACCAGCCAATTAAGATCATGGCCACAACTCAAACCAAATAAGTAAACTCTTAATTTTTTCTTAATTACTTACTGATTTGGTTTGGTGCTCAAATCGATAAACTTGGAATTGTAAATTTTTATAGAACTTTCAAATTTAATATTGGTCAAATCCTACTTTTCACACATGCATTGCCCAATTATTTAAAATATAAAAATCGAAATAATATAGTTATTAATATTTATTTATTCAGTTAAATACAAAGTGGAATTAGTTAATTAGTTATCATCTCTGCCTCTTGACAACAATCTCTATCTTCATCATCAAATTAGAGAAGGTTTAAAATTTACTTATTATATTCACTATTGTTAGAATCATGAGTCTACTAATAAACAATATTATTGTAATGGAATTCATTAAAAGATCAAAATTAACAAACATTAATAAATATAATAAGTTTGTCTATAAATTAGAACTTTGGGACCATTTGCAAAGGCAGTAAAATAGTGTTTTATAATAACAAGAAGACAAACAAATCAAGGAGACACTCAGTCAATATTATATAGTTAATTGTACAAATACTGTCAAATTAAATAGCATTGGATGAATAGAAAAGAAGAAGTAAGCATGTGCTAATCTGATTACCATAATTTATATGGCAATAAAATATTATAACATTGAAATCAAAAGAAGCATTAGATACCATCGTTTCCATTACTTACCTCATTCTTTGACTACTCTTTTGCTCTCAGTCTCTCCTATAGAGCTTCCTCTCTGAATCTTTGACTATTGTGTGTAGTAACTGAGCTTGTTACCGATGACTGAGCTTGTGATCGGTGCTGTTATCTCTGCTTCTTTTGATTTTTTGCTTGAAAAGATTGCATCTCCATATGCTGAAGAGCTCTTCTTCAAAGGAAAAAATGAAAGTGCTGTTTTTGAGAGGCTTTTCAAGTTGAAGTCAACCTTCAATACTCTTGCTGCGGTTCGATTTGAGGTGGAAAACAAGAGAATCAAAAACCCTGCTGTGGAGAAGTGGCTGGACGATCTTCTGGATGCTGTTGATGATGCTGAAGACTACTTTGGCGATATTGCATACGATGCTATGAAACCTGGCAAAGCTGATGAGTCAAAGAAAGCAAAAAGGAAGACAATTAGTAAGTTACTCTCTCGTTTCTCTAAATCTTCCAATTCAACTAATCGTGTAAGGAATGCTAATATGGAAGAGATTCTTAAGAGGTTGGAGTACTTAGCCAATCAGATTGGAAACTTGAATCTTGAAAAGAATGTTGTCGAGATGAAACCTTTAGAAAGTTCACGTGCAAAGACTTCTCTACCAGATGAACCTGAACTATATGGTAGAAAGACTGACGAAGAGGCTTTGATGAAGTTGTTGATGTCAGATGAAGATAGTAGTGAGAAGATATGTGTCATTCCCATAGTGGGAATGGGTGGGATTGGGAAAACTACCCTTGCTCAAACCCTTTTCAACAATGAAGGAGTGACAAAGATGTTTGAACTTAAGACATGGGTGTATGTGTCTGATAAATTTGATGCCATAGCTGTGACAAAAACTCTCCTTCAAGAAGTAGCCCCGGGTAATGCTTGCAGTGACATGAATTTGAATTCACTTCAGATTAATTTGTCAAATAAGTTAAAGGGAAAGAAGTTTTTGATTGTTCTAGATGATGTTTGGGAAGATGATTATGTTCAGTGGACAGACATGATGAAGCCTTTCAAAGACGGTGCAAGAGGCAGCAAAATAATGGTAACAACAAGAAATGAAAAAGTTGCGGATATCATTCGAACTGTTGATACGCACCATCTTAGAGAATTATCAGAAGATGAGTGTTGGGCACTATTTGTGAAGCATGCTTCTAGTGGCAACTCTAGAATGTTTATTGTGAACCCAAAATTAGAAAGGATCGGCAAAGAAATTTCCAAGAAATGTAATGGTTTACCTTTAGCTGCTAAAGTTCTTGGAGGTCTCTTGAGATCAACATGGGATGCTGAGAGATGGGAACAAATAGCAAATAATAATATTTGGGAGCTAACACATGAAAGGAGCAAAATTGTTCCAGCTGTTTTGGAATTGAGCTACTACTATCTCCCCCCACACTTGAAAGGGTGTTTTTCTTATTGTTCAATATTCCCAAAAGGCTATGAATTTCGAAGAGAGGACTTGGTCTTAATATGGATGGCTGAAAATCTTGTGCAACATTTTGAAAAGAGTAGAAAAATGGAAGAAGTTGGCTGTGAGTATTTTGATGATTTAGTATCCATGTCATTTTTTGTAAAGACAAAGACCTGGAGTGGTACATCATTTGTCATGGATGATCTTATTGTTGATTTGGCTAGAACTATATCTGGAAAATACAGATGTTGTTTGTTAGAGCAAAATGGGGACATTGATAAGCTTGAGAAGAAGACACGTCACCTTGGATGTGTCAAGGAACTTTATACTGATAACAAGATATCTAGCTATGATTTTGAAGCTACTCGTTTACGAACCTTTTTAACATTAGGTTCAAGATTTTTTGAAGTCAATATTTCCAAGGAAGTAGTGGAGAATTTGCTACCGATGTTGAAATGTTTGAGAGTTCTATCTTTCTGTGGTCTTCATATAACTGAGTTATCTGATTCAATTGGTGAACTAAAACATCTTCGCTATTTAGATCTTTCTGGCACGAAGATTGTGATGTTGCCCGAATCTGTAAGTGTATTATACAATTTACAGACATTGAAGTTAGAAAATTGTCATCGACTTAAAACTTGGCCTAAAGATATGCATCGTCTCATTAATTTGAGGCATCTTATTGTAAGTGGAAGTAGACTAGTTGAGATGCCAAGTCAAATAAGTAAATTGAGGAATCTCCAAATGTTGACAACTTTTGTTGTGGGGAAGAATAGTGGCGCAACAATAGAAGAGTTGGCAGTTTTTCAATGTCTACGTGGAGAACTTTCCATTAAGAAGTTAGAAAATGTGGTCAATATTACAAAAGTATCCAATCAAGTCAATCTTCTGAATAAGAATCAACTTGAGAAATTGAATTTGGCATGGAGTGTGAATAATGTTGTTGTTGATCAAAAACATGAAGAGAGTGTGTTAGAAATGCTTGCACCTAACACAAAGTTGAAGCAGCTCAAAATTCTTAATTACCCGGGCACAAAATTTCCAAACTGGGTTGGGAATGATTCATTTAGCAACATTTATGAAGTAAGGCTTGATGGTTGTAGGCATTGCTCTAGTTTGCCACCCTTTGGGCAACTTCCTTTCCTAAAAGATCTTTACATTTCAGAATTCAGTTCGGTAGTGACAGTGGGAGCTGAGTTTTACGGGAATAGTTCTGCTAGAAAGCCATTTTCATCATTGGAAACATTAAGCTTCAGCAACATGTCATCATGGGAGCAATGGCATTCAATGCAAACTGAAGAAGCAACAACATATGGGAAGCTCAAAACACTTACGATCAATCATTGTCCTAAGCTCATCAGAGATTTGCCTCGCTTCCTTCCTTCATTAGCATATATTAGAATTGTAGGACATGAGGAACATTCATTATTAAGTCTCCCAAGATTACCATGTGTCACAAAAATGAGAATTCATCACTTGGAGAATTCAGATATATTGTACAAGGCAACAAATCCAACAAATCCTTCTTCCAGTTCTACAGGATGTTTCCCTTCCACTCTTCAGGAGCTTCGTTTGTTGTCTTGCGGGTCATCGTTTAGATCTCTCAATATGGATTTGTTTCCCAATCTCAAAACTCTTGAAATTGCTTTCAGCCACCATATTGAAGTTGTCTCAATGTCCGATGGGAAATCTCTAGAGGAACTAACATCTTTAACTATCCGAGGTTGTAACAATTTTGTATCTTTCCCAGATGGTGGACTTATTGCTCCCAAGCTGAGTGAGTTTATCATTCGCGATTGCTCTAAATTGAAGTGGTTGCCAAAGAAGATGACTTCCCTCCTATCATTAGAGTCATTGGCAATCGTAGATTGTCCTTTGATGGAGACTTTCCCTAAAGGTGAAGGTGGTCTGCCTGTTAGTTTGTCTACGCTTGAAATATCATGTGATGTATTTCAGAGGATGAAATGCAATTGCCAAACATTACCCCATCTTACCAATCTTTCTATTGGTGGAAATTTTAGTGAAGATGTAGAATCATTCCCGGTGAAAGGGCTACTACCTACCACTATTACCTCTCTTGAAATATGGGGATTTTCAGAACTTAGAGGTTTAGACAAAAATGGGCTCGGACAACTCACCTCGTTGCAAACACTTTCAATCTTGTTTTGCCCCGAGTTGCAAACATTGTCAGAAGAAGGATTTCCAGCCTCCCTCACTTCTTTAACCATAAAATATTGTCCTCTTGTAAAGAAAAAGTACGACCCCAAGGAGAGTGGGAATGAGGAGTACTGGACCAAGATTAGTCACATACCAAATGTCAAATTCTAAGGCTAACATCCTAATAATCCACACAACAACTGATCCAGTTGATTATGATTGAGGTATGTATGTGTGATAGGAGCTACTTGTAATCTGTTGAGATGTTTTTGTTGTTTTTCTTCTTCATATCAGAAGTCAGACTTTAAAAGAGTATCTTCTTTCTTTCTTTCTTTCTAAATGAATCAATGGACCTATAAATTTTTACACTTTGGATTCACACTATTAAATCAAAATGCTTCAATTCAAAATATGCAAAAGTGTTATTCCACAATAAAATATATACATTATGTGTTTTCACTTTACTAGTGATAAAGTATAAATACTAAGGTGAGATTAAACACAGCTAAATGAGATTGAGTGAGCTGTTTTGTGACCAGAGAAAAAGTGTTTGATGAGACCAAGAAAGAAAAAGTATTTGATGAGACCAAAAGTTTGTCTGAAAAATAAGCCAAACAATATTACTTCTATTTGCTTTAACTTTTCCTCACAAATTCACTCTGTAAAATAATAGTGAGCGGTCAGTGGGCAGTGGCATATCTGATAAGCTTTTATGATCATACAATAACATTTAATACTATTATCATTTTCTCTCTAAGCTTTTTATTGAATTCTTATAGTAAAAGTACTGCAACAACTGAGCTACTGAAGTGAATTAAAACCATGGCTGAACTTGTGATTGGAGCCTTTCCCTCTACTTCCTTTGATTTTTTGCTGGAAAAGATTGCTTCTCCTTATGTTGAGGAATTTTTATTTAAGGGAAAAAATGAAACTTCTTCTGTTGTTTCTGAGAGGCTTTTCAAGTTGAAGTCAACCTTCAATTCTCTTGCTGCAATTCGGTTCGAAGTGGAGAACAAGAGAATCAAAAACCCTGCTGTGGAGAAGTGGCTGGACGATCCTCTGGATGTTGTTGATGATGCGGAGGACTTCTTTGGCGATATTGAATACGATGCTATGAAACCCAACAAAGTTGACGAGTCAAAGAAAGAAAAACAAAAGGCCATTAGTAAGTTACTCACTTGTTTCTCTAAGCCGTTTGGGCTTAGACAACTCACCTCACCTCTTTGGATGCATGTAATTGTCCTCTGCCCAATGAGAGTGGCTTTTACAAGATTGGTGGCCTACCCTCCCAAGTCTCAATTGCTTGATCATACAATCCAAACCAAACCAAACAGCAGCTCCCATTAATTTTTAATTGAGGGGTATGCATTTTCCTTGACAAAGTCTATGATATCTTGGAAAAGTAAGAAACACGATACCGTTTTGAAGGTCATTAATTAGCTGAAGCAGAATATAAGGCAATGGCCAATACTTACTGCTTCTGAAATTGTTTGGCTCTTATCTGTCCTCAAAGAGTTTAAAGTTGATCCCGTTTTCCATGAGAGAACCAAGCACATAGAAATTCATTGTCACTTGGTGATATTCTGACACGGTCATTGTTTCCAGCTCAGTTGAAGGTGTTTAAAGAGAGAAAATGAGCATATATATGATACAGCTATGTATTCTAGTTAGTTACTTTCTGTTACTTCTTTTACTTACTCATTATTAACATGTAGCTAAGCTAGCCTACTTGTATATAACTCATTTTCCATTGTAATTCTATTCTATCAATCAATAACATACTGCTATGTTCACATGTTTTTTTTATATGGTTGTTCTGTAATTTGCTATACAGTGTCTATCATAGCTGTATGTAACCACGGTTTTCCTCGGCCATAATTAAGTGAGGGCTATCAGATAATAAAGTTGGGAGGAGGTCACTTGTGGACATGTGACCTTCATCTCTTCTCTTCCTATGGTCAACTCTACAATGAAAAAAAGAGTATAAGTAATGTACTTACTGGTTTAATTGCAGCCAGGACAGGAGATAGTTATCAGCTCATTGGTTGTTAAAAAGTGGGAGTTAGAAAGTGATTTTGGTTGTTATACAAAACTCAGTAGATTGTGTGGGTCAATTTTTAAACTTTTTAAGTCATTTTAGATTGGAACTAATATTAAACTTGAAGTCATTAATGTTGATTCTAAGATGGGCATTGCATTGGTGCTAAAAATGAATGGTAAAATGGGTTAAAATGGTGCAATGGAATAACTTGCTCCCAAGTTTCTCAATACATTGTTATACTCATAAAAATGTTAATTACAATTACACAAGAAGATCAAATCATTCCCATTAAATTGGATTAGTTGAATAATTTGCAGCAGCTCACATAAGTTCCTCGGTTAGGATTCACTGTTTGACAAGCTTCCCAACCTTGGGATACTTGTGGATGAACTTATCCTCCAAAACATGAAGCTCATCAGCACCCAAATCATCAAGACTGTCATTCATGTCTTGAGGCTTGAAAGAAACGAGAGCTGATGCTCTACTAGCTTCCTTCCCTCTAAACCTTGCGTACGGCCCTCCAAGAGTTGCATTGATTTATGTGGAATTATGGATTGTATAAAAGGAGTTGGCAGTCCTTATTTCTGAGATAACACAAGTATTGAGATTCAAGTATTTTACAATTTGGTTTGTTTTGCTATGTTGGAATTTTTAAGTGAAGTATTTCAGATGTTGAAATGTCTATTGTTTCCAGATTTAATGACCAAAATAATTCACTTCAGAATGCTCATTAATGCCTTGGTTTTTATGATTGTCCTTTCCTTTGGTTTTTCTCCTTAGATTAGTAGTCAAGTTCTCCAGCTATAAAACTAATCAAAAGCTTAAGCTTGAATGAAAAATGTAATGTTGTATTATTGTTCATTAATGACTTTAATTTGTATTTTGTTTTTGCAATATAATCTAACTAAGTGAATAGCAAACACAGCTGATTGAGTGAGTGAGCTGTTTTGCATTGAGAGAAAAGTGAATAAGAAACACAAATGGCCTACCAAACCAATTATTTGCTGAGAATAAGCCAAAGAATATTACTTTTATTTGCTCTATCTTTTCCTCACAAACTCACACTGTATATTTATTTTCTTTTTGTGATATCATTATTCAATTACTATTGATTATTCATTTAGTATATTCAGAGGCAAATAATATTGATAATTAGGTGAATACATGAACCTTGGTGAATAAAAGTCTTATCTATTTCTCTTTTCTTGATTATTTTCTACTTTTGTAAAAGTGTGATTGATTATGAGAGGTTTGTACTCCACTGGGCAGTGGCATATGTGCTAAGATTATTCCATTCCTCTTCCATTGCCATTTGCTCTCTAAGCTTTCTCTGTACTTTTATTGTTACAGTACTGCAACAGCTGAGCTACTGAAGTACTGAATTAAAGCATGGCTGAACTTGTGATTGAAGCTTTTCTCTCTGCTTCCTTTGATTTTTTGCTGGAAAAGATTACGTCCCCTTATGTTGAGGACTTCTTCTTCAAGGGGAAAAACGAAAGTTCATCTGTTGTTTCTGAGAGGCTTTTCAAGTTGAAGTCAACCTTCAATTGTCTTGCTGCGGTTTGCATTGAGGTGGAGAACAAAAGAATCAAAAACCCTGCTGTGGAGAAGTGGCTGGACAATCTTCTGGATGCTGTCGATGATGCTGAGGACTTCTTTGGCGATATTGAATATGATGCTATGAAACCCAAGAATGTCGAGTTGAAGAAAGAAAAACGAAAGGCAATTAGCAAGTTACTCAGTTGTTGCTCTAAACCTTCTAATTCAGCTGATTGTGAAAGGAATGCCAAGATGGAAGCGATTCTTAAGAGGTTGGAGCACTTAGCCGATCAGATCGGAAAGTTGAATCTTGAAAAGAATGTTGGTGAGGTGAAACCATCTGAAAGCTCACGTGCGAAGACTTCTCTGCCAGATGAACCTGAATTATACGGTAGAAAGACTGACGAAGATGCTTTGATGAAGTTGTTGATGTCCGATGATGTAGGTAGTTCAAAGATATGTGTCATTCCAATATGTGGAATGGGAGGGGTCGGAAAAACTACCCTTGCTCAAACACTTTTCAACAATGAAGGAGTGACAAAGATGTTTGAACCTAAGGCATGGGTGTATGTGTCTGATAAATTTGATGCCATGGCTGTGACAAAAAGCATTCTTCAACAAGTTGCTCCGAGTGAAACTTCAAGTGACATGGATTTTAATTTACTTCAAGTTAATTTGACAAAGAAGTTAACCGGAAAGAAGTTTTTGATTGTTTTAGACGATTTTTGGAAAGATGATTATGTTCAGTGGACAGAATTGATAAAGCCTTTCAACAGTGGGGCACGAGGCAGCAAAATAATAGTAACAACAAGAAATCGAAAAGTTGCAGATACCATTCGAACTGTTGATGCACACCATCTTAGTGAATTAACAGAAGATGAGTGTTGGAAACTATTTGCAAAGCACGCATCTTGTGGAAATCTTGAATTAGAACGTTTTGGCAGAGTAATCGCTAAAAAATGTAACGGTTTGCCTTTAGCTGCCAAAGTTCTAGGAGGCCTCTTGAGATCAACAGATGATGCTGAGAAATGGAAACAAATAGCCAATAGTAATCTTTGGGAGCTCCAAGATAAAAGAAGTGAGAGTCTTCCAGCTGCATTAGAAGTAAGCTATTTTTATCTTCCTCCATACTTGAAAGGGTGTTTTTCTTATTGTTCAATATTCCCAAAAGGCTATGAATTTAAAAGAGAGGAGTTGGTGTTAATATGGATGGCTGAAAACCTTGTGCAGTATTCCAAGAGGAATAGGAGAATCGAAGAAGTTGGTCGTGAGTATTTTGATGATTTAGTATCTTTCTCATTTTTGCAACCGAGTAAGTGGGGGGGGTCTTGTTTTGTTATGCATGATCTTATAGTTGATTTGGCCAGAACTATTTCTGGAAAATACAGTTGTTTGTTGGAGCAAACTGACAACATTGATAGGCTTGAGAAGAAGACACGTCACCTTGGATGTGTCAAGGAACTTTATGCTGATAATAAGATAGCTAGCTATGATTTTGGAGCCACACGTTTGCGAACCTTTTTAACATTATTAGGTTCAAGTTCATCTGAAATAATTTTTTCTAACGAAGTAGTGCAGAATCTGCTATCGATGTTGAAATGTTTGAGAGTCCTATCTTTTCGTGATCTTCATCATATGGATTGGTTATCTAATTCAATTGGTGAGCTGAAACATCTTCGCTATTTAGATGTTTCTTTCACCGAGATTGTGACACTGCCTGAATCTGTAACTGTATTATACAATTTACAAATACTGAAATTAGAAAATTGTCACCGACTTGAAGCTTTACCCAAAGATATGCATCGTCTCATTAATTTGAGACATCTTATTATTAGTGGAAATAGCCTAGTTGAGATGCCATGTCAAATAAGTAAACTGACGAATCTCCAAACATTGACAACTTTTGTTGTGGGGAAGGGTAGTGGGGCTAAAATAGAAGAGTTGGAAAAACTTCATAGTCTACACGGAAAGCTTTCCATTAAGAAGTTAGAAAATGTGGTCAATATTGCAAAAGCACCGGTTCAAGTAAATGTACAAGAAAAGAATCAACTTGAGAAATTGACGTTGGAATGGAGTGTTAATGAGGATGTTGTTGATCCAAAACATGGAGAGGGTGTGCTTGAAATGCTTTCACCTAACAAAACATTGAAAGAGCTCGAGATTATCTACTATCCTGGCAAAATATTTCCAAATTGGGTTGGGAATGATTTTTTTAGCAACATTACTAAAGTAACTCTTTATGATTGTGAGCATTGCTCCTATTTGCCACCCTTTGGGCAACTTCCTTTGCTAAAACATCTTTCCATCTCAAGATGCAATTCGGTAGTGACAGTGGGTGCTGAGTTTTACGGGAATTGTTTGGCAAGAAAGCCATTTTCATCCTTGGAAACATTAAGTTTTAGTAAGATGCCATCATGGGAGAAATGGCAGTCAATGCAAATTGAAGAAGCAACAACATATGGGAAGCTCAAAACACTTAAAATGGTTAATTGTTCTAAGCTCGTCGGAGATCTGCCTCGCTTCCTTCCTTCACTGATAAGTTTGGAAATTTGGAATTTGGAGAATTTGGAGTCATGGTATGAGGCAATAAAGCCAAGAAAACCTTGTTCCACTCTCACTCCACTCTACCATTACCCTCCTCTTCAGTCTCTTACATTGTTGTTTTGTGGATCATCCTTCAAATCCCTCAATATGGATTTATTTCCTAATCTAAAAACTCTTGAGATTGAATGTAACGACTACTTTGAAGCTATCTCAGTGTCAGATGGGAAATCTCTTGAGGAACTAACATTTTTACTTATCGAGAATTGTGGTAGTTTTGTATCTTTCCCAAATGGTGGACTTATTGCTCCCAAGCTGAGTGATTTGCAGATTTTTAATTGCCCTAAATTGAAGTGGTTGCCAGAGAAGATGACTTCCCTCTCATCTCTAAAGTCGTTGACAATCATAGGTTGTCCATTGATAGAGACTTCGCCTGAAAATGGTATGCCTGCTAGTTTGTCTGAACTCTTTATATCCTATGATGAATTTTTGAGGATGAAATGGAATTGGCAAGCATTACCCCATCTTATCCATCTTACTATTTCTGGATATGGTAATGAAGAAGATATGGAATCATTTCCGGAGGAAGGGCTACTGCCTACCACTATTTCCCATCTTGGTATCAAGGATTTTGCAAAACTTAGAGGGCTGGACAAAAATGGGCTTACACAACTCACCTACTTGGAAACACTTGAGATCTTCAACTGCCTTGAGTTGGAGACATTGTCAGAAGAAGGGTTCCCAACCTCCCTGACCTCTTTGGAGATATATGATTGTCCTTTGGTTTTAGAAAAGTACTCTCAGAAGGAGAGTGGGAATGAGGAGTACTGGAACAAGATTAGTCACATACCCAATGTCACAATTTACTAATTGAGCTTGCATTTACCACATATGATCTCAGGTTTGTTTGATTAACTTATCGTTCTTCCATTTTACTTATTTTTTATTTATGTATGTATAATACTATAGGACCTGCTCTGCTCTGCTCCTAATCTGTAGAGATGTTTTTGTTGTTTTTCTTCACTCTGCCTTCTTTCTTTTCAATAAATCTTTGTTTTTAATAAAATAAAGATCAGATCTTTATTTATATACTTGATACCTCGTATTCATATATATGAACAAGTGTTAATAATTCATCGGTCAATTTGTTTTGACAGACCTTAGCAGAAGAATCCCTTGTTTTATGGTCTATTCATTACAGTTTCCAATATCTGTTTGAGGTATGGAACAATTTCCAATTCAAGTGTGTTTATTTTATTTTATTTATCTGAATATATGCTTTTGCTGTTTTTCAAAATGAGTAATGAGGTAGCTTCTATGGCATGAAACAAGTTTGTTATATAATAGTATTTGTGGTTGGTTTGCACTTGTTTTGTTTGTTTGGTTTGTGTGTTTTAGTATTCTTCTGGTTATTTTCTTATTATTAATGATGTTTGAGATGTTTTCTTTATGTCTTTGTTGTGTAATTACACTTGCCATAATAGTGTTTCAACTTGTATTGTAACCATAAACATACCTCAACATTGAGTATTGGTTCTTCAATGTTTGAATCACTATCAAACCTTCCAAGCATCCAAAATATAATAGTATGGACAAAAATGATTATTGAGAGCAATTCCATCATACTATTTCATGCCACCCATTATATATCATATATATATATATCAATTACACTCAAAATTTCTGACATATTTTGGGTTCATAATACTAGTGGTGGTAGATTATAATTTAATGGGTCAATCCATAACCATTAAGGTGCTATTATGGTTTCAATTACATAATAGGCACTATACCATGCATATAAATATACAGTTATCCTTATCGACACAGTGAGAGCAACGCTTAATTATGTAAGTCCATATAAAATATTCTAACATTCTCTTACTTGGATTACATAATTACATCAATATGTGCTCACTAAGCAATAGTGTCAACACACATAAATCTCAAGAAACACTAATGTCCATAAAACTTATTATGCATCATATTGTATCAACAGGATACAAATATAATACATAACAAGACATCTGAGATTCATATAACACGAGGATAACTACTGATCTGGATCCACTCAATCATAGCACCGAGACTAAGCTACTGGCTCGCATCAACAAGTGTGCACACATAACATCAAAGAGTTATCCAGAATATGCATGTATTCAACAACCAATAGAAATTCTTAACATGTCTATCATATATGAAAACAATGACTACCACTGACCATATACTTATAACAATACAAACATGAAATGAATTCTTAGTACACACGTTCAGTTAAGCTGTGTCGGTGTAGTCGTTGACATGTCTGTAAATACGTGTTATGATACTAATAGAGAACCCCACAACTTTCTCTATATACATGGAATTCAGACTGTGCTTTCTTTCTTTATTTTTCAATGAATGTGTGATGATATTTTATTAAAATTTAAAGCTTTATATACATATTTTTCAATGAATGGTTAACCACTTATGCCAGATCATGATTTTCACCTTCAATCTATCTCTAATGCAGGGAGGTTTTTTAGGAAGGCAGCAAAAAGATAGCTTCCACAACATGAAACATGCAATGTTTGTGTTAGATTGTAATTTGGTTTGTTATAGTATTCGTGGTTGGTTTAGACTTGTTTTGTTTGTTTGGTTTATGTGTTTAGTATCGTCTGGTTTTTCTTCTATCATTCATGTTGTTTGAGATGTTTCCTTTACATCGTTTTTGTGTAATTTTCTATAATCACGGTTTTACTCGGCCATAAGTGAGGGCTGTGAATAAACTTGGGAAGAGGCCACTCATGGACATGTGACCTTCGTCTCTTCTTATGATCGACTCTACAATGAAATCCACAGTTTAAAAGGAAGATTTTACTCTGTTCTATTTTGTTCAGTGTGTGTTTGTAGCATAATATTATAACAATATAAGATTTGAATAAAACAAACAATCATGATAACAACAACAACATGTGTTTGTTTTAAGCTTTGTTACCTTATCGTCTGAGTAGACTCAAAAATGGATTCATGGTTCTTCTTCCTCTTAATGGAGTTTGTTTGGCCAATTAAGAACATCCTGAACAAAATCATTTTATCAAACAGTTAGAGATCACAAACCAATATATGTATTATTACTTCATCCCATATTGGACAAGAACCAACTCAACCCAACTTCCACTTTTTCTTTAATGCATTTCTATAATACAAACACATTTTTTAATGCATAAAAGGTCAGTTTTAATGCATAAAAAGGTCAGTTTTGAAAATGCTACAAACTTAATTTTTTATAATTATATATAGAATAGAGTATATATAATGGTGGGTCATGCTCAAATTGAAGCACATCCATTTTTTTTATTTTCCTAAGTTTCTTTTTTGTAACAATGTTCATACAATTAAGAATAAGAATCTTATACAAATAAAAAGATACATAGGAATTATGAACTAAAAATAATAACACAAAAGTCTTACAAGTGAGAAAGGAATTAATTTGGTGGTTCCATATGTCTAAACAAGGATGGCCTACCTGAGTTGAAAAGGATGGCATGTGAAAAAAAACACACATCTTTAAAAAAAGAATAATATAATATAATGGTTTTGGCTGTTGTTGTACCCCACAGAGCAGGGGCATATGTGATAAGATTTTTTGACCATCTTCTCTCATATTTGCTATCATTCCAATATTCCATTGCCATTTTCTCTCTAAGCTTTTTTCTGAAACAAACTAGCTAGCTACTGAAGTGAAGTGAAACATGGCTGAACTTGTGATTGGTGCTTTTCTCTCTGCTTCCTTTGATCTTTTGCTGAAAAAGATTGCTTCTCCTTATGTTAAAGACTTCTTCTTCAATGGAGAAAATGAAAGGCTTTTCAAGTTGAAATCAACATTCAATTCTCTTGCTGCGGTTCGCTTTGAAGTGGAGAACAAGAGAATCAAAAACCCTGCTGTGGAGAAGTGGCTGGACGATCTTCTGGACGCTGTTGATGATGCTGAGGACTTCTTTGGTGATATTGAATATGATGCTATGAAACCCAACAAAGTTGATGAGTCAAAGAAAGAAAAACAAAAGGCAATTAGTAAGTTACTCTCTTGTTTCTCCAAGCCTTCTCATTCAATTGATCGTGCAAGAAATGGCAATATGGAAGAGATTCTTAAGAGGTTGGAGTACTTAGCCAATCAGATTGGAAACTTGAATCTTGAAAAGAATGTTGTCGAGGTGAAACCATCAGAAAGTTCACGTGTGAAGACTTCTCTACCAGATGAACCTGAACTTTATGGTAGAAAGACGGACGAAGATGCTTTGATGAAGTTGTTGATGTCCGACGAAGATAGTAGTGAGAAGATATGTGTCATTCCCATAGTGGGAATGGGTGGAATTGGGAAAACTACCCTTGCTCAAACTCTTTTCAATAATGAACAAGTGAAGAAGAAGTTTGAATCTAGAGCTTGGGTGTATGTTTCAGATAAATTTGATTCCACGGCTATGACAAAAACTCTCCTTCAAGAATTAGCCCCGGGTGATGCTAATGAGATGAATTTGAATTCACTTCAGGTTAATTTGTCAAATAAGTTAATGGGAAAGAAGTTTTTGATTGTTTTAGACGATGTTTGGGAAGATGATTATGCTCAGTGGACAGAAGTGATGAAGCCTTTTAATGGTGGGGCAAAAGGCAGCAAAATACTAGTAACAACAAGAAATGGAAAAGTTGCAGATACCATTCGAACTGTTGATATACATCATCTTAGAGAATTATCAAAAGATGATTGTTGGGCACTATTTGTGAAGCACGCTTCTAGTGGCAACTCAAGAAAGTTTATTGAGAACCCAAAATTAGAAACTATTGGCAAACAAATTTCCAACAAATGTAATGGTTTACCTTTAGCTGCAAAAGTTCTAGGAGGCATCTTGAGATCAACATTGGATGTATGGAGATGGGAAAAAATTGCTAGGAACAATATTTGGGAGCTTACACGTGAAAGGAGAGAGAGCCTTCCTGCTGCCTTAGAAGTGAGCTACTACTATCTTCCTCCACACTTGAAAGGGTGTTTCGCTTTTTGTTCAATATTCCCAAAAGGCTATCAATTTCAAAGAGAAGAGTTGGTCTTATTATGGATGGCAGAAAATCTTGTCATGCACTCCAAGGGGAATAGAAGAATGGAAGAAGTTGGCGGTGAGTATTTTGATGATTTAGTATCTATGTCATTTTTTGTAAAATCTTGGGATAGGAGAGGTTCATCTTGTTTTGTGATACATGATCTTCTTGTGGATTTGGCTAAAATTGTTTCTGGAAAATATAGTTCATTATTAGAGCACAATGAAGACATTGTTACATTTGAGAAGAAGACTCGTCACCTCGGATGTGTTATGGAACATTCTTCTGATAACAAGGTATCTAGCTATGATTTTGAAGCAACAAATTTGCGAACCTTTTTAACATTATTAGGTTCAAGGTATTGTGAAATCAATATTTCTAAGGAAGTAGTGCAGAATCTACTATCTATGTTGAAATGTTTGAGAGTTCTATCTTTCCGTGGTCTTTATATAACTCAGCTATCTAATTCAATTGGTGAACTAAAACATCTTCGCTATTTAGATCTTTCTTGCACCATGATTGTGACGTTGCCTAACTCTGTAACTGTATTATACAATTTACAAACACTGAAATTAGAAAAGTGTCACCAACTTGAAGCTCTTCCCAAAGATATGAATCATCTCATTAATTTGAGACATCTTATTATCAGTGGAGATAGCCTAGTTGAGATGCCATGTCAAATAAGTAAATTGAGGGATCTCCAACTATTGACAACTTTTGTTGTGGGGAAGGATAGTGGCGCTAAAATGGAAGAGTTGGCAGAACTTCAAAGTCTACACGGAGAGCTTTCCATTAAGAAGTTAGAAAATGTGGTCAATATTAATCAAGTCAAGGTAATGGAGAAAAAGCAACTTGACAAACTGAGTTTGGCATGGAGTGGTGTTAATGATGTTGTTGTTGATCCAAAACATGGAGAGGATGTGCTTGAAATACTTTCACCAAACACATTGTTAAAGCAACTCAGAATTAGTAATTACCCAGGCACAAAATTTCCAAATTGGGTTGGGAATGATTCGTTTAGCAACATTGCTGAAGTAAGGCTTGATGGATGTAAGCATTGCTCCTATTTGCCACCCTTTGGGCTACTTCCTTTGCTAAAAGATCTTTCCATCTCAAAATGCAACTCAGTAGTGACGGTGGGTGCTGAGTTTTATGGGAACAGCTCTGTGAGAAAGCCATTTTCATCATTGGAAACATTAAGCTTCAGCAACATGTTATCATGGGAGCAATGGCACTCAATGCAAACTGAAGAGGCAACAACATATGGAAAGCTCAAAACACTTGATATCTTTGATTGTCCTAAGCTCGTCGGAGATTTGCCTCGCTTCCTTCCTTCATTAACATATATGAAAATCCAAGGACACAAGAAGCGTGCCTTGTTAAGTCTGCCAAAATTACCATGTGTCACACAAATGATTATTAAGAATTTGGAGAATTGGGAGTCATTGTACGAGGCAATAAAGCCAAGGATTCCTTGTTCCACTTCTACTTTCGGTGGATGTTTGCCTTCTAGTACTCTCACTCCACTCTACCATTACCCTCCTCTTCAATACCTTTACTTAAGAAATTGTGGATCATCCTTCAAATCTCTCGATATGGATTTATTTCCCAATCTCAAAACTCTTTATATTGCATCCAGCCACTATTTTGAAGCTCTCTTAATGTCCAATGGGCAATCTCTTGAGGAACTAACATCTTTTTTTATCGAGGATTGTGGTAGTTTTGTATCTTTTCCAAATGGTGGACTTATTGCACCCAAGTTGAGTGAGTTCCACATTAGTAAATGCCCGAAATTGAGGTGGTTGCCAGAGAAGATGACTTCCCTCTCGGCTTTAAAGCATTTCAATATCACAGATTGTCCTTTGATAGAGCCTTTCCCTGGAGGTGAAGGTGGTCTTCCTGTTAGTTTGTGTGAGCTTGATATATCATGTGATGTATTTTTGAGGATGAAATGGAATAGGCAAACATTTCCACATCTTACCTCTCTTCGTATTGATGGAAGAGAAGAAGACATGGAATCCTTTCCGGAGGAAGGGCTACTGCCTACCACTATTTCCCATCTCGAAATATGGAGATTTTCAAAACTTAAAGGCCTGGACAAAAATGGACTTACACAACTCACCTCCTTGCAAACACTTCAAATCCATGAATGCCTTGAGTTGGAGACATTGTCAGAAGAAGGATTTCCAACCTCCCTCACCTCTTTATGGATAGATGACTGTCCTCTGGTGAACAAAAAGTACGACCCGAAAGAGAGTGGGAATGAGGAGTACTGGAACAAGATTAGTCACATACCAAATGTCACAATTGAATAATGAGCTTGCATTTACCATATCTCAGGTTTGTTTCATTAACATATTGCTCTGCCTTCTTTTCTTTTCCTTTCTCTTCCAATTAATAATGAGCATTTTCTTGAAAAATAAAACAAAAAATGTTAATGCTGAGCTTCAATCTTATGAGTTTTTCTCTTTTTCTTTTTCTGAAAGGATTTTTATGTGTTTTCCATGTACTAATGATGAAGTAGAAATATAAATTGTTAGTTATTGGAAAAATTTAATAAATCAATCAAATTAATTATCAAACTTTTCATTTTCTTGGTTGCAGAATATTACTTGACCTGAACTGAACTACCCTGACAGACCTTCATATCAGTTCAACCATGGTTTTCCTCGGACATATGTGAGGGTTATCAATAAACTTGGGAGGAGGTCAATCTGTGGAAGATTTTATATATAGAACAATGCTAAATTTATCAGCTCATTGGCTGTAAAAAAATGCTAAATTAGAGAGAGACAGAGTTTTAGAAATATGTAATAACAGTTAGAGATCACAAACCAATAAATTAGTTTCATCCCATATTGGACAAGAACCAACTCTAGTCCTAATCAATCAGAACACAACTCAACCCAACTTCCACCCCTTTTTATTATGCATTTCTATAATACAAACACATTTTATAATGCATAAACAGGTCAGTTTTGAAAATGCTATAAATAATTCTATTAGTTCATTTCAACTGGTACAAACTTAAATTTGGTAGCTACATTGTTAAAGGCACAACACAAGTTTTGTGGTGCCAAAGCCTTCTTTTCGTTATCGGTTATGAGTATGTAAATCATTTATAATTTCAATATTTTTTGTTATGACAATGTTTATTGTTGTTATAGAATGTTATTTTACAATTCTTTTAAAAAATTAAGAAAATTTACGGTGTCGAAAATAGGGATCAAAATGTTATGACTACAATGAACACCATTAAAAAAAGACTTTCCCACCATAGACTCTCTAATAATTATATATAGATTAGTATTTTTTATTTGTATATATATATAATGGTGGGTCATGGTCAAATTGAAGCACATCTAATTTATTCTTTCTCCTAAATTTCTTTTTTGTAAGCATGTTCACATATATGTTCACACAGTCAAAGCAGAACAATGTAAATTTGTAACAATGTTCACACAGTCAAAGCAGAACTTTTGTAGATTTTCAAAGAAAAATCAGATAAGTCATGTTTGTTAAAAGTCTTTATTACTCAACTATTAATAAGAATCTCACACAAAAGTCTTACAATTACAAGTGAGAAAGGAATTAATTTGGTGGTTGCATATGTCAAAACAAGGATGGCCTACCTGAGTTGAAAAGGATGGCATGTGAATATGATAAGCTTTTATCATCACTCATATTCCTCTCATTGCTCTCATATGTTTTCTAATCCATTCGTATATTTCCATTGATGTAAGCTACTGATCTGGATTGGAACATGGCTGAACTTGTGATCAGCGCTGTTATCTCTGCTTCTTTTGATTTTTTGCTGAAAAGGGTGGCATCTCCTTACTTGAAGGAGTTCCTCAAAGAAAATGAAAGTTCTGTTGTTTCTGAGAGACTTTTCAAGTTGAAGTCAATGTTAAACTGTCTAGCTGCAGTTCGTTTCGAAGTGGAGAACAAGAGAATCAAAAATCCTGCTGTGGAGAAGTGGCTGGACGATCTTCTGGATGCTATCGATGATGCTGAAGACTTCTTTGGTGATATTGAATACGATGCTATGAAACCCAACAATGAGTCAAAGAAAGCTAGAGGAAAGGCAAGTAAGTTACTCTCTCGTTTCTCTAAACCTTTTAACTCAGCTGATCATAAAAGGAACACTAACATAAGAAAGATTCTAAAGAGGTTAGAGTACTTAGCTAATCAAATTGGAAACTTGAATCTTGAAAAGAATGTTGATGAGGCGAAACCATCCGAAGGTTCACGTGTGAAGACTTCTCTGCCAGATGAACCTGAACTTTATGGTAGAAAGGCTGATGAAGATGTTTTGATGAAGTTGTTGATGTCTGATGATGTAGGTAGTTCAAAGATATGTGTCGTTCCAATATTGGGAATGGGCGGGGTTGGAAAAACCACCCTTGCTCAAACCCTTTTCAACAATGAAGGAGTGACAAAGATGTTTGAACTTAAGGCATGGGTGTATGTGTCTGATAAATTTGATGCCATGGCTGTGACGAAAAGCATTCTTCAACAAGTTGCTCCAGGTGAAGCTTCAAGTGACATGGATTTGAATTTGCTTCAAGTTAATTTGAAAAATAAGTTAACGAGAAAGAAATTCTTTATTGTTTTAGACGATTTTTGGAAAGATGATTATGTTCAGTGGACAGAATTGATGAAGCCTTTCGACAGTGGGGCAAGAGGCAGCAAAATAATAGTAACAACAAGAAATGGCAAAGTTGCAGATGTCATTGGAACTGTTGATGCACACCATCTTAGAGAATTATCAGAAGATGAGTGTTGGGCACTATTTGCAAAGCATGCTTCTAGTGGAAACTCTAGAAAGTTTATTGCAAACCCCAAATTAGAGAGTATTGGCAGAGAAATTGCTAAGAAATGTAATGGCTTGCCTTTAGCTGCCAAAGTTCTTGGAGGCCTCTTGAGATCGACGTTGGATCCTGAGCGATGGGTACAAATAGCAAAGAATACTATTTGGGAGCTCTCAGATAAAAGGAGCAAGGTTCTGCCTGCTGCTTTAGAAGTGAGTTATTACTATCTTCCTCCACACTTGAAGGGTTGCTTCGCTTTTTGTTCAATATTCCCAAAAGGTTATCAATTTCAAAGAGAGGAGTTGGTCTTATTATGGATGGCTGAAAATCTTGTAATGGATCCCGCAGGGAATAGAAGAATGGAAGAAGTTGGTGGTGAGCATTTTGATGATTTAGTATCTATGTCATTTTTTGTGAAAATAGAAACCTGGAGTGGTACATATTTTGTCATGCATGATCTTATAGTTGATTTGGCTAGAACTATTTCTGGAAAATACAGTTGTTTGTTGGAGCAAAATGACAACATTGATAGGCTTGAGAAGAAGGCACGTCACCTTGGATGTGTCATGGAACTTTATACTGATAATAAGATAGCTAGCCATGATTTTGGAGCTACACGTTTGCGAACCTTTTTATTAAGTTCAAGATATTCTGGAATCAGTATTTCTAAGGAAGAAGTGCAGAATCTACTTTCTATGTTGAAATGTTTAAGAGTTCTATCTTTTCGTGGTCTTCATATGGCTGAGTTATCTGATTCAATTGGTGAGCTGAAACATCTTCGCTATTTAGATCTTTCTTGCACCAAGATTATGACGTTGCCTGAATCTATAACTGTATTATACAATTTACAAACACTGAAATTGGAAAATTGTCACCAACTTAAAGCTCTACCCAAAGGTATGTATCATCTCATTAATTTGAGACATCTTATTATCAGTGGAAATAGCCTAGTAGAGATGCCAAGTCAAATAAGTAAATTGAAGGATCTCAAAATGTTGACAACTTTTGTTGTGGGGAAGGATAGCGGCGCTAAAATAGAAGAGTTGGCAGAACTTCAAAGTCTATATGGAGAACTTTCCATTAAGAAGTTAGAAAATGTGGTCAACATTACAAAAGCATCGAATCAA
Source organism: Cannabis sativa (assembly GCF_029168945.1). Lineage (NCBI taxonomy): Eukaryota > Viridiplantae > Streptophyta > Magnoliopsida > Rosales > Cannabaceae > Cannabis > Cannabis sativa. The sequence goes on from NC_083609.1 coordinate 60,937,895, forward strand.
GTCAATGTAATGGAGAAAAAGCAACTTGAAAAATTGTGTTTGGCATGGACTGGAGTTAATGATGTTGTTGTTGATCGAAAACAAGGGGAGGTTGTGCTTGAAATGCTTTCACCTAACACAGTGTTGAAGCAACTTGCAATTTTTAACTACCCTGGCGAAAAATTTCCAAATTGGGTTGGGAATGATTCGTTTAGAAACATTACTCAAGTAACTCTTAATGGGTGTAAGCATTGCTCCTATTTGCCTCCCTTTGGGAAACTTCCTCTGTTGACGCATCTTTCCATCTCAAGATTCAATTCTGTAGTGACAGTGGGTGCTGAGTTTTACGGGAATAGTTATGTGGGAAAGCCATTTCCATCATTGGAAAGTTTAAGCTTTTTGCACATGTCATCATGGGAGCAATGGCATTCAATGGAAACTGAAGAGGCAACAACATATGAGAAGCTCAAAACACTTCGGATCAATGATTGTCCTAAGCTCATCGGAGATTTGCCTCGCTTCCTTCCTTCATTAATAAGTATTGAAATTGGAGGTGACAAGGTGTGTCCCTTATTAAGTCTCCCAAGATCTCCACATGTCACAGAAATGATTATTAAGAATTTGGAGAATTCAGAGTCATTGTACGAGGCAGTAAAGCCAAGTAATCCTTGTTGCACTTCTACTTTCAGAGGATGTCTGCCTACCACTCTCACTCCACTCTACCATTACCCTCCTCTTCAGTCTCTTAGGTTAGAAAATTGTGGATCATCCTTCAAATCATTCCATCTGGATTTATTTCCCAATCTCAAATATCTTGAAATTGTAAACAGCCACTACTTTAAAGCTATCTTAGTGTCTGATGGGCAATCTCTTGAGGAACTAACATATTTAGGTATCAGGGACTGTGGTAGTTTTGTATCTTTCCCAAATGGCGGACTTATTGCTCCCAAGTTAAGTGAGTTTGAGATTATTAATTGTCCTAAATTGAAGTGGTTGCCAGAGAAGATGACTTCCTTCTCAGCTTTGGAGCGTTTGGAAATGAGAAATTGTCCATTGATAGAGACTTTCCCTGAAGGTGGTTTGCCTGTTAGTTTGCCTTGTCTTTGTATAACCTATTTTGTACTTTTGAGGATGGAATGGAATTGGAAAACATTACCCCATCTTACCACTCTTATTATTGATGGATATGGTAATGAAGAAGATATGGAATCATTTCCAGAGAAAGGGCTACTGCCTCCCACTATTACCCATCTCGGTATCTGTTATTTTGCAAAACTAAGAGGCTTGGACAAAAATGGACTTTCACAACTCACCTCCTTGCAAACACTTTACATTACCAACTGCCCTGAGTTGCAGACATTGTCAGAAGAAGGCTTTCCAACCTCCTTCACCTCTTTATACACCTACCAGTGTCCTCTGGTGGACAAAAAGTACGACCCAAAGAAGAGTGAGAATGAGGAGTACTGGAACAAGATTAGTCACATTCCTAATGTCACATTTCATACATAACAAGTGTGTTTATTATATTTTGTTTATCATTTAATGATTTGCTTCTTTGTTTGGGTTATAATAATCACATATGTTTTTGCTGTTTTTCTTTTAAATATTATAATTCAGACCTTTGCTTGTTGTGACTTTTTGAAAAAAGATATGTTCACACAAGTATGTATGAGTATGTTTGATTAATTTCGGATAAAAGAAGAAGAAGATATGTATGTTTCGCCAGCTTGTAACCACGGTTTTCCTCGGCCATAACTAAGTGAGGGCTGTGAATAAACTTGGGAAGAGGTCACTCATAGTCAATTCATTGGGTCACAGTCTTGTCTTTGTTAAGAGTTTTACAGAGGAAGTTTGAACTGACATTGTTTTTTGTCTAAGCTTAGTTATTATTTATTTAACAAAAACAAGTTTTGTTATTTACTCAAAAGAAAATGATAATAATATATATACCATTATCATAATAAGCAAAAGTAAGTTAAACATTATTGTTAGGTACCCTAACTAATTAACTACTATATATGCATTATGTATCAGTTAAACACTACAACTCATGATGTCTTTTGTAATTAGTTTATGGCATTTCATCAAACAGTTAGAACACAAACAAAACAAAACAAAACAAAACATACATACACAGGAGACTGAGAGTAATATGAGTTACAAGTTATTCCAAGGCTTCAATGCAAAACATATGACATTTTTATAATACCTATAAATATATATATATATATATATATATGTGTGTGTGTGTATATATAGATAAAAATGCTATTTTTACAACTTACAAGTTCAAAGAAGTAAAGGTGTATGTATGTAGTGAAACCATCCTTTCCCATCAAATTATGGGATTTTTATAAAAATGTATGATATACAACATCTTATTTCACAATTTGGTTTGTTTTGTAATTTAGTTATTTTAGTTTTTGTTATTATGATATGGGATTATTATAGTGTTTTTTTTTTATTATTTTATTCTTTTATGTTAGTTTTCTATATAAAGTTTGCTTATTAGTAATATTATTTATTTTTACTTTTGTGGTTGACTGAAACTCTAATTTCGTTATTTTTCCCTTTATATCTTTTATTCTTTATTTCTTATTATTCTCAAATAATTATCATGGCATCATAATTTTCGCATGGTGTTTTGTTCGTGATGTTGATTGGTATTAATTTCTTTGAGTTTCATATTCGCAGTACAATTGAGTTTCATAAAAACGTTGATTGATATCATAAGATTAGACCTCACGGTCATTACATAGGATAGAGTTAGGGATAGCCGAGGGCTCCACAATACCTGCGATAGTTTGAGCAAAGGCCCATCTAGCGACATTGTGAGCCACAAAGTTACAACTTCTAGAAATAAAAGAAAAATTACAAGATAAAAACTTCTTAGAGAGTTGATTACAAGCATACAAATAATGAACAATGTTCCAGTTGGACTGGACACCTTTAATTGCATTTATAACCACTTCTGAATCACTCTCAATAATAATAAATGCATGCTTCCTGGTAGCAGCAGTTTCCAAAGCAAGCTGGCACGCCGCCGCCTCGCCAATCAAAGGATCTGTGAAATTGAGTATGTTGGCCACACCCCACAATACCGTCCCCGAATGATCTCTAGCCAAGGCAGCAATGCACATGGACTCACAAGGATCATACATTAACATTTGATACTATTATCATTTTCTCTCTAAGCTTTTTATTGAATTCTTATAGTAAAAGTACTGCAACAACTGAGCTACTAAAGTGAATTAAAACCATGGCTGAACTTGTTGAGGCTTCTAGGAAGCCCATGCTTTTCTCTCTGCTTCCTTTGATTTTTTGCTGGAAAAGATTGCTTCTCCTTATGTTGAGGAATTCTTATTTTTTGTATTTGTGGGTGTGGGGTTTAGCACACTTAGACAACACTTCTAACTACTTTGACAGTTGGTAGTTAAGTCGGTTAGTCCTGTCCTAACTAACCGAGCTCTATAAATAGAAGGTTTATGATTCGCTTGTATGAGAGAGATCAAGTTAGTGAGTAAAACACAATTAAAACTCAGCTTGTAATTGAGATGAATTCTGTTGGTGATTAGTTGAGGATGAGGGTTGTAAAAGGCATTTCTATGTGTTTGATTGGATTGCCTCAAATGAGATTAAGTTTGTAATTGATGTGTATCACCACTACTGTTCTTTGTGTTCTTGATCCAAGTGTTTGTAACATTGATTCTTGCCATTCAATATCAAAATCATCACAAGCCAACAGAGTTGTTTTCTATCTGGGGATTAGATCCAAGATTTATCCAAAACTTGTGATTGAACCTCGTTAATTGTTGTTCATTTTCATTTCTGGTTTGCTGGTTTATGTTTCTACCCTCTATTCTTTCTTGTTCTTGCATTCTTATTAGTGCTTAAGTGCACAACAGTGGGTTTAGACTTGTTTCGTTTGATTTGTATTTTTCGTTTATATTTTAGCTTGTAACCACGATTTTCCTACAATGAAGAGGAAGATTTGTGCATGGATTGTTTAGAAAAATCATATTTAATTTTCTGAACAACATCACTACACCTGAATCGTAAATATAAATAAAATGCTATTTTCTAAACAATCCATGCACAAAATCTTCCTCGTTCAATTAGTTACTGTTACAAACAGGTGTTATGAATCTGTATAGCTGAGCCAATCAGAGCTCTAAGAAGTCAGTCAGTTAATCAGTTAGTTAGTTAGTTGGTTAGTTGTCCCTGCATCTCTCTACTCCTACAATTTCTATATAAAGTCAGTCTTTTGAGAGGTTTGATGGTGTAATTCTCTCAAAAAATGTATAGTTGATTGAATTGGATTAGCTTAGAGGTGATGAGGTTTGCGTACTTCTTGTCCATAATAAATATTATGTTTTTGCCTACTTTGAAAATTCAATGGTCAAATTAGGAGAAAAAAATATTTGTGAATTTATACATATTGTCAATTAGAGAAGCCCACCTAACTTAATATATTCTCTGTTCACACAATCACATATATATATGGAAAATTTTATAATGTAAATTTTGAAATGGATGTATTGATGTACTCTTATCTGTTTAAGCATCTAAAATAATTTTTTAGTCAAATTTTTTCTTAGGGTCATGTACGTTATAGCTAATTAAGGCATGCTGCAAAATTTTAAGAAATTTAAAAAAATTTAACACACTAAAAATAGGGTTTAAAAAATGTGTTGCACGTGTGACTATTTTATTTTATACGCGTGTAAAATAAATTGTTTGAATACTACTTTCTATATTGTAAATTATTCCGAATTTTTCAAAATTTTGTAGGATATCTTAAATAAGTATAACATAAACGAATATATAAAAAAATTAAACTACAAAAATTTTCTATATGTCAAAATAGGTAAGAGTGCACTGATATACTTACACATCAAAATATCATTATATATGGTGATGATAAAAGTGCATTATTATTGTTATTTTGTCTTTTAGTTTTAAGAGAAAAATCATGAAAACAACCAAATCAAAATCAAGATTTTCTTCCATTATACATATCACTTTTGTTATTTTTTTTCTTTATCTAATAAAAAATAGATTTTCCTTCGCTTTAAAATTATAACTTCTAAGCATTAAATGTGAAACAATTTAATGTAAATACAAAAAATCAAAGAATATTATTTTTTAATAAAATGTACAACCAAGCATTAATAATTTCTAACTATCAAAAATACGTGATATTAAAGATGAAAGAAATTATTTTAAGAAGCGAAAATCATAGGCATATATTGTACTGAGAATCAAAATAAAAATAAACACTTAATTAAATACACTAGGTTTCATCGTCCTCCTTAATAATAAGGGAACTTAGAAACCCATAAGAAATTTAACTAACAAAAGCGATAAACTAACTGAGCATTTTCTCTGGATTTTTTCTGTCTGAAACTCTGAAACTGTAACTAAATTCTAAAATCCTAAGCTTCTATTCATAGAAGGTTAAAAGGACTAAAGTGCAATTAAACTTGTTACAAATTGCATGTGGGTAAAAATGTAAATACAAATAATTAAAACTAGAGTGACACGTGGCACTGTCGGATTGGCTGCCTTTGATGAGTCGGTGCCACGTGTCGAGCTTCTGTTGGCTAAAAAATGACAAATTGTGTCATGGAGTGACACTTGGCGCATGCAGAAAGCTTCCTTTTTGAAGCTTGGTGACCAAGGTGGGACGAAGCCCACTTGCGTCCCTGGAAGGTGCGCCGCACACATGGCTGGTAGGGAGAGTGGGCGCCACACGCGCGTGGCTGGAAGGTGGGGAACAAGAGGCTGCTGCTGCTTTTTCCGAGCCAATGGGAGAGGGCCACGTGACGCTGATGTCGGCAGGGGAGAAGAAGAGGGCCAAATGGGCTTTTGTCCTTTTTGCTCTCTTTTGGGCTTCAGAAATACCAATTTTATAGCTTTGGGCTTTATTTTTGTCATTTTTTATTTCTTTTCTTTTCTTTTAATAATGTTATTTTTCAATCAAACACAAACAACATTAAATCCAAATAAAATATTTTCAACATGAAATATATCATAATAATTTTAATGAAAAATATTTATTTAAAATCTAATTAATTTGTATTTCTTTAAATAAAAACAATGCATTTTCTTAACTTTTTTATTTCTTTTTCTCTATTATGCCATAAATACTATTATTATTTATAAACAAAGATAAAAGTAATCTTAAATAAAATATTTTCAATATAATAATATATTGCATTAATTTCTTGAAAATATTATAAAGAATTAATTTTATTTTGTATTTTTACACTATAAAATATGTAATATTTTGGCATTTAACAGATGTTTTAATGAAGTTGTTGATGTCGGATGAAGATAGTAGTGAGAAGATATGTGTCATTCCCATAGTGGGGATGGGTGGGATTGGGAAAACTACCCTCGCTCAATCTCTTTTCAATGATGAACGAGTGAAGAAGAAGTTTGAATCTAGAGCTTGGGTGTATGTTTCAGATAAATTTGATTCCACGGCTGTGACAAAAAATCTCCTTCAAGAATTAGCACCGAATGATGTTGGTAATGACATGACTTTGAATTTAGTTCAACTTAATTTGTCAAATAAGTTAATGGGAAAGAAGTTTTTGATTGTCTTAGACGATGTTTGGGAAGATGATTATGCGCAGTGGACAGAAGTGATGAAGCCTTTTAACGGTGGAGCAAAAGGCAGCAAAATAATAGTAACAACAAGAAATGGAAAAGTTGCAAATATCATTCGAACTGTTGATACACACCAACTTAGAGAATTATCAGAAGACGAGTGTTGGGCACTATTTGTGAAACACGCTTCTAGTGAAAACTCTAGAAAGTTTACTAAGAACCCAAATTTAGAAAGGATCGGTAGAGAAATTTCCAAGAAATGTAATGGTTTACCTTTAGCTGCTAAAGTTATGGGAGGCATCTTGAGATCAACGTTAGATGTATGGAGATGGGAACAAATAGCAAGGAATAATATTTGGGAGTTGACACATGAAAGGAGTGAGGGCCTTCCAGCTGCTTTAGAAGTGAGCTACTACTATCTTCCTCTACACTTGAAAAGGTGTTTCGCTTTTTGTTCAATATTCCCAAAAGGCTATCAATTTCAAAGACAAGAGTTGGTCTTATTATGGATGGCTGAAAATCTAGTCATGCGCTCCAAGGGGAATAGAATAATGGAAGAATTTGTCGATGAGTACTTTGATGATTTAGTATTCATGTCATTTTTTGTAAAATCCAAGGACGGGAGAGGTAGATCTATTTTTCTGATGCATGATCTACTTGTGGATTTTGCTAAAAATGTTTCAGGAAAGTATAGTTTTTTATTAGAGCACATGTTGTGATAAATCAAACACGCAAGTATACGTATCGTTTTAACAAGTAATACTCAGGTAAGTGAGATCGTTCCCATGAGGACTGCAGTTAAGTACCAATCAATTAAATTCTTGTTTCTATTTGGCAATCGAATAAATAAACTTTGAACAAAATAAACTAAGCAAAATTAAATAAAACAAACAAATAAAAGGTTTAATAATAGATGTGAAATTAGGAATATGATTTCAATTGCTTTGATTACCCAATTATTAACACTAATTAACCATTCTTCTTCCTCCTATGTGATGACAGATTATAAATTAACTTAAACTCTTTTCAGATCATAAAGGTCCTAAATTGTATGCCAACTACTGCATCTCTGAGATAGAACAACATACAATTTGCATTAAGAAATAATCTAAAAGTCACATAAGCTATGTGAATACTCTCATTTCACATCAAAACCTATGTCTATTCATTTAGAGCATTCTCAATACTCACTTTTCAGATTTTGTATTGAGATCATAGAACATGCAAAAGGTGATCAAGCTTAAACATGAAATAAGCACAAATATGAATAAATCACAATAATATAGGAAGAAAGAACAATCAAATAACATTAATCCATAGAATAATCTCAGTCAATATCCATCAAATCCCTAAATAGAGAGTTTAGCTCATAATCGAATCCATAATTAAACTAAACACAAATAAAAATATAAAAAAAAATCAAGAGAAGAGAAAGAAACTAGATGGAGGATTGTTGCAGATCGCCCATGCTCGCTCCAAGAGCCTTCTTCTTGTGTTTTTAGGGTTCCATATGGTCTCCGCTCTTTAATTTGCGACCCTCTTTCCTTTAAATAGAGTTTTTCAGCCCAAAAACGAGAAAAGACGAAGTTATCCTTGACCTGTACGAAGTCGGCGCCGCGGCGGGCAATATCCTCGTCGCGGCGGCTGTAGAAAAGTGAAAAAACGGGCTTTCTGTAGTCCTTCGCCGCGGCCAAAAGTGGTCTCGCCGCGGCCACTGGACCCAATTTTTTCTGCTTTGACCTCTTTCAGTAAAATTAGCATAACTTTTTCATACAATCTCCAAACGAGCTGATTCAAGATGCGTTGGAAAGAAAAAAAAGAGATCTAAAACTTTTATGTTTTGACTTTATCCAAAATTTGATTAGAATATGGTCGAATTTAGGCTTGAAGTTTTAGCTTTTTTTCTCTTTCAAAATTTCCTCTATTTTATAGATCACTGTTTTCCGAAATTTGTCCAATTTATACATTCCAAGTGCAGAAACCTAAAATCAAAGAAAACAAACGTAATTCTATTCCAAAAATAATAATAAAGAAGAAAAACAACTATAAAATGTGACCCGAAACTTAGGCTAAAAATAGCCTAACAGCACAATGAAGACATTATTAAGTTTGAGAAGAAGACACGTCACCTTGGATGTGTCATGGAAATTTATATTGATAGCAAGATAGATACACGTTTGCGAACCTTTTTAAAATTGTTAGGTTCAAGTTCATTTGAAACCAATTTTTCTATGGAAGTAGTGCAGAATCTACTATCGAAGTTGAAATCTTTGAGAGTTCTATCTTTTCGTGGTATTTATAAGATTGAGTTCCCTGATTCAATTGGTGAATTGAAACATCTTTGCTATTTAGATTTTTCCAAGACTGAGATTGTGATTTTGCCCGAATTTGTAACTAAATTGTACAATTTGGAGACACTGAAGTTAGAAGATTGTAATCATCTTCAAACTTTGCCTAGAGATATGCATCATCTTATTAATTTGAGACATCTTATTATCAGTGGAAAAAAACTAGTTGAGATGCCAAGTCAAATAAGTAAATTGACAAATCTCCAAATTTTGACAACTTTTGTGGCGGGGAAGGATAGTGGCGCTAAAATAGAAGAATTGGCAAAACTTCATAGTCTGCATGGAGAGCTTTCCATTAAGAAGTTAGAAAATGTGGCAAATATTACAAAAGAATTAGATCAAGTTGGTGTACTGGGTAAGAATCATCTTGAGAAATTGAGGTTGGAATGGAGTGTTAATGATGCTGTTGTTGATCCAAAACATGGAGAGGGTGTGCTTGAAATGCTTTCACCTAACAGAACGTTGAAGGAGCTCGAGATTATTTACTATCCAGGCAAAATATTTCCAAAGTGGGTTGGGAATGATTCCTTTAGCAACATTGCTGAAGTAACTCTTAATGGGTGTAAGCATTGCTCCTATTTGCCACCCTTTGGGCAACTTCCTTTGCTAAAAGATCTTTCCATCTCAAGTTGCAATTCGATAGTGACGGTGGGTGCTGAGTTTTACGGGAATAGTTCTGAGAGAAAGCCATTTTTATCATTGGAAACATTAAGGTTCAGCAACATGTCATCATGGGAGAAATGGCATTGAATGCAAACTGAAGAGGCAACAACATATAGGAAGCTCAAAACACTTGAGATTATTAGCTGTCCTATGTTGGAGGGAGTTTTGCCTAGCTTCCTTCCTTCATTGATAAGTATTGAAATTGCAGGTGACAAATTTTTAAGTCTCCCAAGATTACCACGTGTCACAGAAATGACTGTTGCGAATTTGGAGTATTCAGAGTTGTTGTATGAGGCAATAAAGCCAAGGAATCCTTGTTCCACTCTCACTCCACTCTACCATTACCCTCCTCTTCAATACCTTTATTTACGATATTGTGGATCATCGTTTAGATCCCTCCATTTGGATTTATTTCCCAATCTCAAAACTCTTCAGATTAAATCCAGCGACTACTTTGAAGCTATCACAGTGTCAGATGGGAAATCTGTTGAGGAACTAACAATTTTATGTATTCAGAATTGTGGCAGTTTCGTATCTTTCCCAAATAGTGGACTTATTTCTCCCAAGCTGAGTGAGTTGCAGATTAGTAAATGTCCTAAATTGAATTGGTTGCCAAAGAAGATGACTTCCCTATCATCTTTAGGAGTACTTGGGAATCAGACATTGTCCGTTGATAGAGACTCTCCCTGAAAGTGGTCTGCCTGTTAGTTTGTCTAGTCTGGATATATCCTATGATGTATTTTTGAGGATGAAATGGAATTGGCAAACATTACCCCATCTTACCTCTCTTGTTATCTGGGGTAATGAAGATGTGGAATCATTCCCCAAGGAAAGGATACTGCCTACCACTCTTACCTATCTTGGTATCTATGATTTTGCCAAACTTAGAGGGCTGGACAAAAAAGGGCTTACACAACTCACCTCCTTGAAAAATCTTCTTATCTTAGGGTGCCCTGAATTGGAGACATTGTCAGAAGAAGGGTTTCCAACCTCCCTCACCTCTTTATTCATACACATGTGTCCTCTGGTGAAGAAAAAGTACGACCCAAAGGAGAGTGGGAATGAGGAGTACTGGAACAACAGTAGTCACATACCCAATGTCACATTTTTCTAATTTACTTGCATTTAGGACATATAATCTCAAGTTTGTTTGATTAAATTACACATGCCATTTGTAACTACGTTTTTTCTCTGCCATAATTAAGTGTGACTACGGTAATCTTTTAAATGATATTATTTAAATTTTCATTTCAATGTAATAAAAAATTTGTTTGAGTTCATTGATGCTTTGGATTGAATGTATATATGTATTTAGTCTTCAAATATTTCTTATTTTGCTCTGTTTTCTCTAATAATTTTGATTGATTTCATAAAGAAATAAGGCATATATCAGAAGATAGAAACAAACATATACTACTATACAATATTTATGAATTTCTTAAATGGATTATATATCTAATACTTTTACGTAAATCTAGTTTAAGGTCAAGTCTTGCTTTCCTCAAATCAATAAACTTGGAATTCTAAATTTCATGACAATTTCAATATAATATTCCAACCATTACATATAACATATATAAATTCTGATAGTGGCCTAATAATATATTATGGCAATAGTAATAGAGTATTGTTATTTCGAATTACGAGTATTGTTATTAGGCATTAGTAGTGTTCAACACGTTTTATAATTAGCGCTCTATGATTGGTTAGCGATATTTTAAAAAGTTATTCTCTTAACTTATATGAAACCAATAGTTAATTAGGTATAATAAAAAAAAAAAAAGAAGAATTAACATTTATTCAATTAAGATATACAGATATATTTATATAATGTGTATATGTTTGTCAAATATGCTGCAATGCATGTGATTTTAAGGTTTATAATAAAATTAATTTAATGTACAGGAATAAAGAATAAGATAAAATACAGGGTGTATATCATTATAATAGATTAATAATTAATATTAATTAATGGTTATATAATTTAATCGTTATACAAATATAAATTACTATATTACTTACTTTTATCTGGTTTTTAAATGGCAATAATTGAATCACATTGGATGAATATTATAACATTAAAGAAACGACTCCTTCTCTGAGTCTGAGAGGTCTTTGTTTTATAATTAAATTACATTAATTGGATGAATATTATTGTAACATTTGTTCAAGTTTTCACTCTCTAATCTCTATTCTTTTCTCTCTCTCTCAATCTTTACTCCTGTGTGTAACTGAGCTTGGTTTTCTCCCATGGCTGAACTTGTGATTGGTGCTCTTCTCTCTGCTTCTTTTGATTTTTTGCTTGAAAAGGTTGCTTCTCCTTATGTTGAACACTTCTTCTTCAAGGCCAAAAATGACAGTCCATCTGTTGTTTCTGAGAGGCTTTTCAAGTTGAAGTCAACCTTCAATTCCCTTGCTGCGGTTCGTTTTGAAGTGGAGAACAAGAGAATCAAAAACCCTGCTGTGGAGAACTGGCTGGACGATCTTCTTGATGCTGTCGATGATGCTGAGGACTTCTTTGGCGCTATTGAGTATGATGCTATGAAACCCAACAAAGCTGATGAGTCAAAGAAAGGGAGGCGAAAGGCGAGTAAGTTGTTCTCTTGTTTCTCTAAACCTTGTAATTCAACTGATCGTGTAAGGAATGCTAATATGGAAGAGATTCTTAAGAGGTTGGAGTACTTAGCCAATCAGATTGGAAACTTGAATCTTGAAAAGAATGTTGTCGAAGTGAAACCATACAAAAGTTCACGTGCGAAGACTTCTCTGCCAGATGAACCTGAAATTTATGGTAGAGACACTGACAAGGATGTCTTAATGAAGTTGTTGTTGTCAGATGAAGATAGCAGCGATGAGAAGATATGTGTCATTCCTATAGTGGGAATGGGTGGGATCGGGAAAACTACCCTCGCTCAAACTCTTTTCAACGATGAACAAGTCATGAAGAAGTTTGAATCTAGAGCTTGGGTGTATGTTTCAGATAAATTTGATTCCACGGCTATGACAAAAACTCTCCTTCAAGAATTAGCGCCGAGTGATGCTAGTAGTGACATGAATTTGAATTTACTTCAAGTTAATTTGTCAAATAAGTTAATGGGAAAGAAGTTTTTGATTGTCTTAGACGATGTTTGGGAGGATGATTATGCTCAGTGGACAGAAGTGATGAAGCCTTTCAACAGTGGGACAAGAGGAAGCAAAATAATAGTAACAACAAGAAATGAAAAAGTTGCAGATATCATTCGAACTATTGATGCACACCGACTTAGAGAATTATCAGAAGATGAGTGTTGGGCACTATTTGTGAAGCATGCTTCCAGTGGCAACTCTAGAAAGTTTACTGAGAATCCAAACTTAGAAAGGATCGGCAGAGAAATTTCCAAGAAATGTAATGGTTTACCTTTAGCTGCTAAAGTTCTAGGAGGCATCTTGAGATCAACGTTGGATGTATGGAGATGGGAACAAATAGCAAGGAATAATATTTGGGAGTTGACACATGAAAGGAGTGAGGGCCTTCCTGCTGCTTTAGAAGTGAGCTACTACTATCTTCCTCTACACTTGAAAGGGTGTTTCGCTTTTTGTTCAATATTCCCAAAAGGCTATCAATTTCAAAGAGAAGAGTTGGTCTTATTATGGATGGCTGAAAATCTTGTCATGCGCTCCAAGGGGAATAGAAGAATGGAAGAAGTTGCTGGTGAGTACTTTGATGATTTAGTATCTATGTCATTTTTTGTAAAATCCAAGGACTGGATAGGTAGATCTTGTTTTGTGATGCATGATCTTCTTGTGGATTTGGCTAAAATTGTTTCTGGAAAGTATAGTTCTTTATTAGAGCACAATGATGACATTGTTAAGTTTGAGAAGAAAACACGTCGCCTTGGATGTGACATGGAAATTAACAAAATATTAAGTTGTGATTTTGAACCTACTCATTTGCGAACCTTTTTAACATTGGGTTCAAGATATTCTAAAATCAGTATATATAAGGAAGTAGTGGAGAATCTGCTATCGAAATTGAAATCTTTGAGAGCTCTATCTTTTCGTGGTCTTCAAATGACTAAGTTCTCTGATTCAATTGGTGAATTGCAACATCTTCGCTATTTAGATCTTTCCAAGACTAAGATTGTGATGCTGCCCGAATTTGTAACTAAATTGTATAATTTGCAAACATTGAAATTAAATGATTGTGATCATCTTCAAACTCTGCCTAATGATATGCATCATCTCATTAATTTGAGACATCTTATTACAGTGGAGATAGTCTGGTTGAGATGCCAAGTCAAATAGGCAAATTGACGAATCTCCAAATTTTGACAACTTTTGTTGTGGGGAGGGATAGTGGCGCCAAAATAGAAGAGTTGGCAGAACTTCAAAGTCTACATGGAGAGCTTTGCATTACGAAGTTAGAAAATGTGGTTACAAAAGCACCAAATCAGGTGAAGGTACTGGAGAAGAACCAACTTGAGAAATTGATGTTGGAATGGATTTATATTGATTCTGATGTTGATCCAAAGCATGGAGAGGGTGTGCTCGAAATGCTTTCACCTAATAGAACTTTGACGGAGCTTCAGATTTTTAAGTACACGGGCAAAATATTTCCAAATTGGGTTGGTAATGATTCGTTTAGCAACATTGCTGAAGTAACTCTTAATGGGTGTAACCATTGCTCCTATTTGCCACCCTTTGGGCAACTTCCTTTGCTAAAATATCTTTCAATCTATGGATGCAGTTCGGTAGTGACGGTGGGTGCTGAGTTTTACGGGAATTGTTCTGGGAGAAAGCCATTTTCATCATTGGAAAAATTAAGTTTCAGCAGTATGTCATCATGGGAACAATGGCAATCAATGCAAACTGAAGAGGCAACAACATATGGGAAGCTCAAAACACTTGAGATTTATGATTGTCCTAAGCTCGTCGGAGATTTGCCTCGCTTGCTTCCTTCATTGATAAGTATTGAAATTAAAGGTTATCCATTATTAAGTCTCCCAAGATTACCATGTGTGACAAAAATGAAAATTTGGAAGTTGGAGAATTCGGAGTCATTGTATGATGCAATAAAGCCAAGGAATCCTTGTTCCACTCTCACTCCACTCTACCATTACCCTCCTCTTCAAGAGCTTTATTTGGAGTCTTGTGGATCATCGTTTAGATCCCTCCATATGGATTTATTTCCCAATCTCAAAACTCTGGATATTTACTCCAGTGACTACTTTGAAGCTATCACAGTGTCAGATGGGAAATCTCTGGAGGAACTAACATCTCTATCTATTTCGGATTGTGGTAGTTTCGTATCTTTCCCAAATGGTGGACTTATTGCTCCCAAGCTAAGTCAGTTGGAGATTACTAATTGTCCTAAATTGAAGTGGTTGCCAGAGAAGATGAGTTCCCTCTCAACTTTGAAGTCCTTGGCAATCGGTGGTTCTCTGTTGATAAAGAGTTTCCCTGAAGGTGGTCTGCCTGTTAGTTTGTCTAGTCTTGGTATATGGTATGATGAACTTTTGAGGATGAATTGGAATTGGCAAACATTACCCCATCTTACCCATCTTTATATTTATGGAGATGTAACAGAAGAAGATGTGGAATCATTCCCCAAGGAAGGGCTACTACCTACCACTACTACTTTTCTTCGTATATGTGGATTCTCAAAACTTAGAGGGCTGGACAAAAATGGGCTTACACAACTCACCTCCTTGCAAACACTTGAGATCTGGAAGTGCCCTGAGTTGGAGACATTGTCAGAAGAAGGGTTTCCGACCTCCCTCACCTCTTTGGAGATATATGATTGTCCTTTGGTTTCAGAAAAGTACTCTCAGAAGGAGAGTGGGAATGAGGAGTACTGGAACAACATTAGTCACATACCACATGTCACAATTTACTGATTGAGCTTCCATTTACCACATATAATCTGAGGTTTGTTTGATTAACTTATTCTTCTTCCATTTTATTTATGTATAATCTGTACAGTTGTTGTTTTTGTTTAGAGTCTGCCTTGCCTTGTTTCTTTTCAAGGAATCTCTGTTTTTATTAAAATAGAGATTAAATCTTTTTTATTTATATTTGTGAACAATTGTTAATAATTCATTTCTCAATTTATTAATAATTAGAAGAATCCCCTGCTTTATGGTCTATTCATTACAGTTTGCAATTTGTAAATATATATTTGCTGTTTTTCTTTTAAATGTTAGAGAATAATAATGAAAACATGTATGGTTGTTGAGTTGTGTAATTACACTTGTATCTTGTATTGTATTGTATTTAATTAAGTGAGGGCTATCACATAATAAACTTGGCAAGACCTCACCTTCATCTCTTCTCTTCTCTTCTCTTCCTATGTACTTAATGGTTTAATTGCATGACCAATTTTTTGAGTTTCAATACTCCACTTCTAGACAACTCAGCACTCAATGTTCCAAAACTCATTTATCTGATGTAAATGAATATTTTACTAGTTTCAAACTCTTGGAAAACATTTCCATTTGGTTTTCTAACTCCCATATACGGTTACTAACTTAATTGAATCTTTATCAAATGTGAATCATAGGTTATAAATTCATTTCAAATTTGTAACCTTTGTTACAAAAGTATGACAACTTGTCATACACTCACTTATTAGTATATTACACTTATTTAATCTATATATTATATTATATTTATAATAATATAACAATAATAAGAGCTAAAAGATTAACAACATTAAATTAATAATGTAAACACAAATATAAGACTAGAAACTTATGCAGGAAATGTAATTAAGTCAATGAATTATTTTTTGGTCCTACCAGTACAAATTTTCCATGTGCAAAAGAAAGACAACTCCATTTTTTTTAGTACAGTATGGTCTCCCTTTGAAAACTACATATGATAACTTCTCTTATTTACTTTTCTGAACATAAATTATTGTCATCTTTCATTCATTGGTATTAATTCAAATTTCACAACTTTCGTAGTTGGAAAGAGTTCATGTGATAAAATTTTATGATCATCTTCTCTCATATTTCTTTGTCAATTTGCTCCCTAAGCTTTTACTCAACTTTTTTTTTTTTTTGTTGGGGTAACCGATAAATGTTAAAATAACAGAAGTAACAAAAGTTACACAGTAGGTGGGGGGATTTCTTCCATCTGAGAAAGTTCTTGTTTCTCTAAACCTTCTAATTCAATTGATCGTGTAAGGAATGTCAATATGGAAGAGATTCTTAAGAGGTTGGAGTACTTAGCCAATCAAATTGGAAATTTAAATCTTGATGACAAGAATGTTTGTGAGGTGGAACCATTAAAAAGATCACGTGCCAAGACTTCTCTGCCTGATGAACCTGAACTTTATGGTAGAAATACTGACGAAGATGCTTTGATGAAGTTGTTGATGCCGGATGAAGATAGTAATGAGAAGATATGTGTCATTCCCATAGTGGGAATGGGTGGGATTGGAAAAACTACCCTTGCTCAAATTCTTTTCAACGATGAACGAGTGAAGAAGAAGTTTCAAATTAATTTGATTCCACGGCTGTGACAAAAAGCATTCTTCAACAAGTTGCTTGGGGTGAAGCTTCAGGTGACATGGATTTGACTTTGCTTCAGGTTAATTTGACAGAGAAGGTAACAGGAAAGAAGTTTTTGATTGTTTTAGACGATATTTGGGAAGAGTATTCTGAAGAGTGGAAAGAAGTCATGAAGCCTTTCCACAGTGGGGCCAGAGGAAGCAGAATAATAGTAACAACAAGAAATGAAAAAGTTGCAGATATCATTCAAACTGCTCACACACACCATCTCAAAGAATTATCAAAAGATGAGTGTTGGAAATTATTTGCAAAGGCAGCATCTTCTAGTGGCAATTGTTGAGTAAACTGCTAGCAAAATAAAAGAGGAACGATATTACCGAATGAAGAATTCTGGGTTGAGTCGCGGACTAAGTCGCTCTCTTTAAGACGTTCGCGGCACTGCCCAGGAGTGTGCAAGCAGTCGGAAATTGCCGGTCGTCCCCAGGATAAAACAGCCCAGTCGTTGCACTGTATCGGAACCCCACTGCACTGTAGAGCACCGTCGAATACACCCAAAAATTTCGATATCGCAGATGGAATTTTTAATTTTATGAAAACTGTATTTTTCTGATACGAAAGAGATATCTTCTTCCCATCAGTTCAATCGCATTATATAGGCGAATGGATTGAATAAACATAACGGGAAGAATAACGTTTTCTGAAGTGGGGTGAGTTGGTTTTTGAACGTGTCCCGTTAACTGATACGACTAAGTAATCAGTTTAATTAAACACGTTTCTTAATTAAATTAATAAATAAAAAATAATTATTTTATTAAATAATTTTTCTGTAAAAAATAATATTGTGTCACACCACACCAACCCGGCCCGGCCCGGATCGGACGGCGCGCGCACGCGTGTGTGGTGGGTCAAGTGTGTGTGTCCTCACCCATTCGCACAAAACTGGGTACCCCTTGGGGCCCAAACCCAAATGCCAAAGTTGCACTCTTTATACCCTTGTCAATGAGGGTTCATATCCCATGTGGGACTCTTTCCAACTCACACACACTAAGACACTTATATATTTTGTTGAAATATTCACAACATTTCCAACAATCCCCCACTTGAATTTTTAAAAAAATATTTCCATCTACTAGTATCATTCAACAATAAGATTGAGCATAAACAAAGGTATCTTTCGATTTGAACCTCTGCGTAGTGAATACGATTTAGATTTTACTAGAGTGACCATAGTCTTGAACTCTATCTCTAACATTGTACCACGCAACAACCTTTTCAAGGGTGTAATCAAAAGCTCGTGCGTTAATGGCCATGCACGTCTATCCCAGTATAGTGAACCCTCTAGAAATTTTGCCCAAAATTTCATAGGAAGCGGCCCCACTCCCACATTCACATAGGTGAGTCTATCAAGAGTACTCCCGTAGCTCGGTACTCCACTCCACTTGGAGTATAGATCTCATTAAGAGTTTCTATTAACTCAACCTTAAGTCGCTTCAGGAATTCATGCTTCTCTTTTCGTATAATTATAGCATGATCTCACTTTTATCACTTCATAACTTGTTATTACCCATTGAACCTATTTCTTGGGATCTCCAGTCTATAGGTCGGGTTGCCATTATGAGTGATTCATCAATCTAAGGGCAACAGTCCCATTCCTTTCGATGTTTTAAGGACTTTCTCTCTAGCTAAGCCTTTCGTCAAAGGATCAGCCAAGTTATCATCAGTGCGTACATGATCCACTCTAACAGCTCCTGTTGAGAGAAACTCTCTAACAGTGCTGTGCTTACGACGTATTTGTCGTCTCTTACCGTTGTAGTAACGGTTCTGTACTTTTGCAATAGCCGCGGTACTATCGCAATGGATCAACACAGCTGGAATAGGTTTTTCCCATAAAGGAATCTCAGCTAGCAGGCTTCTCAGCCAACCTGCTTCTTCACTAGCAGTAGCTAGTGCTATCATTTCAGACTCCATTGTAGATTGAGCCAGAATAGTCTGTTTCTTAGATTTCCATGAAACAGCTCCACCAGCTATGCTAAAAATATAGCCACTGGTTGCCTTGGAGTCATCTGATAAAGTGTTCCAGTCAGCATCACTGTACCCCTCAAGTACAGCTGGAAACTTTTGATAATGTAATCCAAGAGTCAATGTTCTTTTGAGGTATCTCATGACCCTCTCTATAGCATTCCAATGCTCTGCACTAGGTCTACTAGTAAACCTGCATAGTAATCCCACGACATAGGCAATGTCGGGTCTAGTACAATCAGTGGCATACCGAAGACTGCCAATGATGCTCGCATATTCAGATTGCCTTACACCATCACCAGTGTTCTTAAATAATTTTACACTGGGATCATATGGTGTACAAGCAGGTTTACAGTTAAAGTAATTATATTTCTTTAAGATCTTCTCAATGTAGTGAGATTGATCCAAAGAAATTCCCTTTTCAGTCCTAGTGATCTGTATACCAAGGATTACATTCGCTTCACCTAGATCTTTCATGTCAAAATTTTCACATAACAAAGATTTCACATTGTTCACGACATGAATATTTGATCCAAAAATTAGCAAGTCATCCACATATAAACAAATAATGGTACACACGTTATTTTCAGATTTATAGTAAATGCATTTGTCACTTTCATTTACTTTAAAGCCATGTGAGATGACAAGATTATCAAATTTTTCATGCCATTGCTTAGGTGCCTGTTTCAAACCATACAAAGATTTATCTAATTTACACACTTTATGTTCTTGACCAGGAACAACAAAACCTTCAGGTTGGTCCTTGTAAATCTCTTCTTCTAATTCACCATTCAAGAAAGCAGTTTTAACATCCATTTGGTGCACAACAAGATTGTGAATAGCAGCAAGAGCAAAAAGCACACGAATAGATGTAATTCTAGTAACAGGTGAAAATGTATCAAAGAAATCTACATTTTCTCTTTGTCTAAACCCTTTGGCAACAAGTCGTGCCTTGTACTTTTCAACAGTACCATCGGGTCTTAATTTCTTTTTAAGAATCCACTTACAACCTATCGTCTTAAAATTGTTGAGTAAACTGCTAGCAAAATAAAAGAGGAACGATATTACCGAATGAAGAATTCTAGAAGGTTTATTGAGAATCCAAAATTAGAAAGTATCAGAAGAGAAATCGCTTAGAAATGTAATGGCATGCCTTTAGCTGCTAAAGTTTTAGGAGGCCACTAAAATTTACTCAAGAATTTACCTTTTTCCTAATTACTCAATCTTTCCTAATTAATGGAAACTTAATTACTCAATGTTTAATAAAACAGATGGTAAATTGTTCAAGCTTACACAACAGTCATCACACTAGACCTGTAGTCTCCAAAAACAAGAGCACAAAGCAACTGAAATGGCTAAGAAAACAAAAAATGTTTACCAAACGCAATTCAAAGTCGAAATCAGTGACAGTGATACGGACGGAAGCATAATTTTGGTGTCAAGTGTCCACAACATTGATATCAACATCTCAGAGAATTTTGATGAAATTATTATCTTAAGCTAAGAAGCAGCATTTTCGGTGACTTTTCCGATAGTTTTAAGGTCGAAAATTTCAATCCAGTAGCCAATGGGATCTTTGATAAATGATATCCCCTCCATTTTTCCATCATCTGGTCTTTTCACAAATTCCAGTCCTAGATTTTCAAATCTCTCACATGCCTTGTATGTGTCATCAACTGTGATCCCAATGTGTCCTGAAAAAACAAATACACCAATAATTGAATGATATTCCATCATCTTATCCAACAAAAAACCAGGTGCAACTCAATTTCTTGTGATGTTCGGGAGACCAATACTGTTGCACACTTTTTAGCCAACTCAATTTCTTCTGGTTTTTTTCTTATTATTATTTTTGATGTTTGAGATGTTTTCTTTATATCCTTGTCGTGTAATTTTCTATACAGTGTCTTCACAGCAGTATGTAACCATGGTCTTTCTTGGCCATAATTAAGTGAGGGCTTATCAGATAATAAACTTGGGAGGAGGTCACTCGTGGACATGTGACCTTCATTCTTACTTGGGAGTTAGAAAGTGACTTTGGTTGTTATAAAAAACTCAATTGATTGTATAGATCAATTTTTGAACTTTTTAAGTGTTATTTTATTTGGTCTGATTAGTGGATAGACTCATTGTTAAGATTGGAACTAATATTAAACATGTAAGTCATTACTGTTGATTCTAAGATAGGCAGTGCATTGTTGCTAAAAGTGAATGGTAAAATGGATTAATGGCTCAACAAATAACTTGCTCATAAGTTTCTTTAAAATACATTCAATATTTGGCAAACATAGCCTAAAAGAAATATGTTAATGACAATTACACAACAAAATCAAATCATTTCCATTAAACTGGATTGATCAATTTACATTGATTTGCAGCAGCTCACAAAAGTTTCATCTGCAACCTAATTTGAGATGGTTCCTCCGTCGAGGTTGACTGTTTGACAAGCTTCCCAACCTTGGGATACTTGTGGAAGAACTTATCCTCCCAATCCTCCAAAACATGAAGCTCATCAGGACCCAAATTATCAAGACTGTCATTCATGTCTTGAGTCTTGAAAGAAAGGAGAGCCAAAGCTCTACTACCTTCTGGGACCATAGAACATCCTGTAAAACGCATTTTATCCCACACACTTGGAAGATCACACAACAAAATACTTACAACAATCAAAATTTTGCTTTGATCATGAGCTTATTTCTGAGGAAAAGTGAAAAAGGCATCAAGAGAGGTTAGGTAACATTTGACCAAACAATTGAAATTTTCACAAAACAAAGTACTTTAAAGGAACAAACTTTTGATCGGGGCAAGAGCCAAACTCTAATCATAAGGCATAGGCAAAAAGGCTGAAAGATTTGAAACTATCCATCCACAATGTAAAATTATGTTTTAATACTCATATTTATGGCAAAATGTTGTGATACAACAATGACACAATGGAGGACCAAAAAGAGAAATCAAGAAATAAACAATCATCTTAAAGAAATAGTAAAACATAATTGAATTAAAATAAATTCAGCAAAGAGAACTTAGATGAGAGGGAGATCGAATTGTAGAGAAATGATTCAGCCTTTCATGGCACTCCTTATCTTCATTAAGCTTGAGAATTAGATTACATAGGTGTTGATTATGGTTTCAAGTTTTGTCTTTCGGGAAAGTAGCTGTTAATCCGGAGAGTAGATATCGGAAGCTTGTGTGGATCCGAAAAGGTTGCGTGGAAGATTTTTAAGAATCTGGAAGGTGTTTCCAAATAAGCTTGTACCGTGTATGGACTGTTTCTCCTGCATAGCTTGTTATTAATCCGGAGGTTCACTCCCGAAAAGCTTACTGCCAGTCTTGATGGTCCATTATTAAGTCTCCCAGTATTACCATGTGTCACAGAAATGAGAATTCAGAAGTTGGAGCATTGAGAGTCATTGTATGAGGCAATAAAGCCAAGGAATCCTTGTTCCACAATTAGAAATTATCGGCAGAGAAATTGCTAATAAATGCAATGGTTTACCGTTAGCTGCTAAAGTTCTAGGAGGCCTCTTGAGATCAACACTGGATGTTGAGAGATGGAAACAAATAGCGAAGAATGATATTTGGGAGTTGACACATAAAAAGAGCAAGATAGTTCGAGCTGCTTTAGAATTGAGCTACTACTATCTTCCTCCACACTTGAAGGGGTGCTTTTCTTATTGTTCAATATTCCCAAAAGGCTATGAATTTCAAATAGCGGAGTTGGTCTTATTATGGATGGCTGAAAATCTTGTGCAACATTCTGGGAAGAATATGAGAATGGAAGAAGTTGGTTGTGAGTATTTTGATGATTTAGTATCTATGTCATTTCTTACAAAGATACTGACTACCAAGACAAGTAAATTCATTTTTGTCATGCATGATCTTATAGTTGATTTGGCTAGAACTATTTTTGGAAAATACAGTTGTTTGTTAAAGCAAAATGATGACATTGATAGGCTTGAGAAGAAGACACGTCACCTTGGATGTGACATGGAAATTTATATTGATAACAAAATATCTAATTATGATTTTGAAGTTACTCGTTTGCGAACCTTTTTAACATTTGATTCAAGATATTCTGAAATCAGTATTTCTAAGGAAGTAGTGCAGAATCTGCTATCGATGTTGAAATGTTTGAGAGTATTATCTTTTCGTGGCCTTCATATGACTGAGTTATCTGATTCAATCGGTGAACTAAAACATCTTCGCTATTTAGATATTTCTGGCACCAAGATTGTGATGTTGCCCAAATCTGTAACTAAATTGTACAATTTGCAAATGTTGAAATTAGAAGATTGTGATCAACTTGAAACTTTGCCTAAAGATATGCATCATCTCATTAATTTAAGACAACTCGCTGTTAGTGGAGGTAGCCTAGTTGAGATGCCAAGCCAAATATGTAAATTAAGAAATCTCCAAATGTTGACAACTTTTGTTGTGGGAAAGAATAGTGGTGCTAAAATAGAAGAGTTAGTAGAACTTCAAAGTCTACATGGGGAGCTTTCCATCATGAAGTTAGAAATGTGGTCATTATTACAAAAGCATCAGATCAAGTTAATGTATTGGATAAGAAGCAACTTGAGAAATTGTGTTTGGCATGGAGTTTTAATGATGTTGTTGTTGATCCAAAACATGGAGAGGGTGTGCTCAAAATCCTTTCACCAAACACAATGTTAAAGCAACTCAAAATTCTTAATTACCCAGGCTCAAAATTTCCGAATTGGGTTGGGAATGATTCGTTTAGCAACATTGTTGAAGTAAGGGTTGATGATTGTGAGCGTTGCTCCATTTTACCACCCTTTGGGCAACTTCCTTTGCTAAAAGATCTTTACATTTCAGGATTCAATTCAGTAGTGATGGTGGGAGCTGAGTTTTATGGGAATAGTTCTGTCAAGAAGCCATTTTCATCATTGGAAACATTGAGATTTGAGAACATGCCATCATGGGAGCAATGGCATTCAATGCAAACTGAAGAGGCAACGACATATGGGAAGCTCAAAACACTTGAAATTTTTAATTGTCCGAAGCTTGTTGGAGATTTGCCTCGCTTCTTTCCTTCATTAGCGGATATTAGAATTGAAGGACACAAGAAATGTGAATTATTAAGTCTTCCTAGATCATGTATCAGGAAAATGAGTAGTCATCACCTAGAGAATTTGATAATGGATGTTTCTTCCACTCTCCCTCCACTCTACCCTCCTCTTCAGAAGCTTCAATTGTTGTCTTGCGGATCATCGTTTAGATCCCTCCATATGGATTTATTCCCCAATCTCAAAACTCTTTCAATTGGTAACAACCACTATTTTGAAGCTCTTTCAATGTCTGATGGGAAATCTCTTGAGGAACTAACATATTTACTTATCGAGCATTGTGGTAGTTTTGTATCATTCCCAAATGGTGGACTTATTGCTCCCAAGCTGAGTGAGTTTGTCATTAGAAATTGCTCTAAATTGAAGTGGTTGCCTAAGAAGATGACTTCCCTCTCAGCTTTGAATGAATTTGAAGTCATAGGTTGTCTGTTGATGGAGCCTTTTCCTGAAGGTGAAGATGAAGGTAAAGGTGGTCTGCCTGTTAGTTTGTCAAGACTTCGAATATCCTATGATGTATTATTGAAGATGAAATGGAATTGGCAAACACTACCCCATCTTACCATTCTTCATATTCTTGGTAATAAAGAAGATATGGAACCATTTCCGGAGAAAGGGCTGCTGCCAACTACTATTACCTCTCTTAGTATTATGTCATTTGCGAAACTTAAAATCCTGGACAAAAATGGACTTAGACAACTCACCTCCTTGAAAACACTTGAGATCTTGGACTGCCCTGAGTTGGAGACATTGTCAGAAGAAGGGTTCCCAACCTCCCTCACCTCTTTGGAGATAGATGATTGTCCTCTGGTGAAGAAAAAATATGACCCGGAGGAGAGTGGGAATGAAGAGTACTGGACCAACATTAGTCACATACCCAATGTCCAGTTTGGTATGTATTTTTTAATCAACAACCACCGTGTAATTGTATAAAGCATCAGAAATCTCAATCCGTATATATATGTGTGTGTATGTTGCTATATTTTTAAACGCTACGCAAGTATACGCAATCAAGTAGTAAATCTCACACAGGTGAGGTCGATCTCACAGGGAATTGGATTAAGTACCACTAAATTATACTTATGATTCTATTCGGTAAATCGAAAGCAAGTATGATTTAAAAACAGTAAAATATGAAAGAAATTCAGAAAACTTAATAACACAATTTAAAGTTAAGCAAGATGAGACAATAGGGAGGAGAATCCTGTTGTTGTTTACCCAAATTGTTAATGATTAATTACTATCCTATTCTTGGAGTGAATGACAGATTATGAAATAACCTAGCTCCTTTCAGATCTTCTAGATTCTAAATCACATGTTATCTAATTAATTCCTTAATTAAACTAACATGAAATCAGCATTAAGTAATAATCTACTCGTCACATAAGTCATGTAAATACTTTCGTTTCACATAGAACATCGATTATCTTAATTTTAGCATTCTCAATTCTCACTTTTCAGATTTTGAATTGAGATCATAGAGCATGCACAAGGTGATCAATCTTAAACATGAAATTAAACACAAATCAAGATAATTTCACACACAAGAATTGAGGAATGGTAATTAAACATTAACTAGGCAAAACATTAAACAACAATCATCATCCTCCCTAAATGGGAAATTTAGTTCAGAAACAAATCCATAACCATTCCTATAGCAATATTCAACATAAATAAATTAAAGAGGAATAAATAAAAGAACTGTTTGAGGATGAATTCTGGATCTTCACTTGAATCTCTATGCTCTTCCTGCCGCTCTCAGCTGTGTTTTAGGGTTCCAAATCGCTCTCCCTGACTTCCAATCGCAGTTTTCTATTTATACTTGAAATTTAGGGTTCGATGGACGAAAATACCCCTGGTCCGTACGGGATCTCGCCGCGGCCAAGCTTCCTCTCGCCGCGGCGAGAATTTGCCAATTTTAGGTGCTTTCTGTTTCTCGTAACTCGCCGCGGCGAGCCTCTTCATCGCCGCGGCCAGATATGGAAAAACTCAAAAATTAAGTTTTTCTTCGGCTCAGCACGTCTTTCAATGAATTTCTGCACCCGAGACCTCTTTTACTCCAAAGAACCTGAAAACATAGAAAACAAGCGTAATTCCGTCCCAACACAGCTAAAGATGCACATAAATTGGATCCAAAACATAGGCTAAAAATAGCCTAACAAACTCCCCCAAACTGACTCTTTACTCGTCCCCGAGTAAACTAAGACTAAACTAAGAAAACTGACAATGATAGCTGAACTTTCCAACAATTTAATTGTTACCACCACCTGCACAACTTCAATCCATCAATAACCAGAATTTCAACTTGCCAACTCTAAGAACTAAGTTGAATGTGCAGTTTACAAGTAAGTAATTCATACAAACATAAAGCATCGCAATTTCCACCGATATCACAACTGTTCTAACTTTCCAACATCCCACTAACACATGATCAATAAGTTTGAATGACATACCTCTCTCCACTAATGTTGACAAATTTCTATCTGGAATCAATAGGTCTTTTTCGGTTAAAATCACATGGCTTAGGTACATGGGTAGGTGAGAAGTCATTTAGGCTATACTATACCATAAGCACAATTAACCAAGCAAGCCTAGACATTTATTTTGCTTTCTTTCCATATATCCCAAAAACAAAAATAAGAGATTGCAATTTTTCTTGTGTGTGTACCTCATAATTTTCTTAACTTTTTTCCAAGAAGACACATTTTTTTTTTTATAGGCACAACACACAATATTATTCTTTTTTTTCCTTTTTTTTTTTTCAATCTCTCATTCCTACACTTTATATTTTTTCACTTACAGCACTTATTCCCCCCAAACTTGCTTCAAGGCTCATGGCATAATAAGATATGTTCAGGGTGAAAAAAAAAAAAGTTCAAGATAACGCTCAGTTAAGTGGTGAAAAATTTTTTCAAACAGGCTAAGGCTCAACTTTGGGTATACTATGGTAAAAAATTCATAGGCAGGCTTGAAAGGCTCAATCGTTCCAAAGAAAACTTGCCTAAATCACTTTCCAAACAAAAATCATCAAGGATTTCGCTTCAAGAGAGTATGTCAAACAAATTCTATTCCATGTTCAATCAATCATTCCACAAACCAAATAGAACAGAGGTGATATGTGAGAATAGCAAATGTTTTAAATCTACATGAATCACTTCCTAGCACACATCCAATTTAATTCAAACAGTTGCAAGTCAAGCACACAGTTATGTTTTAATCCATTGCACAAGTGAATAACAACAATTAAATCCATCTTTCAATTTAACTATCACGCAAGACTAAAAAAAACTAAAACAAACTAAACTAAAACAAATAAATGCGGAAAAAAAAAATAAATTAAAACTAAAATGCACATTGTCCCCAATGTGTGAAAATAAACCAGGGTGAGAGAAACTTACCTGAGCGCCACATCAGTATGGCGGTGGAGGTGGTGGCGGGTAGAATCCACCTCTCGCATCCATGAGGGCCTTTGTGCCAAACGAAGAAAACTGACCTCCAATGTTGCAAATTTTAAAGCTTTCCTTAGATTGAGAGTCACCTTCATATTTCCCACACAACAGTCTTTTCATACGTCGTCGAACAGTTCGAAATCGTTCTTTAGACTTCCCTTTCGTCTTGTTGGTAGTGACTTCTCGACCATCCTTTACAACTTCCAGTCGACAACAAGTAAGAATTTCAAATAAGTAAAAGAAATACTTTGAAAGTCTCTTCTTCTTTTTGAACACGCAACTTTAACTCCCCCTTCTGTACATCAATTAATGCTCTTCCCGTTGCTAGGAATGGTCTTCCCAAGATGATAGGAATATTCTCATCTTCTTCCATGTCAAGTATTAAGAAATCAGCAGGGAAGATGAACTTACCAACCTTTACCAAGACATCTTCAATTATACCCCGAGGATGAGTCAAAGACCGATCTGCCATTTGTAAAGTAACTGTTGTGGGTTTTGCTTCCCCTAATTTTAATCTTTTGAACATTGATAGGGGCATTAAGTTGATACTGGCTCCCAGATCACATAAAGCTTTTGTTTGTATAGAACCCCCTATTGAGCATGGAATGTTGAAACTACCCGGATCTTTAAGCTTGGGCGGTAGTTTCTTTTGCAAAATGGCGCTACACTCCTCAGTTAATGCCACTGTTTCATAGTCCTCCATTTTTCTCTTCTTAGACAATATCTCCTTCATGAACTTCACATAACGGGGCATTTGTTCCAAGGCTTCAGCAAAAGGAATGTTGATGTGTAGTCTTTTGAAGACCTCTAGAAATTTTGTAAACTGCTTGTCTAGATTGGTCTTTCGGAGTCTCTGAGGATAAGGTATCTTCACATGATGATCAATACTGATTGGTGGAGACTGTTGTTGTGGTGCAGGACTATCAGTAGCCTTCTTTTCTATTGACGTTGGAGTTGGTGCTGATTGATCTATAACTTCTTCATTGAATGGTTGTACCACATCAGGCCCATCATAATTCTTTCCACTCCTCAAGGAAATTGCTTTACATTGCTCTTTTCCTTTTGCCTCACTAGTGCTAGGTGAATTTCCTTGAGCTTGGTTTGCCACTTGAGTAGCCAATTGTTCCATTTGAGTTTCTAGAGTTTTAATAGAGGCTCTAGTTTCCATCATGAATTGGAGCAATAAATCAGCTTGGATATTGGAGCCACTAGGTCTTTGTTGTTGGTTTTGTTGGGGCTGATTTCTCTGCTGGTAGAACCCCTGTTGGTTGTGCCCATAATTATTATTTTGGGAGTAGTTCCCAATGGCTTTTACTTGATCCATTGGCAAATTATCCACATCTGCCTGACACTCTGAAAAGTGATGGTTGCCTCCACATATCTCACAAATAACTTGGGCTTGTTTAGCTTGCCCTGCAATCAGCTTTGTCAAGGCCTCAACTTGAGTACATCAACTTTGTGATGGCATCAACCTCTAGCACACCAGCTACTTTCTTAGTTTGACTCCTTTCAGTTGGCCACTGCTGATTATTTAGAGCCATCTCCTCCAATAGATCGTACGCTTCATTAGCACTTTTTCTCATAAAAGCTCCACCAGCTGCTGCATCTATCAGAGTTCTAGTGTTACCAACCAACCCGTTGTAGAAATTGTGAACCAGCATCCACTTCTCTATGCCATGATGAGGGCATTTTCTGATTAGATCTTTAAACCTCTCCCAAGCCTCATGGAGAGATTCATTATCTTGCTGACAGAAGTTGTTTATTTCTCCTCGCAGCTTTGCAGACTTTGCTGGAGGGAAGAATTTAGACAGAAATTTTGTTGCTAAGTCTGTCCATGTTGCTATAGAATTTGGTGGCAAGGAGATCAACCAACTCTTGGCTCGCTCTCTCAGTGAGAATGGAAACAGTCTCAAACGGATGGCGTCATCACTAACCCCATTGACTTTGAAGGTCTGACATAACTCCATGAAGTTCGATAGATGCAGATTGGGGTCTTCAGAAGGGAGTCCACCAAACTGGACTGAAGACTGCACCATTTGTAGTATGGCAGGCTTAATCTCGAAATTATTTGCATCCACTGCCGGTGGCCTGATACATGACTGCACTCCCGTCAGAGTAGGGAGAATGTAATCTCTCAAGCTACGGCCATTAGCTTGATCTTCCACGGCACCTCCATTATTACCGTTATTACCCCCATTGTTTCCAGCATTATTGTTCACATTGGCAGCCATGATTTCTGATGTTTCAGCAGTTGCTGAAACTCTTTCTTGCCTCTTGTTCTTTCGATTCTTCCTGCAAGTTTTCTCGATTTCAGGATCAACTGGTAATATGACTGTTTGTCCTTGACGGCGCATGCACTTAGGATTCCTGAAATTTATCGAGAAATTATTGCAAGAAAAAGGTTAGAAAAATCAGCAAGAGAAAATATACCAAAGTAGAAGTTAGTATAATTTTATGTAATATTAATCTTTAACAATTCCCCGGCAACGGCGCCAAAAACTTGTTGCTATATTTTTAAACGCTACGCAAGTATACGCAATCAAGTAGTAAATCTCACACAGGTGAGGTCGATCCCACAGGGAATCGGATTAAGTACCACTAAATTATACTTATGATTCTATTCGGTAAATCGAAAGCAAGTATGATTTAAAAACAGTAAAATATGAAAGAAATTCAGAAAACTTAATAACACAATTTAAAGTTAAGCAAGATGAGACAATAGGGAGGAGAATCCTGTTGTTGTTTACCCAAATTGTTAATGATTAATTACTATCCTATTCTTGGAGTGAATGACAGATTATGAAATAACCTAGCTCCTTTCAGATCTTCTAGATTCTAAATCACATGTTATCTAATTAATTCCTTAATTAAACTAACATGAAATCAGCATTAAGTAATAATCTACTCGTCACATAAGTCATGTAAATACTTTCGTTTCACATAGAACATCGATTATCTTAATTTTAGCATTCTCAATTCTCACTTTTCAGATTTTGAATTGAGATCATAGAGCATGCACAAGGTGATCAATCTTAAACATGAAATTAAACACAAATCAAGATAATTTCACACACAAGAATTGAGGAATGGTAATTAAACATTAACTAGGCAAAACATTAAACAACAATCATCATCCTCCCTAAATGGGAAATTTAGTTCAGAAACAAATCCATAACCATTCCTATAGCAATATTCAACATAAATAAATTAAAGAGGAATAAATAAAAGAACTGTTTGAGGATGAATTCTGGATCTTCACTTGAATCTCTATGCTCTTCCTGCCGCTCTCAGCTGTGTTTTAGGGTTCCAAATCGCTCTCCCTGACTTCCAATCGCAGTTTTCTATTTATACTTGAAATTTAGGGTTCGATGGACGAAAATACCCCTGGTCCGTACGGGATCTCGCCGCGGCCAAGCTTCCTCTCGCCGCGGCGAGAATTTGCCAATTTTAGGTGCTTTCTGTTTCTCGTAACTAGCCGCGGCGAGCCTCTTCATCGCCGCGGCCAGATATGGAAAAACTCAAAAATTAAGTTTTTCTTCGGCTCAGCACGTCTTTCAATGAATTTCTGCACCCGAGACCTCTTTTACTCCAAAGAACCTGAAAACATAGAAAACAAGCGTAATTCCGTCCCAACACAGCTAAAGATGCACATAAATTGGATCCAAAACATAGGCTAAAAATAGCCTAACAGTGTATGTGAACAACTGTTAATTCGTTGCTCAATTTGTTTTTACAGGCCTAGACTTTACCGAAGACTCTTGTTTTTCGTCTGTTATTCAATCAATGAAAGAATTTATAAAGAATCAGGTGTGTTTACAAACAATTTACATTTTTTCTTTATGTAACATTCTCTTGAAAAATTACTTCTGGGATATCCCAAAAATGCATAAGTTCTTTTCCACAATAAAATATATACATTATGGTTTATAATTTTATCTATTATCCATACAACAATTGCATTTTTACTTCAAGGGAGTTTATTTTGTTTGGCTTTACTGTTTAATAATTTGTTTATTTCGATCAATAGCTTCACAATTCTTTCACCACTTAATCATATGCATATCTTTTGTATGTGTGAATATGTTTGGTAAAAGTTTCTAAACATGCTTTTTTACCTTCAATTTTCCTCTAATGCAGAGACTAGTATTGCAGATGATAGAGGAGATTTCACAACCTGAAACAAGTAATGTTCATGTTGGATTATAATTTGGTTGTTTTGGTATTTGTGTCCTTATGGGTATTTTGTGTACTTATATTATCTGGTTTTTCTTTATTATTTATGATGTTTGAGATGTTTTCTTTATATCGTTGTTGTGTAATTTGCTGTCATAGCAGTATGTAACCACGATTTTCCTCGACCATAATTAGGCGAGGGCTATGAATAAACTTGGGAGGAGGTCACTCGTGGACATGTGACCTTCATCTCTTCCTATGGTTTAATTGCAGGCACGAGATAGTTTTTTATGTTTTAATAACTCTCTACATGTAAAGTAAAGGAACTGTGTTGTACTGTATTTTATTATAAATAAAAATGCTAAGTTGTATAGAGGAATGTTTAATCTTTTTAAGTCATTGATTAAAACTGGTTTTCCTCATTATTTTGAAACTGTTTTCATAAAGAAATATACATATATCAGAACATGGTAACAAAGCTTCTGTAATTATGTACCATATGGATTTTTGAGTGCATTATGTGAACTGTAAATAACAGAGTGAGGAAGGGTGTAACAGAATGTATGTACCATATCAGAATGCATGTGTGTTGATCACCATTGTTGCGTAATTGAGACTTAAATCTCGAATTATATAGTGCTGACTCGAATTGTATAGTGACAAACCAAACCATGAAACAAAACTTCAAACACACACATACACATTTTTGAATTTTCATAACTAAAACTCAATTGCTAAGCCAATGTTGCAACACAGGTGTTATTGTCAGAACTCCTTACTCTCTCTTGGGAGGGTGTTGATGGGGTGATACCATCAGAGATGTTGATTCAGATTATGATGTGGCATTGATCGTTTCAAAGAATTTATATCCCAACAAGTTGATTGAAATACATCACTTGTGTTTACATTGCCACTGTTTCAATCTTTTTCTTTTACTGCTGCTCTCTACTCTTTATTAGTTTTTCTTTACAGATTTTGTTTTCTGATTTCATTTGCTAAGTATTTCCCAAACCAACCAATTAAGTAAAATACTATTCTTAAGAACATTATTATAATATAAGTCTTGCTCAAATCAATGCCAAGCATGGATTGCCTAAGTGTAATGTTTGTGTGTTGCTCAAATCAATAAGCTGTAACTTTATAATAATACATCATTACCACCAATGCTTGTCTTCCCATGGCAAGAGGTCATGGGTGGCTTCCTCTAGAAAGCAGTATTTAATAAATTCAAAGAGCCTTAAATGCAAATTCTCTACTTCAAGAAAGACATTCACCACAAGTTGTTCAGTTCAGTTCTGGTGACACACACACCCTATCGTACGTGAGGAAGATTACACGAATTGAGTCTTGAAAAACATTACAGGACAATCATTGTTTATAGTGATTTCATTAAAATAAAAATTAAAGCTTTATAACTCAAGTGTGGACATTTTTTTCTCTTCTAATCAAAGAACCACCTTGTATTATTATATATGGGCCAAAAACATGGAAAACAAAAACACAAATGATGATTGAGTGAGCTGTTTTGCATTGAGAGAAAAGTGAATAGATAACACAAATGGCCTACCAAACCATTATTTATAACCAAGAAAAAGCATTTGATGTGACCAAAAGTTGGTATGAAAAAAAAGCCAAACAATATAACTTTTATTTGCTTTATCTTTTCCTCACAAATTCACTATATATGTATTTAATATCACTGTTCAATTTTACAATTTATAATAAGAGTACATAAACGTTGGTAATTTTAAGGGGCTGGGAATAATATGTAAAGTCTTGGTCGTTAATTGTTGTACCCCACAGAGCATATGTGATAACATTTTCTGATATTTGCTTCTCTCATATTTCCTATCATTCCATTCCCATTTTCTATCTAACCTTTTTTTCTGAAACAAACTAGCTAGCTACTGAAGTGAAGTGAAATATGGCTGAACTTGTGATCGGTGCTTTTCTCTCTGCTTCCTTTGATCTTTTGCTGCAAAAGATTGCTTCTCCTTATGTAGAGAAGCTCCTCTTCAATGGAGAAAATAGAAGTTCTGTGAAAGAGAGGCTTTTCAAGCTGAAGTCAGCCTTCAATACTCTTGCTGCGGTTCGCTTTGAGGTGGAGAACAAGAGAATCAAAAACCCTGCTGTGGAGGACTGGCTGGACGATCTTCTGGATGCTGTCGATGATGCTGATGACTTCTTTGGTGATATTGAATATGATGCTATGAAACCCAGCAAAGTTGATGAGTCAAAGAAAGAAAAACGAAAGGCCATTAGTAAGTTTCTATCTTGTTTCTCTAAACCTTCTACTTCAACTGACCGTGTAAGGAATGAAGACATGGAACAGATTCTTAAGAGGTTGGAGTACTTAGCCAACCAAATTGGAAACTTAAATCTTGAGAAGAATGTTGTCGAGGTGCAACTATCAGGAAGTTCACGTGCGAAGACTTCTCTGCCAGATGAACCTGAAATATATGGTAGAGACACTGACAATGATGTCTTAATGAAGTTATTGTTGTCGGATGAACATAGAAGTGGTGAGAAGATATGCGTCATTCCCATAGTGGGCATGGGTGGGATTGGGAAAACTACCCTTGCTCAAACTCTTTTCAATGATGAACTAGTGAAGAAAAAGTTTGATTCTAGAGCTTGGGTGTATGTTTCAGATAAATTTGATTCCATGGCCGTGACAAAAACTCTCCTTCAAGAATTAGCGCCGCGTGATGCTAGCAATGACATGAATTTGAATTTACTTCAAGTTAATTTGTCAAATAAGTTAATGGGAAAGAAGTTTTTGATTGTCTTAGACGATGTTTGGGAAGATGATTATGCGCAGTGGACAGAAGTGATGAAGCCTTTCAACGGTGGGGCAAAAGGTAGCAAAATAATAGTAACAACAAGAAATGGAAAAGTTGCAGACATCATTCGAACTCGAACTATTCACACACACCATCTTAGAGAATTATCAGAAGATGAGTGTTGGAAATTATTTTCAAAGCACGCATCGTGTGGAAATCCTGCATTAGAACGTATCGGCAGAGAAATCGCTAGAAAATGTAATGGTTTGCCTTTAGCTGCCAAAGTTCTTGGAGGCCTCTTGAGATCAACGGATGATGCTGAGAAATGGAAACAAATAGCCAATAGTAATCTTTGGGAGCTCCAAGATAAAAGGAGCAAGAGTCTTCCTGCTGCATTAGAAGTAAGCTACTATTATCTTCCTTCACACTTGAAAGGGTGTTTTGCTTATTGTTCAATATTCCCAAAAGGCTATTTATTTAAAAGAGAAGAGTTGGTGTTAATGTGGATGGCCGAAAATCTTGTACAGTATTCCAAGAGTAATAGGAGAATCGAAGAAGTTGGTCGGGAGTATTTTGATGATTTAGTATCTTTTTCATTTTTGCAACCGAATAAGAGGGGAAAGTCTTATTTTGTCATGCATGATCTTTTTGTTGATTTGGCTAGAACTATTACTGGAAAATACAGTTGTTTATTGGAGCAAAATGACAGCATTGATAAGCTTGAGAAGAAGACACGTCACCTTGGATGTGACAGAGAACTTTATACTGATGATAAGATAGCTAGCTATGGTTTTGGAGCTACACATTTGCGAACCTTTTTATTATTTTTAGATTCAAGTTCATTTGAAATCAAGTTTTCTATGGAAGCAGTATTGCAGAATATGCTATCGATGTTGAAATGTTTGAGAGTTCTATCTTTTCGTGGTTTTCATATGACTGAGTTCCCTAATTCAATTGGCGAATTGAAACATCTTCGCTATTTAGATTTTTCCAAGACTAAGATTGTGATTTTGCCTGAATTTGTAACTAAATTGTACAATTTGCAGACATTGAAATTAGAAGATTGTAATCATCTTCAAACTTTGCCTAAAGATATGCATCATCTCATTAATTTGAGACATCTTATTATTAGTGGAAAAAGGCTAGTGGAGATGCCAAGTCAAATAAGTAAATTGACGAATCTCCAAATTTTGACAACTTTTGCTGTGGGGAAGGAGGATGGCGCTAAAATAGAAGAATTGGCAGAACTTAAAAGTCTACACGGAGAGCTTTCCATTAAGAAGTTAGAAAATGTGGTCAATATTACAAAAGCAGCAAATCAAGTCAATGTACTGGAGAAGAAGCAACTTGATAAATTGACTTTGGAATGGAGTGTTAATGATGTCAATGTTGATCCAAAACATGGAGAGGGTGTGCTTGAAATGCTTTCACCCAACAGAACGTTGAAGGAGCTTGAGATTAATTACTATCCAGGCAAAATATTTCCAAATTGGGTTGGGAATGATTCGTTTAGCAACATTGCTGAAGTAACTCTTAATGGGTGTAAGCACTGCTCCTATTTGCCACCCTTTGGAAAACTTCCTTTGCTAAAACATCTTTCCATCTCAGAATGCAATTCGGTAGTGACAGTGGGTGCTGAGTTTTACGGGAATTGTTCTGCGAGAAAGCCATTTTCATCATTGGAAACATTAAGGTTCAGCGATATGTCATCATGGGAACAATGGCAGACTGGGGAGGCAACAACATATGGGAAGCTCAAAACACTTGAGATTGTTTCCTGTCCTAAGCTCGTCGGAGATTTGCCTGGCTTGCTTCCTTCATTGATAAGTATTGAAATTGCAGGTATCAAGCAGTATCCATTATTAAGTCTCCCAATAATACCATGTGTCACAAAAATGATTATTAAGAATTTGGAGAATTTGGAGTCATTGTATGAGGCAATAAAGCCAAGGAATCCTTGTTCCACTCTCACTCCTCTTCAGTCTCTTAGATTGTGGGATTGTGGATCATCGATTAGATCCCTCGATATGGATTTATTTCCCAATCTCAAAACTCTTGAGATTTACTCCAGCGACTACATTGAAGCTATTACAGTGTCAGATGGAAAATCTCTTGAGGAACTAACATTTTTATCTATTCGTAATTGTGGTAGTTTTGTATCTTTCCCAAATGGTGAACTTATTGCTCCCAAGCTGAGTGTGTTGGAGATTTTTAATTGCCCTAAATTGAAGTGGTTACCAAAGAAGATGACTTCCCTCTCATCTTTAGAGTCCTTGACAATCAAATATTGTCCGTTGATAAAGAGTTTCCCTGATGGTGGTCTGCCTGTTAGTTTGTCTAGTCTTGATATGTCCTATGGTGAACTTTTGAGGATGAAATGGAATTGGCAAACATTACCCCATCTTACCACTGTTGTTATCTTTGGTAATAAAGAGGAAGATGTGGAATCATTCCCCAAGGAAGGGCTACTATCTACCACTATTACCTCTCTTGAAATCTGGTGTTTTAGAAGACTTAGAGGGCTGGACAAAAATGGGCTTACACAACTCACCTCCTTGCAAACACTTCAAGTCTTGTTTTGCCCTGAGTTGGAGACATTATCAGAAGAAGGATTTCCAACCTCCCTCACCTCTTTATACATACAAGAATGTCCATTGGTGGAGAAAAAGTACTCTCGTGGGAATGAGCACTGGAACAAGATTAGTCACATACCCTTTGTCAGAATTGTTGGTGAGCTTGCATTTAACATATAATCTCAGGTTTGTTTGATTAACTTATTGTTCTTCCATTTTATTTATTTATTTATTTATAGGAGCTGAGCTGCTCTTCTCTGCTCCTAATCCTAATTTGTAGACATGTTTTTGTTGTTTTTCTTCAGACTCTGCCTTCTTTCTTTTCAATGAATCTCTGATTTTGATAAAATAAAAATTAAATCTTTATTTATGTTTTGTTGTTCTAATCAAACAAACAAGTACCTCGTATACCTCGTATATTATTTGTTTTGACAGGCCTTAGCAGAAGAATCCCCTGTTTTATGGTGTATTCACTACAGTTTGCAATTTCTATTTGAGGTATAAAATAGTTTTTTTTTTTTTATTTTGTTTGGTTTTATTATTCGAACTTCACAATTCTTTTATTTGTCTCAATATATGTTTTTTTTTTTGCTGTTTTCCTTTTAAATATTACAATTTACACCATTGTGTGTATATATATATATACTAGTAAAAAGTTACGTGCGATGCACGTATACTAAATTTTATGCTAGTTTTTTTCTATGTTATTAAAAAGTGATACAATTAAAAATTAAAAAAAAATATATTATTAGTTATTAGGTTCAACATCATTACCCTTACCCTGTGTTCATTTTTAAGGAAAAAAAAATATTTATGAAATAATAATTTGTTGCAACGCGAGTACAGGCAAAATTCAGAAAATATAGCATTTATTAGTAGAGTATTGACAATTTCAACAATAAATTAACTGATTGTATACTTTTTTGTCTGCTAACATTAAGCTTTTGATATTTGAGTGGTGAACTCTTATTTGTCCGCTTTTCAAATTTTTCTAGCACTCTCATTTTATTCTTCCAACATTCTGTAGTTGGAGTGATGTCTTTAATTGTTGTATATAGTGTAGTCATTTATTCACCTGTTTTCAAATAAAACAATAGATATACAAAATAAAATTAAATATAACTAAGCTCATATTAAAATCAATCTCACCTTTCAATATAGTAAAAGGTTTTTAAATTGATTCATTCTCACTTAATAATAATTGTGACAGGCCTAACGAATAATAATAATATGTTACCTAATAACAAAATAGGAATCCACCAAACAACATTATGAAAATTTATTCCAGGTATAATTATATAAATCTATTACTCATTAAAGTCTATAAGAAACTCTCTAAAAAGCTCACAATACGAAATTTCACATCAAAAATCTAAAAATGATCAACTATGTAGCAGGAATAATAATACAATAACCAAAATTGCCTAGTCATATACAGTCTTAAAACTTAAAAGAGTGGCATTATTCATTCATTGAGTTATAATATTGTGTCATGTGTTTATGTCCAAATATTATGTGTCTCTGGCTAATCTAGTGAAGAAGATTGAAGTTTTGATTCTCAATAAATAGAATGAATATAAGTGTATACTTTGTAGTAGGTCATTATTGTGTCATTTTTAAGTTAATGTGTCAACTTGAAAATAATTCATTTAATAAACAGAATGGAGTCAATCTAAAAATATTTTTCTACCTTAATAAGTAGAGCTATAGAAAACAAACTCAGTAACTTTTTGAATGTTAAAAAATTATAAATGGTTATAAATTCAGAGTAAGTAAGTTGTGTGTGGCAGCTGGTTAAAGAAGCCAACATTGAGGTTTATGATTAGAAAGTAGAAGCACCGCTAGAACTTTCCTTTGTTTGAAGTAATAGTATAATAACTAATATTTTTTATTACATATTAATAATTAATTCAAGATGAACTTTTCAAAGTATTTTTAAAACATCGTGGGATATATAAATGCAATACTTTTGCATCTTTAGCAATATATATATAATATATAAATAGTAGTAAATTCTTATTTAATTTTTAATTGTATCATGGCATAAAATTTAATATATAGCTTTTTACTTACCATGCATGGTCGACACCTCAATTGAATAGAGTCCTATTCAATTAGTTTCTGTTTTTCGTGTCTTGATTTCAGATTATAAGAAATTATTATTTTTCTTTGGACCTTGACCACTTAATCTATGATCGTATAGTTTTAGAATAAAATTCTTATATGATCGTAGATGTATATTTATGGTATTGTTTATTAATAATTAAGATATCAAATTAAATATTTTAAACCATGAATTTCTCATAAACCATTTTATTTTTATTAATAAATCATTTTATTTTTAATATAAATATACATCTACGATCATAAACTATATTCGGTTCCCTACTCATCCTTTCAACCTCAATTATCTCTTTGTGATTTACAACCAATTTTGTCATTTTTTTCACCTACAAAATTAAATTTATTTAAAAATCCACCCCATATATATCTATTATCAAACTGTACATCTATACAAAGGCTTGATTAGTTTAAAATTCAAAAAAGTTTTATGTTTCTAAAAATTTAAAAGATGAGTCCACACGAAAATTTTTGATTGGTTGGTAGTTTTAAAAAATCTGTTTGGTTTGGTTTTGTTTTTACTTTTTAATTTTTAAAATTGTATTTTTAAAATTAATAAACCATTTTATTTTTATTAATAAATCATTTTATTTTTAATATAAATAAAAAGTCACTCATGAATTTTTCATAAATCAAGAATTATGTTATATAGGCACACTTTATATAGAATATAAATAATTATATAATATTCTTAGCTTTTATTTATTTATATATATATATCACAATTGGTATTTTTTTTTCCTCTCTTAATGCGATTCTTTGAGTGTGTTTACTGAGAATATTTAATGCTTAATAATCTCTTCTCATTCTTTTCATTTGTGTTTTTGTCACTTTTTCTGTTCATTGTGATCTTGAACCACAATGAATTATTCTAAATAATATAAAGAAAATGGACGATTATTTTATATATATATATTTAATTTTTAGAGTTATAGTTGTGATTATATATAAAGTTGAAATATGCTAAATATCAATTCAAATATTAATAGGATTTGTTTTATTATTATTTTATTATATATAAATAATATTTTATTATTTTATTAAATAAAAATAAAAAGTCGCCCATATATTTCTCATAAACCAAGAATTTTAGTTATATAGACACACTTTATATAGAATAGATATATATTTCTTTTTTTCAAAATTAGTGAAGTGAACCCAGGTTAGAGAAAAATTAGTAGTAGTAATAATAATAATAATCCCTAGTTATGATATAAATTAGAATAATTAAAGAGTATAATTGAAAGCATTTTACATCCAATATTGGCACATATATATATGTATGATTTTCACCTTCAATTTGTCTCTTGTAATGCAGGAAGGAAGGTCTTTTAGGAAGGCAGCAAAGAGATAGCTTTTTCCACAACATGATCCAACCAATGTTTGTGTCAGATTGTAATTCAGTTGTTTCAGTTTTTGGGGTTTAGGCTTGTTTTGTTTGGTTTTTGTTTTTAGTATTCTCTGGTTTTTCTCTTATTATTTATGATGTTTGAGATGTTTTCTTTATATTGCTGTTGTGTAATTACACTTTGGCATAATAGTGTTCTAGCTTGTAACCACGGTTTTCCTCGGCCATAAATGAGGGTTATGAATAAACTTGGGAGGAGGTCACTCGTGGACATGTGACCTTCATCTCTTCTCTTCCTATGATCTTCTACACTGAAAAGAAGAAAGATTTTAAACAAACTATAATAAGTAATGTACTTACTTTGTATTAAATTGCAGGATCAGGACAGGAGGAGATAGTTTTTTATGTTTTAATAACCCTCTATGTGTAAAGTAAACTCTGTTGTACTGGGATTTAGACACACTGATTTTTCTGAAGAAGTGATTTTAATTGTTATACAAAGCTCAATTGTTTGCGTGGATTAACTTTTAAACTTTTTTAGTGTTATTTTATTTGGTCTGATTAGTGGATAGACTCGTTGATTAAAACTGCCTTCAAAAATCAGAAGGTTTAGATTGGAAGTAATGTTAAACATGAAAGTCATTCATGTTGATTCTAAGATGGGCAGTGCATTGTTGCTAAAAATGAATGGTAAATGGATTAATGATTCAACAAATAACTTGCTCATAAGTTTCTTTAAAATACATTCATTTGGCAAACATAGCCTAAAGAAACATGTTAATTACAATTACACAACAAGATCAAATCATTCCCATTAAATTGGATTAATCAATCATCCTACATATATATTACATTGAATAATTTGCAGCAGCTCACAAAAGTTTCATCTGCAACCTAATTTTCCTTCTTTAATTCCTCTCCACTTTGAGATGGTTCCTCGGTTTGGATTGACTGTTTCACAAGCTTCCCAACCTTGGGATACTTGTCGATGAACTTATCCTCCCAATCCTCTAAAACTTGAAGCTCATCAGGACCCAAATCTTCAAAATTGTCGTTCATGTCTTGAGGCTTGAAAGAAAGCAAAGCCAAAGCTCTACTAGCTTCCTTCCCTGTAAACATTGCGTACGGCCCTCCGGGACCATAGAACATCCTGTAAAATGCATTTATCACACACTTGGAAGATCACGCAGCAAAATACTTACAACAATCAACATTTTGTTTTAATCATGAGCTTATTTCCTTAACAGAGAAAAAGTGAAAAAGGCTTGAAGATGGGTTAGGTAACATTTGATCAAACAATTGGAGATTTCACAAAATAATATCTAGTTTGATCTGGGCAACAGCCAAACTCTAATCAGAAGAGAAATCATAAGCTCCATAATATATATATGGGCAACCTTTAAACTCTAATCATATGAGAATCATAATAATATCTGGCCAACATTCATTTCTCAGGAACAAACAATCAAAAATTTGATCTAAAGAGCCAAATTCAAATCAGATAAGAAATCAAGAGCTTAAAATTTTTAACAGAGGAGAACCAAACTCTAATCATAAGAGAAATCAGAAGCTTAATATATCTGGGCAACCTTCAAATTTCACAGCAAAAAAACAATCAAAAATTTGATCTGAACAAAAGCCAAACTCTAATCATAACAGAAATCATAAGCTTAATAATATATCTGGGCAACCTTTAAACTTGAAGCTTATTTTTTTAACAGAGGAAAAGCAACAAAAAAGACATTTAAGAGGTTTTGGGACTAAGTTCAAAAGATTGTTTAGGTAACATTTCATCAGCACAAAACAAAGGAACAAACTTTTGATCTGGGCAAGAGCCAAACTTTAATCATAACAGAAATCATAACCTTAAAACATCTGGGAAACCTTCAAATTTCACAGCAAACACATTCTAATCAGACAAAAAAATCATGAGCTTAATTATTTAACAGAAGAATGCAAAGTTTAGAAAAAAAGTTAGGTAAACATTTTATGAAACACTTAAAGTGCACAAACCAAAATACTTGAAAAGATCAAACTTTTAATCTGAGCAAGACCCAAACTCAAATTCAATCCATACTTCAAATTCAATCCATACTTCAAATTTCTCAGTAAACAATAAAATCAAATACTTACCTAGAAGAAGAGACATCATAGATCTGACCCTTGATAGATATAAGAAGAGGCTTATTAGGGTCAGAACCATTATAAGCGCTAAGTTCTTGATGAGTAATCTCTCCCAATTGAACAGAAGCCTTAGTTGGGGTTTGATCCAAAACCCCATTGAGAAAACTGGAGTTGTTGTTAGGGTTAGGGTTTAGGGAAACGGCGGCGGCGACTGGAGGTTTGTTGAAATCTTCGGGAGAGACGAACATGGCGGAGACGGTTCTGAAAACGACGAGGACTAGAGCTGCGATGGTGAAGAAGGCGGTGGGTGAAAGACCTGTGTGGTGTGTTATCTCTTCCATTACGATTGAGTAAATCGCCATGGATTGGATTGGATTGAAGGTCTGACGATTTTGAGTTGTTGTTATGGAAATGGGTTTGGTGAGTCAAATGTGTTGACTTTTTTACCTAACTTAACTGACTTACCTAACAAGTTAATCCGCCTACCACCAAAGCTAAAATAAATAAGTGTACATAAATTAAAAAAAAAAAATGAGTAGATGATTTTATATATGTTTGTAGCTAATGTAAATAATTTTAAATTTTAATTATAAATTTTATTAACATTTTAATAACTTCAGCAAAATGTTTATAA
This sequence comes from Cannabis sativa, assembly GCF_029168945.1. Taxonomy (NCBI): domain Eukaryota; kingdom Viridiplantae; phylum Streptophyta; class Magnoliopsida; order Rosales; family Cannabaceae; genus Cannabis; species Cannabis sativa. The sequence continues at coordinate 60,981,304 of NC_083609.1, forward strand.
GAAAGAATGTCAAATCTCTCCATGATAAAAGACAGAAATAAAAATATTTACGAAAATAAAATTAAAAATACTTGTATGTGTATATATATTTACTACAATTTTTACCTAACTTAACTAACTACTAACTAACCAATAACCATTGATGACACCAAAGGTAAAATAATTTAGGTAAAAAATGTACATGTTGATTCTGACTCTTAGTAATTTGTGTCTAAGTATGTTATTTAAATTTAGGATTATTGTTAGAGAATACACTAAGTATGTTATTTAAATTTAGGATTATTGTTAGAGAATACACTAAGTATGTTATTTAAATTTAGGATTATTGTTAGAGAATACACTAAGTATGTTATTTAAATTTTCAAGAGTGTTCATAATTTATGTATATCAAACGATCAATGTAGCTGAAAATGGATTAGATATACATATTTTTTTTAAACGGATGAACTACTTGTTTAACTAGATGATAATAAATAAATCTACAACATATGTGTGTATGCTTTTAGTTAATGTGAATAATTTTAAATTTTGAATATAATTTTTAGTTACTCTTCGAAGAACAAAAATAGAAGCAGTAGCTACCACATTTTAAGGGGAACAAAACTAAGCACATTCCTTGGTTGAATCTTCAAACTTACTCCCAATTCATTTTTACATAAAGAGAAAACATTTCAAACAAAATTCAAATTTTAACCATTTTCCATAATCAAAACCAAAAAAAAGGACTTATTATTGCACTGAGATATTGTTACATATAGTTACAAATATGGTAAAGAAAGTGCTTGGTTAATACAAATAGAGCTACATTTTCTAAATCAAATAAGAATGTTCAGCAATGGTAAATCAACTAGTGCTTCCAGATAAATCTCCAGAAATAGCACTTCCATACGATGCTGAACCCGTTTGTGAAGCTGTTCTCCGAGCTTTCTGGAACTGTCTAATCCTGAAAGCGTCTCTCGGTAATGGCTGGCTCTGAACTGTTCTAGTGTCATCGTCGTCTTGTCCTGTCAATAAAGATGTTTTGAACAAAACCGAAGTATGAAATTATTTGCTTAACTTAAAGGAAAAGGAAGGAAACACATACTGTTCTCGGGTTCTTTCCTTTTTCCCCTAGTTGGTTTGTATGAGGAAACACTCGGAGCAGGGTGGGATTTGGTTGAACCGGAGAGGTCACTTGTAGTAGGACCACCAACACCGGAGGATAACTGCTTAGTGGCTGTCCCTGGCCTCACATTCTCGGTTTGGCTTCTCGGTATGTCACTCTGTAAACAAATGGATAATACAACATCCACATTTGGAGTTGGACCTGAAAAATTATAAGCACAACTTAAGGAGTTTAAGTCCATGAAAAGTACACATTTTATGGATTTTTTATACAATTTGTTCAAGAATAAAAAGTTGAAAAATATGAAAAAAATAGTATAAAGTAACTGATTATCCTAAGGAGGTAACTGATTACTCATTTTTCTCATATTTTTGTGAACTTCGCTAAAAAAAACCTATAAAAATGAAAATTCTCCTAAGCTAACTAAGAATTTAAAGCGAAATGACTAGAAATACACTAACTACAATTATCAACCGAAAATGAAAAGGGAAAACTTAATTATTACCCTCGATAGCAGGCAAATTTGTTAAAAAGGCTAACAAAGCAGGCGGTGTTGATTTCAGTATTTCATCGAAGGGATCCGTTGCTTGAGCTTGACCACTCACAATTGTAACGACGGGATTTGACAAATTGTTAGGAGGAACTCCGGGTATTGTAGTATTCGGAGGAATTCCAGTCCCTATCGAAGAACTTGCTTTAGCTATAACATAATGCTTAAAAGTCAAAAACTACTTAAAAATTTAATAGCAATTATGACAATTACACACCGAGCTTTTGTCGTGGATCGTAGGTCATCATTTGAGTAACATCCGGATATACAACGTTCGATGTCACGTTTGCATTGCTAATTAGCCCTGCAGTACTTTTATCTGCAACATAAAGAATTGAGTCGAAAACAACACAAGTAGTGAGTTATGACCAAGCTGCATTTACATAAGGACAAGTACCTATGAACCCCGAGCCACCGAGAATAGTAGATTTATCTGATTTCTTGTTGATGTTGTTAACAAGCCACTGAAAAGTTTGCAAAGATAATTGAGTACTATAATTAATGATAATTGAGTATTATAATTTACCAAAACAGAAAATAAATACCTCTTGTCTAGCCAAATGATCCAAGTCCCTTGTTGAGCAGGGCCAAAGATCCATAAAACTGTATCTCGATACAACATCCTGTAACGAACCCTCAAATACCGATGAATTCTCTTCACTTATTCCCGATAGCGCTTCTTTCCTTCTTTGTTCAACCTATAAGAACGAGCGGTCAAATGTCAATCTTATTGATAAAGTTAAATGGTTTACAAGAAGAAATGATAAAAGAAAATCATGCTGAAACAACAGAATCATTGTTCCTACTTTTAACATGCTAGCCAAATCTCCATAAGTTTGTTCGAAACGGACAAACCTTTTCCAAACCTGAAAAGGGAAACACAAAGAGAAAATGTGAAATTGAATGTGATATTTCTTTGGCTTAACAAGATCATGTCAAGAAGTACAGAGAAAAGCATAACACAAAAGACATGGAAATTTCTTTGATAAAGGATTAACAGCTACCTCAACAGAATCCTCAGGGCGAAGTGAGCTTAGTGCACGCTCAAATAAAGCCCTGATATTTCTATCATCATTCAAACGAGTTAAGAAGTCTGCATACCTACCATATCGAAAAATACACAAATCATTCGACATGGTTAGATGCTATAAGAGGCTTCATGTTCACCAAACATAGCATGAATCCAAACAACAAAGTAATTCATTTACACACTTGCTGAACTACAAGTAAAATCGCTAAATATCAAGTTCGGTTAACACATGTTCCATTTTCCAACAAATATTGTATAAGTTTACAAATGACAAATAAAATCAAATAGTGACAATGTTTTGGGAATTTTTGTTTATAAAATTAACTGTTTTTGCTTATCAATAGAACACAATAAAATGGTTATTTAGTCAAAAACCTACTCAAGAATGTAGACTGGCTCCTGCATAAACCGTTTCAATCCAGCTTCAAAAACATTGTGTGCCATCTGCAAGGGATTTTTAAAAGAATATGACCAGAATATTTAAGATAGCCTCGAATAAACAGTTTGCATCGATTTTCTTTGGAAACTTTAAAAAAGAAAATTATAGATTTAATTTAAAAAGTTAGATAAGAACCTTTGGATCTTTGTCTAGGCAAAAGGCAGTCATTGCATATGCCACGTAGACATGGTATGTACAGTTTGGGGATTTCCGAGCATCTAGAAAATATTTACGGGCTGCTTCAACTCCCTCGGTCCTCCTAAGAAAGCGAATAAACTGCCATGTAAAAGTAGATATTCATCACTGATAATAAACAGTTTTCATTAGGTGAGCAAAGAGAAACACATATACAAACAATACAAGCTCAAAATAAATAAATAATCCACAATGAAAATGGACCATAATGGAAGAAAAAATCGTAGTTTTTGACCATGGAAACCTAAACCAAAGAATAGCTCATTGGAAATCCATAATCTTCAAATATTTGGGAGCTTTCCAAAAATGGGTTTTCGGTTTTCCTATCAATAATACAAGTAGTTTTCTGGAAGTAATAGTAGCCCTCCTTCCAAACTTATTTCACTTTCATACAATAGTTGGATCAAATACCGTTTCCATAACTAAAGCTTCTCTCTCTCTCTCTGAGAGCTTTCCACACTCTCGCTCGTTCTATCATTTTACGAAAAAAGTATGGGTAGTAAATCTTACTTGTATATGTGCAAGAGCAGTTGCATTAGCCTCATCCCCAAGAAAGATCTCGTATATTTTTTTTGCCGACTGCAAGAAAAAGAACCCTCAGAAAGAACAAAACACAGACTAGTGATACTTATAAATAAGATCACCAAAGTTTCATTACCGGAATTGCTCCACGGGATTCCTCCAGTTCTGCATACGCATACCTTAGCATTTCCGAATCTGATTGTAGAGAGAGAGAAATGAAGTGAGTGTCTTTTTCAACATCTATGGGAGTAGTGAAGTGGGAATTGATTTACTTTTATTATAGAATCATACTAAGCTGAAGATGAGATGCGAAATATCATATTACCCGGAAGAGCCTTCAAAGCTCTCTGAAAAACTTTAACAGCGGAATCAAGCGCACCACATTTTGCATGCCAGGTAGCATACTCATACCATATATCAGGACAGTGATATAGATACATAAGGCACTGGATACCAACAATACGAAAATGAGAAATCTGTGAAACTTTGAAGAAAGAACAAGAAGCACGTGCGTTACAATATCATCATACCTGTTCATATGTGAAAGTAATTCTTTTGTTGGATGATACATTGTCTATCCTTTGTGGATTTCCTCTGAATGAAAAATAAAAAGAAACTATATTTGGATTAGAATCTATGAAACCATAAGAACCATGCATCAATAACACCACATAATTTCAATTTCAAGAGAAGAAATAACGGTATTTTGAGTAAATCTGTTGATTGTATTGAAGATTATTGTTATTCAATCTTCCTTCCACAATGTTTTGTTCAATTTTTTTATTATTATTTTTAACAATTTTGAATCCTTCATCATTCAAGATAATCGAAAATTATTAATGAAGTTTTACCAAAAATATAGTATAGATTCTTACTTTTCAAATTCTAACAACTTTTTCCATGCCATCCATTGCATTTCTTCCTACAATAACACAATAAAAAAGAGAAGAAAACATCAAATTAAATTTATTAAACATTTAAGTAAAAAGCTTTTTACAAACCCAATACAAGCTAATATCCTAAACAACCAAACTATGAACTAAATTTTTCATACACTTACAACAACTTAGATTCAAAACCCAAGTGAATGATGCATGTTTGGACAATGAGAAAGAAGATAAATCTGGAAAAACCTCCCATAAGGTTCACTTATGTGAGGCACAACAAGAGGAATAATAAGCTTGGTTGTTGTACTTAGCTTGGTTGTCATAATAGTTTCAACGTTAGTTGATTGTTTGAAACTAATCAGTTTAGATTCTTGGGAGATTGGCTATCTTGAATTAGCTACTGTTATGATTCTTTTTATTGTGTTCGACTTAGTCTCTAATCGAGACCAGACTTCGAGAAATAAGAGGAAGATTTCTGGTGTACATGCAAGTGTTCGTGGCTGAGATTTCGAGAGTTCTAACAAAAATCACAAATGACCAGTGCTAAAAGAAATGACAATACAATAGAGAAAAGTGGAAAACTACCTTGTAAGAGCCAGTTGGTGGTACAGCAAGCATATTCCAATCAATTTCATCGATATATTTCTTTCGCTCTCGATAGACAGCCCTAGCACTGTTAAATTTCGGTTGATATTCAGATATCAATCCTTTTGCCTGCTCCACACATAAAAATCAAATTTGTCATCTAAAATATATAGAATTCAGACAACATGAATACATACTTAAGTACTAATTGTTTCTTCGGGCAATAGAAAAACACACGAATACATATATGCTATAGAAACCAACAAATTACCAGTTGTCGGCTAACAGAATTTTCAAAATTCTCATAGTCCCTCCAAATTTGTTCAATGTGATGCACAGGAGTAACAATGGCTTTTTGATATACTTTCCGTACAGCAATCATTCGTAATGACTCTTCCTGTGGATGTGATGCCTGCAATCGTCTCATTCGAACATCAAAATTGATTAATAGAAGCAAGATATGAATCATGTTCAATCTTGTGAGGTCCATAATTAAAGTCAGAAATCAGAGAGAGAAGAACGAACCGGCAATGACTTTAAGAAAGTGATGTATTCCATCCACACAGGTCCAGATGCTATGTCCACTCCTGAAAATCTTTGCCAATATTAAACCCTAAACATATTTTGACCAAACTAAGTCGGTGGAGCAAAAAAAAAATGGTAGCCCACAAAATGTAAATACCAATCACATCCGCAATTTTTAAGCTATTTCGCAACATAAGAACAAATAGTTAATATTTCTTCCTATTTCTTTGAATTTTATTCTATTGATTAAATACGAAGTTTCGTAACAAATGATTAATGCTCATATTTTCATGCACTCCACAAATCATATATATATATGTATATATCCCTGGCAAAACAGTATAAACATCAATAACATCAAAAAGGCTCGAGTGATAAGAAGACACACCAACATAGTTGAGCATGAAATCGTATGCCTTCTTAGTTTCTTCTTGACCTTCTAGCCCTTTCTTGTCATTGCTCTTTCTTATGAACTTAATGTAGCATCGCCTACAAATAAGGCACAAGTGAAAAATGAAAACAAAATGCAGCTCGGTTTATAAGCACAACATATATACTTTATCTCCATAACATGAAAGAAACCATAGTTTACTGACCAACGCTATTAAAAAAACATACCAAAGAGGAACTTGGAGACAATTCAATAAACAACGGCTAAAAATCTGTTTAGTAGCATCATCATTATTAACAGCCATGTGTGCCTCTACATACTGTTTCCAATACTTCGCCTGAAAATAATGGTATACATCGTCATCAACCGAATATAATTCCACATAATACTATCGGAAATGAAAACCCGCCACTGTGTTTTTAATAGGAATTTTCTCTATTGATTGACAATAGAAGTGAACAAGACCAATTTGGGTATTCAAGAGATCCCCCAAGAGCTACTTCTCAATACAAATTTATTCTCCACACCCACAAATGAACTCTCTCCCAAAGGTGTAGCATTAACCTAACCACACTCTAACTAACTCTCTCCCTGCTCTCTTAAGCTAACTTTTGGGAGTGAGTTCTATCCAAGTGGTTAAAACAAATGGTATCAAGGCCATACACTATCAACTGGGACTGACCACGAAAAGGGCGACCTATAGAAGGGGCACTCTGTGGAAATTGGAAAAGCCCACCTGAGGCATTGGGATGTTTGGTGTTGGCAGCTTGTATGCATAATGGATTTGCTATTGTCAATATTAAAGGGGGTGAGTTTGAAGTAATTGAAAGATATTCTAAGCATGAGTCACTTGCATATGGAGCTGATTGGCATAGAGAAGAACCTATTCATGGCGAAGAAAGCAAGAACTCGTTGGTCGCTACTTGCTCTTTTTATGACCGACTTCTTAGGATTTGGAGGCCTCAAAGTAATCTTTACATATGAAAAATGTCTCTTGGTACTTCTATCAAGGTTAGTTAAAAACACAATAAAATGATTCTATCTATGTATCTGTACTTTCATTTTGTGAATTGTTTTTCTTTTGATGCATTAACTTTGATCTTTTGTACTGATTATTGTGAAAGAATCAAATTCTGACTTTATTTGAATTCAGCAATGACACCAAATTTAGTCTTTTTGGCTTAGACTTGTTACCTCTGAAATAATTATCTTGCTATTCTAAGACTCCTATTTATAATTTTTTGTTCTTTTAGAAATTGGAAAAGCCCAGAGTGGGCCACCGCAGAGTAGGCCACTGTAGACGTCAAATCCAAGGAGTGGTAATTTTGACTAAGAACGGGATTTTTTCTAAGAAGGAAAAAAAATAAAAAGAGACCACTTGTCTTAGACTGATCATCCCCAATCATGTATTAATACTCTCACTCATGGCAGAGGAAAACCATAATAAACAAAACATAAGAGTATAGTCAAAACACGGAATTGGTTGGTGGTATATAACTATTTCAGCACCCTCCCCTCTTAAGCTAGCTAGCTTTTGGAGTGAGTTCTACCAAAGTGGTTGTAACATAACTCTACATTCGGCCATAGTGTAGTTAAGACCCCCAAAAGAAATAAACTTTAGTTCAACCCATGAAAAAACAATCTAAGGTATAACAACTCCATCAAAGCTCATACCAAAACACTTACAGTTAAATAAAATGTACAAAAATATGAAAAAGGAATTAGGCCAAAGAAAGCTAAAAAAGAAGCTTACAGCAGTAGGAAAGAGAGTAAGGAGCTGTTCATAAATTGGAATAGCCTCCAAAATAGGCAAACGCTACAAAAAAGAAACAAAAAGCATAACAAGTTAAAATTTTCAATTGAACCCAATAACCAAAAAAGACAAGTGAAACATAAAAAAGAAGAGAAATTTGAACAAACCATGGCCTCATTAGCTCTAAGCTCAGCAGATTCAACATTGTATTTATCATCCACAGCTTTATCAGTTGCCGAATTCTTCTCCTGAAAGTAAAAGAGAGTGTTCTTAGTATTGGTACATAGAAAAATAACAAAACCCCAAAATTGAGAAATGAAAGGGAAAAGTTCAGAAGAGGAAAAAGATGATACCTTTGATTCGGGTTCGAGTCGATCTTCAACAACGGGCATGGAAGCCATTTTCTCAGGTGAATCAGTGTCCCAAAATTGAGTTTTGAGAATTTGGGAAACAGTTTGTGTAGTGAAAGGAGTTAGCTTTTTTAAATTAGACAAGTTCTTATTAATTAGGTTTTTTATTGATAATGGACATTTTGATAGATAGCTTATATTATAAATATTTATAATTATCCAATTGAAAAAGAGAAAGAAAAAAAAAATTGGGAGAGTGTTATTACATTAATTTAAATTTAAGCTTTTTTTAACAATATTTAAAGTTAAACTTTTTTAATAATATTTAAATTTAAATTATACCTCTAAGAATAATTAATATATTATAACAAAAAATATATAATAAATTTATTTATATTGAATTAATAATTTTATTCTTTTAATCAGGGTCGGTCTTGAGTTGAAATGGGACTTTACTATAAAGATAAATAGTATTTTTAAAAATTATTAAAAAAAATATGTATATTTTTTAAAAAATATTTTTTTTTACTTAGGACCCTAAAATGAGTGGTCCTAGGCGCAGGCTTAACCCGCCTATGTCTAGAGCCGGCCCTGAAACATTGTGTTGAAGCTTATTCTCTTTATCATAAATGATATGATTGTCTTAAAATAACCTAGCTTGTTCTTACATTTGAATTTTTTAGTGTAAGACGATTCGGGGAGGGAGAGTGAAAAAGAGAGATCGATGAGAAAGAGAGAAAGAAAAAGCTAGAGAAAAAAATTTAGATAAAAAAATTATTTATTTATTTATTAATAATTTTATAAATTTAAATTATTTTTTTTTAATTTTAAAATAAATTTTGAAAAATACTTTTTTATAATTTTTAAATAATTATATTAGGTGGACCAACATAAATGTGCCACATGTACATAATGGTACACGTAGGCAGTCCATGTGAGCAGTTAACTGAGATAAGTGGATGGCACATTAAATTTGCTAACATTTTAGCAGTTTGTAAAATCATAGCTGAGAGGGTTTAGCCGCAAATTACTCCTATCAAAATAAAACTTAATAATAATCTGATCTAAATGTATTATGATAAAACTAGTTACATTTTTTAGATCTGTTTCTGTTAGGAATTGTTTTTTAGTTAGTTATAGTAAAAAAAAATATCAAAAATTAAGCTTACTACTTTTACAATTTTGAAAAATACATAGTCCATTTTATAATTTAACAAAGTAAAAAGTCCAATTAGTAACTTTTGTAAAACACAGAATCCAAAATAATATATAAGACCATCTCCAATGGATGGTGTATATTTTGGGTTAAATTTAGCCAAAACTATACCATGAAATTTTTTATATTTGTTCAATGCATAAAGTACAAATTAGTTATAAAAGTCAATATTACCATTAATACACATTCAAAATATACAAAATAATTAATTTTTATTTATATTATTTTAATATCTTATAAATATATCTTATTCAAAGTCAATGAATAGTATTAATATAAGTTGCAAAAAGGTAATTAAAAAATGTAATATCTATTGTAGGCAAAAATTTAGCTCATGCTATCTTTTGTGCTAAATTTGATACAATTTTTAGTTTTACTAAATTTGACACACATTTTACATCACCGTTGAAGTTTAAGTTTTAGCAAAATATTCTAAAAAATAGCAATACAACACACCAAAAAATAGTAATTCTTAAAATAATCTTTAAAAAACGACAAAAACTAACTATAGATTAAACGACATTAAACCCAAAGAAACGACACAAAACTTTGCTCTTCATATTTCATATTCATAACAATAAAAAAAAAAAACCTCTTTCTCAGAAGACTAGATCATCAATGGCCGCCACCACCACCACCACCACCACCACCAGACGAGTTCGTTCATTCAAGCGGTGGTTAAAGTCCAAAGGTATCAACTTTATCGATGCCCTCCAAATTTGCGACTGCCCTCTTCAAGGAATCTCAGTCAGAACACTCTGCGACCTCACCTTAGGTGACGTGGTCGCCACCATACCCAAGCAGGCTTGCCTCACCGTAGAGACTAGTGGTGCTAGAGACCTCATTGAAGCTTATTCTTTGAATGATGGTGATACTCTGGGTCTCGCTGTGGCCATCATGTACGAGAGGAGCCTCGGCCAGTCATCCCCTTGGGCTCCTTATTTTAGTGTCACGCCTTACCAAGAGGAGTCCTTGCCTTTGGTTTGGACTTCGGATGAAGTTGATGGGTTGCTCTGTGGTACTTCGATTCACAAGGTGTGGTTTTTAGTATAATTATATCTGTGTATTTGTGTATACATAATACATATATGTGTGCTTTTCTTTTACAGTTGTATTGTATATGTGTATATATTTGTGTATATGTATTTTCACAAGGTGTACAAATGTACATATATCTGTATGTATATGTACATGTATATATGTATATATGTATATTCACAATATGTTTGTGTTTTTTAGTACAGTTATATATATATATATGTTTGTATATATTTGTGTTTAATTTAGTACAATTGTATATGTATATTCACAAGGTGTACCAAAGTATATCTATGTTTATTTGTATGTGTATATATGTATAAACACAATGTGTGTGTTTCAGTACAATTATATATGTATATTTGTGTGTGCATACATATATTATGTGTTTTGGATGATTATCTGTGAACTGTGATGGGTTGATGTTGGCTTAGGTAATAATGTATAAAGCTCTGTTATGTTATTTTACTTAATACACATTGCAACATGCAATTGAATACACATTGTGTGTGTAAAAATTGTGTGCAATTTAAGTGTGCATAATCTATTTTTTTAAGGAATGTTAATTGCAATTTCCTAACCTCCTATTTCAAAGTCTTTCTCAACCTCTATTCTAAATCTACATGCATGGCGGTATTTGTTATAGCTGCACCTTTATCCCTGTAAATTTTTTAAACTTCTGAATAGTTTATAATCCCGAAAACAGATTTCAATGATTCGTGTTAAACTAGAATATCACTGTTTTCAGTACAGGATGATGTTGTAACTATAATTAGGTTGATGGTCATTTATATTAATATATACAATTATATCTACATGTGTATTATCTAATTTTTACACACATATCTTTTGGCTATTAGTGATGATTTTCTGTGAAGGGTTGATGTTGGGTTATGAAAACATACATTCTTTGTTGTGTGAGTGAATATACTAACCAAAGATCATATTTTTCAATGAGTTGATGATGGTGTTTTAGGAAAAAGGCAAAACTTTGAAATGTAGAGTATATGTCATCTTAAACAATGAGCTTTAACATGTAGATAGATGTAGGTAGGCAGTGAAGGATGATCAAGCTCTAATACGCGAGGACTGGGAAGAGAGAATTCAGCCTCTATTGAAAATGGAATCTTCAAAGCTCGATCCCAGCTTCTTTCGCGTTGAAGACTATTTCGCTGCTAAAACTATCATTCATTCTCGCTCTTTTTGGGCTGGTGACTTCCATGGTTATGGAATGATTCCTTTGGTTGACTTGTAAGTTTATTATTATTGTTCATGTCAAATTTGAATAATACCCTTTTGTTAATATATGTAAGCTGTATCAATCCTTAACTTCCACATGTTTTGTTATATTCAAGGTTTAATCATAAAACTGCAGCTGAGGATGTACACCTCGTAGGTGTTTCTTATTCATCTTTTGATTCTGATTCTGATTCTAATTCTGATTCTGATAGTGAAGTTGATAGTAACCAAGTGAAAGATTTTACCTATGCTTACAATAAGAATTCAGATAATTCAAAGATGGAGATTACTCCTGAATTAGATGATGAGTTTGGAGATATGAAGATGATTATGGTCAAACATGTCAAAGCTGGATCCGAGGTTAGTTTTCTCCTACGATTCATTTGGGATTTGTATAATGATGGTTGGTTTAATTCTGTAATGAACACTGGAATCGAATTTTTCTGTTTTGTTTGTTATATTTCGATGAAGGAAGGTATTGAGGTGAAATTTGTTGAACTAACAATGTAAATAAAATTGCTAAAAATAACCACGCTCAATTTACTATACAGTATAAATCTATGGTTACAAAAACAAATTATGTTACCATAAATGGTTATTTTGTTAATAAAATTTTTCAAAACTCGAGTATATGAGTCATTTTGCTTCTTATTTTATTGTTCTTTTAGTAATGGAGAAGTAATGATGTAATGGTGATTGCATTACAAGGTTTTCCAAAGCGAAATGAACAATGGTATCGAAATTTTGATTCCATTACAATTTCTGTTCATGCCAACCGAACACTCATTAGCCTTGTTTTGTCAGGTGTATAACACTTATGGTTATATAGGTAATGGAAGACTGCTTCACAAGTTTGGATTTACAGAGCCTAATAACCCACATGACATAGTGAACATTGACATGGAAATAGTACTCGAATGGAGCTCGTGGTTATTCTCTAGCCGACACACTAGAGCAAGGGTATCACTATGGAAAAAACTCGGTTTCTCAGGGTGTGAGTGTGACACTCTAGTAGGTTCTGATTATTTTGAGATCTCGTTTGATGGAGAGCCTCAAATAGAGCTACTAACTTTGTTATACATAATTTTGTTACCGAGGAATGCATATGACAAATTGGATTTTGTAGTTCGTGTGGATTCAATAGGGATGGAAGGACAGGGCTTGTTTTTGTTGAAAGTAATCACAAAACCGAGCAACAACACTTTTGTGAACAAAAGTGTTGGCGATGCTCTTTTGACAATTGCAAATATTAGAGAGAGTATTTATGGTTCGAATTCGTTAGAGGATGATATTGAAGCGTTAGAGAAGTGTTGTCGCGTAAGAGATAAGAAGTTGTACCATTCTTTGGCGCTTCGAATTAGCGAGAGAAGGATTCTTCAGAAGCTCAGAGGTTATGCTGGTAGGAGAACTTCACACTTGGAATGTATCTCAGATTTTTGCACTATTTCATGTATTTAATACAACTAGTTAATTCTTCAATTTCACAGGTATGGAGTCACCCATCGTCTGAGTCGTCTGGGTATAGCCCATGTTGAGTGACCACTGCTTAGGATTATAGTATTCAATGTTTTGTTAAACAAGAAACTTTTGTAATATTCTCTTGATTGAGATGAGTTGAGCATTACATGCTACTATGCTAGATTCTTGTACAAAAAGTTGTGTCCAACTAACCGTGTAAACTAAATCTTTGTTGGACGCTTTGTCTTGCCTCCGAAGAGTTTTCTATGACTGATAACGTGTTTCTTTTCTTTTTGATTTTTGTGTTTTATTGGAAAAACGCTCGCACTAGAACTTTAGATTTATATACTTGGTCATTATTATGCAAGTGACCTTAAGCGTTTGGGAAATCATCGAAGCACTAGCTTAGTTGTGCAATTTTTTTTTCTTCACGACACTATTGTTGGTGGCACGCTTTTTGATACATCATGAAAGAATGAAGCTATGATCAATACCATTTGCGACATAGATAGTTGATAGTTTCTTAGAACTTGTCATCCACAAAAATTAGTTAAAACAAATTGTAGTATATGTATAAATATTAAATTATCTAAAATATAAGTTTATTATGATATAGTATTAAAAAGTATTTACTTTTATATTTGGAAGATTTATTTCGTGTTTGGTATTATATAGTTTCACTTTGTAAGAACTCCAAATCATTGTGTTGGAGCTCATCCTATTTATCACAAATGATATGCTTATCTCAAAATGACTTAGTTTGTTCTTACATAATTGTATCATATAATTAGAATATTTATGTGAGAGAATCTCATTAAAAAAGTTGAAAAATTTACAATCGTTGTGTGGAATTAGAGAGATTTATGGTTTTTAAAATTTTATTGACAAAAATATAAATTACTTATATTTTAAAATTATCTTTATATTATAATATTGTGTCAAATTCAACACAAAATGTAGTATTATGGTAAATTTTAAATAGAAATTTTTATAAGTTTGTTATTTATTATTAATAATATTAATAATTCTTTTTAACAATCATTTATAATAAATTTTAATATATATTTTTTTAAATGGTACATTCTTTAATTATAATATTGTCATTAATTGTTTTTTAAATATTTAATTTATTAATTATCATTAATAACATTTGCTTATATATTTGCAAATTTTACTAAAATATTTACATCTTTTGCATTAGAAATGATAAAGGAAAATTAATGACTCGAGTAAATATCATTTTAAATTGGGTAAATACTATTTTGGACCCTCTGTTTTGCAAAAGTTACCAATTGGACCCTGTGTTTTGTTAAATGATAAAATGGACCCTGTATTTTCTAAAATGGTACAAATAGGACCCTGAATTGATTTTTTTTGTCAAAATAAAGTTTAATTATAATCCGATCTAAAAGTGTTGTGATAAAACTGTTTACATTTTTTGTATCTATTCGTATTAAGCATTGTCTTCATGTTGGTTGTATTAAAAAAAAAGTTGTCAAAAATTAAGCTCATGGTCTTATTTTCACTATTTTAGAAAATGCAGGGTCCATTTTGTCATTTAACAAAACACAGGGTCCAATCTGTAACTTTTACAAAACACAGGGTCTAAAATGGTATTTACCCTTTTAAATTTTGTGTTTTGCAAATGTTACTAATTAGATCTTTTGTTTCGTTAAATAACAAAATGAACCATATATTTTTCAAAATAGTTTAAATAAGACCATAAACTGATTTTTTTGTCAAAATATAACTTAATAATAATAATCCAATCTAAAAGTGTTATGAAATTAGTTACATTTTTTATATTTGTTCGTGCTAAGAATCGTTTTCAAGTTAGTTATTGTAAAAAAATTATTAAAAATTAAGCTCAGAGTCTTACTTTTACAATTTTAAAAAATACATAATTTATTTTATAATTTAACAAGGTACAGAGTTCAATCAGTATCTTTTGCAAAATACAAGTTCGAAAATAGTATGTAATCTATATATTAATTCTTCAAATAATCTTTAAAAAAACGACAAAAACTAACTAAATCAAGATTAAACGACATTAAACCCCAAGAAACGACACAAAACTTTGCTCTTCATATTCATAACCAAAACAAACCTCTCTCTCAGAAGACTAAAGCGATCATCAATGGCCGCCACTACCAGCACCACCACCACAACCAGACGAGTTCGATCATTCAAGCGGTGGTTAAAGTCCAAAGGTATCAACTTTAACGATGCCCTCCAAATTTGCGACTGCCCTCTTCAAGGAATCTCAGTCAGAACACTCTGCGACCTCACCGTAGGTGACGTGGTCGCCACCATACCCAAGCTAGCTTGCCTCACTGTACGGACTAGTGGTGCTAGAGACCTCATTGAAGCTTATTCTTTGAATGATGGTGATACTCTGGGTCTCGCTGTGGCCATCATGTACGAGAGAAGCCTCGGCCACTCATCCCCTTGGGCTCCTTATTTTAGTGTCACGCCTTACCAAGAGGAGTCTTTGCCTTTGGTTTGGACTCCAGAAGAAGTTGATAGGTTGCTCTGTGGTACTCAGATTCACAAGGTGTGTTTTTTAGTATAATTATATCTGTATATTTGTGTATATGTATTTTCACAAGGTGTACAAATGTACATGTATATGTGTATTATATGTACATGTATATATGTATATTCACAATATGTGTTTTTTAGTGCAATTATATCTGTATATTTACATATATTATTATGTGTTTTTGATGATTATCTGTGATGTGTTAGTGTTGGCTTAGGTAATAATATAAATCTATGTTATGTAATTTTACTTAATACCTTGCAACATGCAATTGAATACACTTTATGTGTAAAAATTGTATGCAATTTGAGTGTTAATTGCAACCTCCAATTTCAATGTCTTTCTCAACCTCAATTGTAAATCTATATGCATGGCTGGCGGTATTTATTATAGCTGTAAAACTATTTCACAGTATACAATCTCGAAAACAAATTTGAATGACTCGTATTAAACTAAAATATCATAAATTCTGTTTTTGGTACAGAAAACTATTTAAAAATTTATTAGAATGGTGTTGTAACTATAACGATGATAAGAAAGAAAATAAAAAAATTGGCAATGTTTTTGGGTGTGGAAATTGAAAAGAAGTTGAAATAAGAGGCTGATGTTACCACTTCTCAATTTTGTTTAGTGGGTTGATGATTGTTTATATCTATTTTTCTCACACACATATCTTTTGGCTATGAAAATATACATTCTTTGTTATGTGAATATATAAACCCAAGATCAAATTTTTCAATGAGTTGAGTGTTTTAGGAAAAGGCAAAACTTTGAAATGTAGATCATGTTATCTATGCATACTATGCATATGTGTATTCCATTTTGATCAAACCAGAGGCCATTTTGTATAATGGGATGGTGTCTTTTGTTTTAAGAAAGTACAAAGCTTTAACATGTAGATAGATGTAGGTAGGCAGTGAAGGAAGATCGAGCTCTTCTACGCGAGGACTGGGAAGAGAGAATTCAACCTCTATTGAAAATGGAATCTCTTAAGCTCGATCCCAACTTCTTTCGCGTTGAAGACTATTTCGCTGCTAAAACTATCATTCATTCTCGCTCTTTTTTGGTTGATGATGACTCCCAAGGTTATGGAATGGTCCCTTTAGTTGACCTGTAAGTTTATTGTTGTTCTTGTCAAATTTGAATACCCTTTTTGTTAATATCAATCCTTTAACTTCCACAATCTTCTGTTATATTCCAGGTTCAATCATAAAACTGCAGCTGAGGATGTACACCTCGTAGGTTTTTCTTACTCTGATTCTGATTCTGATTCGGATTCAAATCCTGATTCTGATAGTGAAGCTGAGAGTGAAGTTGATAGTAACCAAGTGAATGATTTTACCTATGCTTACAATAAGAATTCAGATAATTCAAAGATGGAGTTGGAGGATGATGATGAGTTTGGACCTATGAAGATGACTATGGTCAAAGATGTCAAAGCTGGATCTGAGGTTAGTTTTCTCCTATGATTTATCTGGGATTTGTTAATCTCAGTTTCGTTAAATCTAACTAAACTAACACGTGTTTACTAATTAATTGTCCACTTTCAATAAATAATTTCAAAGCTGAAAAATGAAAGAAGAAAAAAAACTAAATAAATAATAACATATGTCTATTGTTCTTTTTCTTGAAATTTTAACTTTGATTGTTATTTATTTTAAGATTCTTTAATAATTTTTAAAAATAAAAATAAATTGGACCGCTAATATATTGGTAAGTGACATTTTACTTAACTAAATCAACAGTTGATGAAATTTGTTGTAACAACAACTGTAATAAAAACGTAACATATAGTATTTATGCTGCAAATATCCCTTCGTATAAATAATGTAATGGTGATTGCATTATAAGGTTTTCATAATCGAAGAACAATGGAACCGAAATTTAGATTCCATTACAATTTCCATTCATGCCAGCTTCAAATTTGTTAGTATTTTGGTTGTTGTTTTGATAGTTTTCTTCTTTTGTCAGGTCTATAACACTTATGGCTATATAGGTAATGCTACACTGCTTCACAAGTTTGGATTTACAGAGCCTAATAACCCATATGACATAGTGAACATCGACATGGAAATAGTAGTCGAATGGAGCTCGTCTTTATGCTCTAGCCGACGCGCTAGAGCAAGAGCATCTCTGTGGAAAAATCTCGGGTTCTCTTTCCCTTGGTGTAAGTGTCAACCCCTAGAAGGTTCCAATTATTTCGAGATCTCGTTCGATGGAGAGCCTCAAATAGAGCTAAGAACTTTGTTATACATAATTCTGTTACCTATGCATACATATAACGCCTTGGAGTTTGTAGTGTCAGCTTGTGTGGATTCAGTTGGGGTGTTAAAGAAAAGAAAGGGCATGTTTTTGTTGAAAGGAATGACAGAACCGAGCAACGACACGTACGTGAACAAAAATGTTAGTGATGCTCTTTTGTCAATTGCAGATATTAGAGAGAGTCTTTATGGTTCAAATTCATTAGAGGATGACATTGAAGCGTTAGAGAAGTGTTGTCGCGTAAGAGATAAGAAGTTGTACCATTCTTTAGCGCTTCGAATTAGTGAGAGAAGGATTCTTCAGAAGCTCAGAAGCTATGCTGTTGCTGAGGCTGCTCACTTGAGAACTGGTTTTTGGAATTTTGATTTATTTCTCTTTAGTTTGTTGAGAATAGTTAAAAAAATGTGTACTGAATCATATAATACTGTTCATTCTCACAGGTATGGAGCGACCGTCGTTCGAGTATAGCGTGTTGCATGGTGACTGCTTATGGTTATAGTATCAATGTTGAGTTAAACTGGAAGCTTTTGCAATATTGTTGAAGGTTCTCTTAATTAACATCAACACACTAGAGCCCTTTTGTTTGAATTTTGTTGCTGATCTTTTTGACCTCATACAAGATCAAGATGAGTAGATTCTTGTACAAATAGCTACGTACAACCAACCATGTAAACGAAATCTCTGCTGGACGCATCGTCTTGCTTCGAGAGTGTTTTCTATGATTGATAATGTGTGTTTGTTTTTCTTGTTGATTTTTGTGTTTGATGAAGGAGCACTTGCAATCGCACTTTAAATTTATAGGCTTAGTCACTTTAAATCTCTCTCTCTTCAGTAAAGTACGAGTTCCATTCACTACGATAACACCCATTGATCCTTCTTTTCCTTCCTCATCAATGTCAATTCGAGACTCAAAAAACCGAATAAGCAATGTAATGTATAGTTGCTAGTGAATCAACCTCACCAATCTTCTTGACAGTCTCTGAACTTGATAAAATTCTGTCTAGAAGCTCTTAAGTAGTGTATATGGATTTGTTTAGATTCTTCTTTTTTTTTTAATTAATTAACTATTTATTTATAAAATTATTTCTATACTAATATTTTTGTAAGTTTAATGAAGAACGTAATTTAAAACCAAACTCATATCTAACGAGAGTATAATTCTTCAACCAAAGTATAATCATTAAAAAAACGACAAAAAACTAAATGGCTATTAAACGACATTAAATCCTTAAAACGACAAAAACTGTCATCATATATTATACATAGGAAAAACCTCTTTTGTCAGAAACAACTTAGCAATCATCAATGGCCGCCGCAGCCATCACCACCAGCAGACGAGTTCGAGCATTCAAGCGATGGATGAAGTCCAAAGGTGTCGACTTTAGCGATGCCCTCCAATTCCACGACTGCCCTCTTCAAGGAATCTCCATCAGAGCACTCTGCGACCTCACCGTAGGTGACGTGGTCGCCACCATTCCCAAGCTTGCCTGCCTCACCGTCCGGAATACTGGTGCAAGAGACCTCATTGAAGCTTCCTCTTTGGATGGTACTCTCGCTCTCTCTGTGGCCATCATGTACGAGAGGAGCCTTGGCCAGTTATCCCCTTGGGCTCCTTATTTTAGTGTCATGCCTTACCAAGAGTCTTTGCCTTTGGTTTGGACTTCAGAGGAAGTTGATAGGTTGCTCTGTGGTACTGAACTTCACAAGGTGTGTTTTTTTTAGTATAATTATGTATGTAAGTGTATGTATATATGTATATATAATGATTAATTAGCATTGCTATTAGTTACCTTAACCTTTAAGTGCATAACACTATAAATGTTGTTAGTATTTTTTATATTATTTATTAAACTAAATGTGTGCGATCCCATATTGAATTTTACAGTATGCCGGCTCTTGAGCAATGCTATTAGGCACTTTAAGCTTAGGTGGACAACACTATACCGATATGGAATGTTGTTAGTAATTTTCTGTTTTGTTTATTTAATCAAATGTGTGAGACTCGATATTGTATTTTACAGTATTCCTGCTCTTGTGGCTCCTTAGCATTTTTTGTCAAGTGTAATATATGTTTATTCTATGTTAAGACCATATTTTTGATGGGTTTGATGGTGTTTTAGTAAATACATGCAATTATATTTGTAGTATATGTATGAATAAATAGGTATTTTGTCTGCTGAAAGTTTGTCATTAATAAGATTGTGCCCTCCAAATTATTAGCAATGTTAAATATGAACATTAGTGAAATATGGGACTTCGTTAGACTTCTGTTAAGTAACTAGCAATTTTACCTCTAAAGTATGACCACTATTATAATTTACTAACGGTCAAGGTTCAGGCAAAATATTTAACATAAGTAGTAATTTAGGAGGGTGTGATCTTTCAGGTCAAAGTTCAAGGGCCAAAATACCAATTTATTCTTTAATCTTTTGACTGTTAGTGTTAAAGATGATCATCTGTAATGCATTGATGGAGTTTTAGGAAATACACAACTCTGAACTATAGAATATGTATCTATTCATGTGTGTGTTTGTTTTTACCAAACCAAAGACCATTTTGTGTAATGGGTTGATGATGTTTTAGAAAAAGGCAAAATCTTTGAAATGTAGATTATGTTATCTATGAATGTGCAATGGTTGGTGGTATATTTTTTTCTTTAAAAAGTACAGAGCTTTGACATGTTAGATAAGATGTAGGTAGACAGTGAAGGAAGATCAAGCTCTTATATGTGAAGACTGGGAAGAGAGTATTCAACCTCTATTAGAAATGGAATCTTTTCAGCTTGATCCTACCTTCTTTTGCGTCCAAGATTATTTCGCTGCTAAAACTCTTATTGCTTCTCGGTCTTTTATGATTGATGACTTCCATGGTTCAGGAATGGTTCCCTTGGCTGATCTGTAAGTTAATTGTTATGTCGAATTTGATTACCCTTTTGTTCATATCACTCCTTAAGTTTTACATCCTTCTATCGATTTTTTCAGCTTTAATCATAAAACAGGAGCTGAGGATGTTCACTTCACATCTGTTTCTTCTCACTCTGAATCTGATAGTGAAGCTGATATTGACCAAATGAATGGTGATAAATATGATGACAATGATTCAGATGATTCAGAGATAGAGATCAGTCCTTTGGGGATGAAGTCTTCGGGCGAGTCTTCTTCTGAATTGGGGGATGAACCTTCAGCTATGGAGATGATTATGGTCAAAGATGTTAAAGCTGGATCTGAGGTTAGTTTTTTCCTATGTTTCTGTGTAATGTTAGGAGTTGCAATCATGGAATATTTGGGATATGTTGGTTAGTTTTTCTGTTTTGTTAGTTATATTTCAATATAGGAAGGTATAAGAGTCATTTTGCTTCTTGTTTAATTGTGCTTTTATTAATTGCGTTACAAGGTTTTTGAAAGCAAAACAAACAATAGAATTGAAATTTCGATTCCATTACAATTCCCGTTCATGCCAACTTAACTTGTGTGTGTGTATTGTCTCACATTGCTTGTGTGTGAGCATTTGTGAAGTCTATATTACACTTAGCAGCTACCAAACCTTAACCCCATCAGAGAGTTTCAGTAATTGGGTAAATGCTGTGTTTGATGTGATTAAATCTATCAATAAAACACACACAATGTGTTCGATTTTCATCAACTCATTAGCCGATGAAATTTCATTCTTTTTGACTTAACATAAGCTTTACTTTGAAAATGAGTTGTTAGGTTGGTTTTGGTAGTTAAGTTATTTTTTAATCATTTTCTTCTTTTGTCAGGTTTACAACACTTATGGCTCATTAGGTAATGCTGCATTACTTCACAGGTATGGATTTACAGAGCCTAATAACCCATATGACATAGTGAACATCGACATGGAAATAGTACTCGAATGGAGCTCGTCTTTATTTTCTAGCCGATGCACTAGAGCAAGGGTATCACTATGGAAAAAACTCGGTTTCTCTGGGTGTGAAAGCCAAGAAGAGTCTGATTATTTTGAGATCTCGTTCGATGGAGAGCCTCAAATAGAGCTACGAATATTGTTACACATAATTCTGTTACCCGAGGATACATATTACGAGTTGGATTCTGCAGTGTCAACTTGTGTGAATTCAGTTGGGGAATTAAAGGAAGGAAAGGGCATGTTTTTGTTGAAAGGAATCACAAAACCGAGCAATGACATGTTCATGAACAAAAGTGTTGGCGACACTCTTTTATCGGTTGCAAATATTAGAGAGAGTCTTTATGGTTCAAATTCGTTAGAGGATGATATTGAAGCGTTGGAGAAGTGTTGTTGCGTAAGAGATAAGAAATTGTACCATTCTTTGGCGCTTCGAATTAGCGAGAGAAGGATTCTTCAGAAACTCAGAAGTTATGCTGCTGAGGCTGCTCATTTGAGAATTGGCAAAAGAACTTCTGCAAGGAAGAAACCTAAGAAGACTTGAAATGAAATATGAGATTTTTGTAATGATTTGATTGTTTTTTTGAAATATTTCTTGTTTTCAAGTTATGTTTTTTTCAATTTAAAAGAGGCCAAAACAAGGTTAAGAATTTTTGTTAAAGTAATCCATTTTGATTATCAATTTAAAGAAAAAAAAAAGACAATTAATTTTGGATACACTTAAAAAAGTTGTCCTTATCCAATTTAACTATTGTTATGCCAGTGAAGTTAAGTGTATGCTTTTCTTAATATAAAATATTACATGTCATTGTTGAATACTACACATTTTGAAACTCAGATGGATTTAGTTCAAGAGCCACTGAGCCACACATTTGGGATTAAGTCTTGTCTCAAAACTCACTCTTTTTCAAAGTTTCTAGCAATAGGACACAAAAAATAGTGCAGTTGAAGATAAATAAATGTTCACTTATTAGTCATTAGCACAAACTGACATAATCTCTATTTACATGAATCACTCACATGTCAAAGAAAATAGGAGAATGAATTACATACAAACTGTGTAGATTATTGCATGAACAAATCTTTTACAGTTAATACAAAAAACAGTATGGTATTTTACTCTCTATATTATTGATTTTTTATTATCTTCATGTGTATTCTTGTATGTTATTATCTCATTGAAAGGAGCCAAACAACAGATCAGAAGAAACCCTTGTCGGACAGCTTCGATGGAAGCCGTCTTATGTCTTATCCTTCTCTGCTTTGGCTTTCTCAATAGACTCCATGGTTTCTTCAAAAGATTTCTGAACACAGCAATAGATAAACAATATTATAAAACCGAAAAAACAGCTTAAGTTGCACAACATTGAACATGGGAACTGGATGAGGAGTTGGCTACTTGGCCTGTTAACATTAGTTTGTGTCTGCTCTCCTCATTTTGCTCTAATCATTTCTATTATGTAATTTTCGAATTATGCAAGTATGATTTTATGTTGAAAGACATAATAATGGCAATGGTTGGTTGAAACAGGAATTAAGGTTGTAGAGAGTAGAGTAACATACCCCGGAATTATGCATCTTCCACAATGCGTCCTTGCCCATATCGATTACAAACATCCCACCTAGTAAAGCACTGTATACAGAATCAAATCAATGTCTTAAAATCAGTCTTAACTTTCAACCAGTAAACTGCTGAAATTCGTTACTCCATTACGAAACATACTAGCATTCATAATACAGCAGAGCCTAAATAGGAATAACGGCTATTAAGCACAACGATTCCGAACAACTAAGCCAAATAAACAAGAGTATTGATACTTGCTTAAAATCACAAACATCTATGTTTCTGAATTCCAGAAATTGTATCACAGCTTGACAAGGAAAAGATATCAAATTCCATCAAGGCCTAAGAGAACGGTGTGCCCTGTTCATATCAAGAGTTGTGATTTGATTATAACATTATCTAAACATGAGGAAAGCAACTATCCCAAATTGGCAAATTTATTGGGAAAACAATCTTGCAAATGATAGATTAACACCCTCACCAAGACATTCAGATAGTTTCTTTCAATATGAGAAGAACAGAAGTTCCAAACTTGGGATTCTTGCTAGAGATTAAAATAATCAATCCACCAAATATATTTTACAAACCCAATCAGTTCACTATACCAACTTAAGTTACAGAATCCAGAGGGACTTTCAAGTCAATGTATAATCTAATTCAAACTATAATCTCAAACCCAATTCACTCCTAACTACAATCAAACAACAAATTCAATGATTTCCACCATACAATTGTTTCATTTGGCATTTACCAATATGTCAAATTCTAGTATCTCAATTCTCAAGTTCCAAAACTAATTCAATAGGGAATCTCATCATATAATTAAGATGATAGATAAGTGACTGGTTACTATTCTAACAATTTAGGTCAAAACAATTCCACAAACACTATAAAAAATTAAAAACCTCACCCGAATTCACAAATTACGAATAAAGAAATGAACTCTAAAGGATTAAGAATCTTACCCAGCAAAAACAACATTAAGAAGAAAAGCTCTCGTGGTTAAGTAACGAAGAACATTCTCAAATTTCGAAACGAACCCATTAGAGCCAGACCCAGAACCAGGTCGATATTCGCTACCATAATTGTGTTGACCATAGCCATAACCATACCCATAAGAATTACCAGTACCACCACCAGAATTATGATACCGATATCGGAAATTATAGTCGGCGCGCTTCCGATCGTCGCTGAGGATCTGATAAGCTTCAGAGACCTGTTTGAATCTGAGAGTAGCAGTGTCCTTGACAGACTTGGAAGATCCAGAATGCTTGTCGGGGTGAAATTTAAAGGCTAATCGTCGGAAAGCATCCTTGATTTCGTCCTTGGTGGCGTTCTTGGTCAGACCCAGTACCTCGTAGTGGTCCATTTGTGTGAAACTCTCATTACGAATTTTCCTGAGAAAATGGAAAAGGAGAAATTGGGTTTGTATGGGGAAGGAGAGAGGAATTGGAAAGTTAAAGGCTTTGGTGAATCCATGGCGGGGAGAAGTGTATTGGTGGCGGGAGGAAATGGCGTCTTCGTGGCGCTTCCATAGCCGGCAATGGATTCTTTCCTTCCTTCTAATTCTAATAATTTATTTTATTTATTATTTTTTTTTCTTACTAAATAATTTAGGTAATTTTTTTTTAGCATTGTTAGTAAGAGTATTGTAATTAGGCACTATCTTAAGGTGGTCTTGCAAATGGGGATGCACATGCCACACGAGGCGGATAATTGTCGAGGAGTGTTTGTTCTATTCTCATTTTTGTTTAGAATTTTAATCTTCATTCTTGCTTATTCTTTATTAGGGATGAGGCGGGAAATTTCCTAATGAAGATGGGGACGGGAATTCCCTTAGGAATGGGGTCTCACGAGAACTCACCCTTAATGAGGCGGAAATTCCTCAAAGTTGGCATTAGGAATTCTTTAAATATCATATTGTTGTTGGTCCAATTAAAGTGTCATAATGTGTGCCTGATGGTCATGATGGTGCTAAACACGCTTGTATTTACAAATAGTTGTGATAATATAATTAGTGTAATTTAATATTAGATTCTAATTTTAATGTAGTAAGTAATATAGGAAAATTGATAACTACAAATGAAATATCTAATAACAATATTTACTGGGATTGGAATCAAAATAATTCATGAAAGAATAAATGTGTTAAAATATAAAATAATTAAAAATAATATATCTTTATATATTAAAAGTGCCTATCTAACGGCAATTCTTGGTTTAACGATTCTTGGTTTAACGATTCTTTTTTTATTTAGCCTTACACGATTAACTTAACAAACTGTTAACGTTAAACGTTAACAAATAAATAAACCCAATAATTAAACCCAAAAAATTAAACAATCTTTTTTTTAAATAAATATATTTAATAAACAAAATTACCCATCAGATCCCATCTTCCTTTGAAACCCCTAAAATCTCTCCTAGAAAAACTCTAACAACCAGTCCATCTAAAAATATCTTCATGAAACGAATAGATAAGAAAATTGAATTCCCTCTCCCTAATATCAATTCATACGTGCCTATCTATCAGAGAACTAAAGCTTCCTCCTTCTAGCCATGGAAAACGTCCACCTCGCTCTCAGAGATCTAGGCATTTGCAAGATCGACGTCTCCAAAACCTTCTCCTTCATCAACGTGATCATCTCCTTCTTCCGTCCTTCGCTGCACAATTCCGAGAACTGACTCTAGGGAATGTAATAAGCGCCTCCAGTTCTTGCGCGACACGATTTCGTCATTCTTGATCAACATATACCCATACCAAATTAAATATTTGCTCTCTTCTTGTAAGTTTATCTCATATTCATTCATATGATTCAAATCGAGACATTGATTTATTAATTTATGTTTTGGATTTGAGAGGTTCTAATTTGATCCAAATGTTAGTTTTGATGAGTGTGTTTTGCAGATTGAGCAGTCAAACCTCAAGAATTCTATCAAATGGCTTCAAGTTTAGAGCTCTTCATATCATGTGAGTTATTCATTTGTTCATTCTTGTAAGTTTATCTAATTATACGTTCTCGTGAAAGAATTTCAAATTCAACACTAGGAAATATATGTATTAATATTCTGCTCAATTTTTTTTGTATTTATTTTTTTAGAAAATTTAATTTATTAACATCCCTATAAACCCCTAATACAAATTATAATTAATTATGTTGTTATTAATTAGTAAATAATATCGTTTATCAAAATTTTGGTGAAATTGAATTCTTATAACAATTTATACGAGGCTTGCAGTCCTTTTCTTACTTTAGTGAATTGTGGTTATTGTGTACCAATTACTTGTTAGAAGTGAGGAGTGGATAACATTTAAATACTTTTCTTATGTTCATTATTCCTCTTTCATATAGGACCTTACTCTTGGCTTAGGGAATCAACAACAGGTTTGTGAATTTGTCTTCATAAAATTACATTGTTTTTCATTTGATGACTCCCTTTTGTGCTTTTTTTGATAACCAGATCCTATATAGAATTTGACTTATATTTGGTGTTTTACATCAATGTAATTTGATGCAGTGCCATACAACATGTATTTAAAGTTCATATTTTTTTTTTCCTTTTTTGTTAAACATATAAAGATACTATTAAGAACAAAATTAAGAAGTTTACTGAATTTTCTATTATTTGAAGCTTAAAATTTTGTGCTTGTTTTGTATAGTAACAGGAACAGTTGAAGACATTAAAGTCAGAACGTAGAAAGGTTCAATTGGGCAATATTACTGTTGATATTTAAATATTGTTTTTTCTTTTCACTTTCCTTAGTGTAAAATTGAATGTTCATTGTAATCAAAATACTTTACAAGTGAAAAAATATATCGCCCCACAAGTTATCTTGTGTAAATTGTAAACTAATATATTTTACATCTTATATATGTATTTAGGAAGGTAATTGGTGGAATGAGAGGAATGACCCGGACTGTATGGGAAACCTCATTATTTGACCCGTGGTATACACTTGAAATTCTGGGTTAGAATATTACATATTTACTTTGGTTTTGGTGCAATCAGAGTTTATAGTTATGTTTGCCTATCTTCATTATGTATGTTTCTGTTGGGTGTCCATTTTAGGGGCCTATCTATTCCTGAATGTCATAGAATTTTACATGTTGTTAAGTGTGATGGAGAACCACTGTCAGAGGATCTTCTCTGGCTCCTTTTAACATGAAAGGTATGCCTTTCATTTTCTTTCTTTCTTTTTTTTTTTTTTTGCTTTGTAATTTGACAAGCATGTTCTGGACAAAGTGTAATGAGCAAATGAAATTGAAAAACTCACCTCTTATGTGGCTAACCTTAAAAAACTTAAATATGAGTACACTATATTGATTTATTAATTTATTGTTGAAGTTATTTTCAGTTTATTTTTATAGCCACTCATGCAGGCCAAATAGTTGAATTCTATTTGTCGGCGATAAAAATTATTAGGGTGAGAGATCATCCTATTAAAGAAGAGTATGCTTGATAGTTAGAGTCAAGTTTAGTGTCATGTATGCCAACAAAATTTGTGAATTGTCGTTAGAATGTATTTTCCATCTGAGTTTGCAAAGTATTATTTTGTTCACGGAGCTACCGCGCCAAGTCAGTATGAAGTTTTCAATATTTATGTTGTTATTATTATTTACATTATTATTCTTTTCTACTGATATTTTCTTGTAACCTTTAATAGTTTCATGTATGTATTATTGAATTATTATTTTTTTCCTTTCCTGCTTTCCTAATATTTGCAATTATGATACTTTTGAGTTTGATTCTCATTGCTATCGTTTATTTGATTTCTTGAAGGCAAGGGTGTTTGGATCTTGCTGAATTCATTACTAGAATGTGGTTATCAACAAACATGAGAAGTTGATTCAAGGATGGAGAAAAGAATTGAAAGACCAACTAGACAAACAGTACCTAACTGAATTGGGAGAGAGTATAGCTGATAGCCAACAAGTTGTTTAACTAAAATATGACTTTCGCAAGTTGTCATTGGCATAATTTTATTAGTCTTTTGTACAACATGTAGAGCATTTTGTTCAGCTTTGTTAGAAGTGAAAGTGTTGGTCTAGGATTGACGAAAGGAAGAATTGTATGATTATGTTTTGATAAGCAAATCAGTTTTTCTTTGTTGACAATCTTGTTTCATGTATCAGGATAACGAAATTTGAATTAAAATTAGACATACGAAACATTAGCTTTTGCTCTCTATTAATTGACTTTGTTGTGGAAACCTAAGGAATTAACAATTCATGAAAGAAATTCGAAGTTCGATTATGTGTGAATTGATGTGACAATTCATGAGAGCATACTTTTTCTTTATTTCCAGGGGAAAGAAAGGACCGAAGGAGAGCCTTCTTGTGTTGTGTTGAAAAACTTGGCCTAAAAACCATGCATCTATCTTTAAATTATAGTGCTAATTTTTATTGTTTCTTTAAATTATAATGCTAATTTTTGTTGTTTCTTTAAATTATTTTGTTATGACTTAAATATACCCATTTATATTTTACTAACCAAATATGATAGCTCACATATTACTTTAATAAAACAAATCATTCGCATGATCATAAATTACAATATAAATCAAACAATAAAGAACTAAACTCTAAATAAAATTAATATTTACGTGCCTCGGCACGTAACTTTTAACTAGTAATTATGTTATTTACTATAAACTAACCGAAATGAAAATCATAATTTATTTTATTTATATAACTAGAAAATACAATTAAATGTTTTAGTTTGATCAAATTATTATTGTTAGAAAATGTAATTATTTTGTTTATTTTTTGAAGAACATATTTGTATTTTTTTTATTTTTAATAAATAAAAATAAAAATAAAATAAAATAAGTTAGGGTTGAGAATGACATTTGTTATAAAATGGGAGAGAAAACTTTCTCTTCTTCCTAATTTATGTACATCCCACTAATTTTTCTCATTATAAAATTTATATAAATAAAATTGATTCAAATTGTCTTTTGAGTAAACATACCATTATATTTGTGGAAAAACTATTGACTTATTACATTTGTAACATATATATAAGATGTTGTATATGAAGAAAAATAATATATTAAAATATTTTGAGCAAATCACATGATCCATAGTATACAATACTCAAAATGAGTTTGTACAACATATACTATAACAAAAGCTAAAAGACCAAAACAAAACTACCAATAAACTACCCTTTAACCATTTTCTTACACTTCAAATATATCTAAGAAAAATCTCAACAATAATATGAAGAAAAGTCCACAAGTGCTACACTCTCCATAAATGAAAAAGGTGAGTCCCCTGCAAAAATAAAATTAAAAATGTATAGTCTTCACAAATAAGTTTCCTCTTAATTAAATATGAATATTATCAAATAACAAACTTTGAAAAAGAAAAAATTAGCATATTTTGTACCTTTTATCTATGATCACTTGCATTATCTTAGCTTTATCCAATCTTCTATATCATCCAATAACTTGAAAGATGCATATCTCAAAGACTTGTTGAAGATTAGAGTGAAACAAATTCCCCAAAATCCAACCAAAAATCCAAGTGCTACACTGATAAAAAATCCTTTGCTTATAAACTCATCTTCATTTTCTATGTGCTCATCACTAAGCTGAGTAGCATTATGTTCTTCTTCATCCGGACATTTTTTATGAAGAGGTGATCCACAAAGATCAAGATTTCCCATGTATGCAGCTTCGTCTCGAGTTTGGAGTTGAGGGCCTGTTGGAATTTTTCCAGACAAGTTGTTGTATGACAAGTCTAATGTATTGAGACGATCCACTTTCGAAAGAGATGAAGGAATTTTCCCAAAAAAGTGATTTCTTGACAAATCAAGAGCATCTAAAGACATCAACTGACCAATATTCACAGGAATTTGTCCACTTAAATTGTTTCTTGACAAGTTCAAAGATATCAAACCATTAAGCTCAATGATTTCTCTTGGAATTTCTCCAACCAACTTGTTGCTCGATAAATCGATAACCTTTACAAGTCCAAGAGTACTTTTGTACTTAGACAAAGTTCCTTTCCAAGTCAAGAAAATTTGTTCACCATAGTTTGTCATTGTGTTTTTGAAAGCATAAGTCTTTGTTCTAACATGGACAGTATTAAGACCTTCATTTTGTTTCATTGATGTAAAGTCACCAATACAATTTGGTATACTTCCAAAAATGTTATTTAGAGAAAGATCCAACACTTGAAGATGTTTCAAGTGACAAAGATTTGGTGGCATGTTTTTATCAAAATGATTGGATCTCAAGCTTAGAATAATAAGCTTTTTAAGACTTTTTCCAATCCACAAAGGTACGTGTCCCACAAATCTATTTTCTCCCATGTCAAGAGCTTCCAATTCTCTACAATTACTCATTGATGAAGGCAATCTTCCAGAAAAATTGTTGCTACTCAAATGTAATGATCGAATCGAAGATAAGCTACCGATTGAATTAGGGATTTCTCCAAATAACTTATTGTTTGATAGATCAAGATATTCTATGTCCTTGAGTTTTGACAAACAATTTGGAACATTTCCAATCAATTGATTATCCGAGATGTCTAGAACATTCAAGTAATGATAAGTGACATTACATAATGAATTCAAACTCGAAAATCTATTATTGGAAAGAAATAATGTTCTCACTTTGAATAAAAAACTTGGTATTGGACCATGAAAAAGATTTGAGCTCAAATCAACATCATCAAGTTTCATTTTTGATGAATAGGCTTCTTCTATTGTTCCACTAATTTGGTTGTTGGAAAGATTGGCAAAAGATAATTGAGTAGTGAGATTCCAAAACCAATTAGGAATAGATTGTGAAATTCCTGAGTTGGAAATGTCTATTTGCCAAAGACTATTTTGAGTTTTTAACCACTTTGGAAATTGAGACCCTAACTTACAACTACCAAGCCCAAGAATTTGTAAGTTGAAGGGAGGAATCCAATTAGAAGAGACATTCAATTGAAGGAGTTTATTTGATGATAAATCCAAGTGATAAAGCTTTGAGAGTTTTGTGAAATGAGCTTCATCAATTACACCATCAAATGAGTTCACAGATAGGTCCAAAATCTCCAAATTGATCATATTGCCAATACTTCTTGGTACAAGGCCATACAATTGATTTGATTGAAGCCACAACTCTCTCAAAGATAAAAGTTGTGTGTTTTTGACAATAAACTTGGTTATGTCACCTTTGAGAGTATTGAAGGTAAGATCAATTGATTCTAAGGAAGTCAAATTCCCAAAATCATTTGGAATTGAATTTTCTAATTGGTTAAAACTAAAGTCAAGATATGAGAGTGAAACCATGTTTCCAAAACCATAAGGAATGTCACCTTTTAAGAAGTTACTACTAAGGGAAAGGTATTCAAGAGAAGTCATGTTTGCAAAAGTGTTTGGAATAGTACTTTCAATTTGATTAGAAGAAAGATCAAGGTATGTTAAAGCCGGTGTCAAGTTCCCGAAATCTTGTGGAAGAAAACTTAACTTGTTACCGGTAAGATCAAGATGAAGAAGATTAGGCATGAAGCTATACAACCATTGGTGTGTAGAGAAAGAGAGATAATTTAAAGAAAGATCAAGAAAGGAAAGGGAGGTTGAAGAGTTCAAAATGGAAAGAAATGGAGGTGTTGGGGTTTGAAGACTACAACCACTTAGCTTCAAATATGTTAGGTGAGAAAGTTTGTTTATTGGTTGCATCCAATTTTTGGCTTCACTTAAGTTTGAACCACTTAAGTCAAGATGTCTTAAAGAAGAAAGAGTAGAAAGCCAATCCAAGTTTGTTATAACCATTTGATTAGAGCTAAGATCAAGAAATTGTAAACTAGAAATGTTTCCAAATTGAGAAGGAATTTTTCCACTCATGAAATTGGAAGAAAGATCAAGGTACAATAATTTGGTGAAATTGGCAATAAAACTTGGGAAAGGAATACTCAATTCAGTGTGACTAAGGCGAAAATATCTCAAATTTCGCAACTCAAGCAATGAAGAACTAAGGTATTTACCTGAAAGAGGCAAGGTGTAGTATTCATCACTTTCACCAAAAGTTGAAGGAGAAATGTCGAGTTTGATGACATGGCCGGATTTGTTGTGACAACTGATTCCGATCCAATCGCAACACTCTCTTTTCTCTTCTTCACTTCCCCAAGAAGAGAGAAGAGGATTAGTAGCATGTAGACTATGTTTAAACTTGAGAAGTGCTTCTCTTTCAACTTGTTTGCACTTGATCATCACACTTGATCCTCTAACCTCTCTTGAGTTTGATGAGAAAAGAAAAATCACCAAAAAGATAACAATTTGAGTAAGTAGTAGTCTATCCATATTTTTAGTGGCAAGAAATGAAGATGAGAGCATAAAGTTTCCAACACCAAATGTGATAATAAATAATAAATAAAATATGATAATAAGTGTATATGTCGACTATGTGAATGGACTATATGATATGAAGACTTTGAGAATGTGGTAATTGACTATCGTTTAGTGGAAACAATGACATGCATGACAATTGATTGGATGTCAATAATCAAAGAAGATTTGGAGAATGAAGTTGACAATAATCTTTTAGTGTTTGCAATTGAGTAAATTATTATTCAATGTGTCAATTTTCTAATCTAAACATTTATATATAAATTGATATTATTTATAGTTGTTTTTTTTTTTTTGAGTTGATAGAATAACTTCAGTTTATATATATATAATGTAATTTTTTTAATCCAATTTTTTTGTTAATACTTATTCACAGTAAATACTCATTAAAAATATACTCATAAGTAGTTTATATCAATCTCTCGAAAAGAAGACTATCCATATATAGTTTTTTTCTGTGGCAAAGAAGACTATCAATAGTTAGTTTAATTAAGACATTATAATCTTTTTTAATATCATACATATATTGTATTATAGACCTTCCATAATTCTCTAAATATTCTAAATAAATTACTATAATCTGAGTATAAATAAAAAAATATATAATAAAATATTTAAAATTTATTTTTATTAATTACAGTAAATTAATTATTATAATTTTTTCAAATACAACAACAAAAATATCTACATGTGGTCCTGTTTTCTTGTGGTCCATTGTACATGTTTTGCTATATTTTGTTGGGAGTCTAATAGTGATATGTAATTTAACTTTTTTCAATAATGTTAATATGGGTTCATACCTATATTAGGAAATGCCAAAAACCCTAATAAATAAAGTTTAGTCTAAAGTCCAAATAAAGAGAGGTTCCACTAATATATATGTGTGGTACACATATACTACTCAATACACTTATATATGCTATTATGCTCATATTTCAGCAGCATTGTGATGATGTTGATTTCACTTTCCGTTTTATTTGACTTCTGAAAAAGAAAAGAAATTAAATTCCAATTTGATATCTTATTTTCTAATCTTTGACAATCAACAAATTTGTATGTGGCTGTGGTGCAATAATTGTATGTACTGTGCTTCATTATATTCTTTTGGACTTATCAATTTTACTTGGCTAGAGTAGTTGATCCACTTAATTTGAAACTGAGTTGTTATAGTTTGGTTTTGGTACATTTTTTTACTATTATTGTGGAACATAACATTCTTTGAAAAATTTAGCAATTCAGAAAGAAAGAAATAATGGTGTTTGAGAACCTAACATGTTTGAATAACATGAACTTTGCTGAGTTCTAACCTTTATTAGAGCACTCAGATATTACCTTATCAAAATTGTATTTATCTTTATTTATGAGTAACGATATGGACACACATAAATTGATAAGCGAGATACATCTTAAATAAAAATAATTAATTAAAATAGCTTATCACATATGTGTATCATATTTGTGTGTCATTGTACTTTTATTTTATTACCTTATTTTTTTTTTTAGTATAACGTAATGGTATTTTATAATGAATTAATAATTTAATAGCTTCAAGGTCTTAGATTTGAATTAATAATCTCGCTCTTTTTTTCCCATCCCTCTCTCATCACTAAACTAGCCTTAGTTGCTATTTTATTACCTCATCAAACTATAATATTATGCCATACATTATTTTTTTTATATATATTATTGTTTAAATATTACATTTTAAATCTATAAATAAAAGGCTTCAAATTATAAAAAGTACAAAAGAGTAATTATTGAGATGATTTGAAGAATGAAAATTCATATCTTTTAAATTTTGTGATTTTAGCTCATTTGATGGTGCCAATTAATTTTTCTTTATAACAAATTTTCTTCATATTTTACATTTACATATATATTAGCTTTTAGCTCATGAGTGTGAGTACACTTACAAGGAAAGTTGCTCTCCTTTTATTGGTTTTTCATACAATTAAATCCGGAATTGTGGCTTCAAATCTCAAATCTAGTCCAAATAACCCGAACAAATGAATTTGGTGTCAATAATCTAGTTAATTTGATTCATTTATAACTTTCTGATTCAATCGTAATTTTTGAATTCTTACTAATAGTTACATGTTTGTTATTGTGCTAGGTAGAATATTGATATCCATTTAGTATTGTTTGTGAACTTTGCAAAGGTTAGAAAACTACCTTAAACCAAAAAGGAACAATACTTAAAAAAACACATAACAATTGTAAAATACACCATGGTTTTGAAGTTAGCATTTAATTATCTGGCTTGGTTTTGAATTTTCAAGAAAATTGTAATACTAATTCGGTTCAAAAAAAAAAAAAAAATCCAGATTAAGTGAGGAGGTGAAAAATCATGATTCTATTAAGGGCCATAAAAAATGGTAGATTTGAGAAATTTCCAAAGCTCGAAGGGTTGGCCGAGTTTTGAGCTGCAACAGTAGCCATATTCGCCGTCAATGGCGGAAAAGGCTTTGATACCATGTTATGGTTAGTGTTCCTTCGGTTCATGATGAAAAGAATCAAACAGTAATCAAAGATGAACAAAGAACAGAGAGGAAGAAAGAGAAAGCAAGAGAAAGAGAATCAAAGAGTCATTCTATTATTGTTGAAATATTACAGAGTACAAAAAGGTTTATATATTGAGTCACTTGAGAGGAGTGACCAACTGAAAAACAGTTGAAAAAACAACTCTGCAATAACAGAAATAACGACAACAACAGACTCAGACTATGACTCCCTAATACATATCATCTCAATACATACACAATCCATTGAGAATGATTTTGTGCAACATTCAATATATTATACAAACTAGATTTTACAGATTTTATTACACTTTAAATATTAAAAAAAAAAGTCTTAACCTTATAAATTATTTTAAGAGGAAATTTTTCAGAAGTGAAACATTCTCCAAATGAAGAACCAACCACATGTCTCCTGCAAGTAAGACACCTCTTAAATAAAGTAATATGAAAAAGAATATATTATAATTTGAAAAGAAAATTAATTATTAGTATGTTTCACCTCTTAGCTTCTCATAAATTGATGAAGTATTTTCTCCTTATAAATCTTGTATTAATTAGGTACACCAATCTTCTACATTACTCAAGAACTTGAAAGAAGTGTATCTCCAAGACTTATTGAAGATCAAAGTAAAACAAATTCCCCAAAATCCAACCACAAATCCCATTGCTAAGCTGATGAAAAATCCTTTGGTTATAATAAGCTCGTCTTCATTTTCTAGGCGGTCATCACCAAGATGAGGGGGAGGAGTTGCTTCTTTGTCTTCCTGACATTTCTTAAGAAGTGGGGATCCACAGAGTTCGGGATTCCCTTCGTATGAGGCTTCATCTCGGGTTTGCAGTTGAGTACCAGTTGGAATTTTTCCAGACAAGTTGTTGTTTGACAAGTCTAAAGTGTTGAGACGATCCACTTTAGATAGACTTGAAGGAATTTTACCAAAAATGTGGTTTCTTGACAAATCAAGAGCATCTAAAGATACCAACTTACCAATCTCTGATGGAATTTGTCCACTTAAATTGTTTCTTGAAATGTTCAATAACACCAAACCATTAAGTTGAGTGATTTGTCTTGGAATTTCTCCTATCAACTTGTTGCTAGATAGATCGATAATTTTTACAAGACGAAGAGTACTTTTGTATGAAGACAAAGTACCTTTCCAAGTTAAGAAAACTTGGTCATCATAATCAGTTATTCCCAATTCATAATAATCAACAGTTGTAAAATATGTATCCTCATCTTCATTCTTTTTCATTGAAGAAAAATTACCAATACAACTTGGTATTCTTCCAGAGATGTGATTAAGTGACAAGTCCAACACATGAAGCTTTACCAAATGACACAGATTTTGAGGTATGGTTTTATTGAAATGATTGGATCTCAAGCTGAGAATCATAAGGTTTTGAAGACTTTCTCCTATCCACATTGGTATTGACCCTGATAATTGATTTTTTCCCAAGTCAAGAAGAATCAATTCTTGACATTTTTTCATGGATGAAGGCAAATTCCCACTGAAATTATTGTTACTTAAATGTAATGATCTAATTGAAGATAAGCTCCCAATAGACTTAGGAATTTTTCCTGATAGCTTATTGTTTGACAAAATGAGAATCTTTATGTATTTGAGTTTCCACAAACAGTTTGGAAGCTCTCCAATCAGTTGATTATCAGAGATATCTAGAAAACTCAAGGAGTAATGATAATGATCATCACTAACATTACACATGGAATTGAGACTTGAAAATTTGTTTTTGGAAAGATGTAATCTTTCCACTTTGAATAAAAAATTTGGTATTGGACCAACAAAATGATTTGAACTCAAATCAACTTCAATAAGGTTTGATTTCAATGAATAATCTTTCACTATAGGTCCACCGATTTGGTTGTTCGAAAGATTCACCAAAGATAATTGAGTACTAAAATTCCAAAACCAATTTGGAATAGATTCTGAAATTCCTGAATTGGTAATGACTATGTGGGAGAGATTTTTTTGTGTTTGCAACCACTTTGGAAATTCAAACCCTAATTTACAATTCCCAAGTCCAAGAACTTGTAAATGAAAGGGAGGAATCCAATTAGAAGAGACATTCAACTCTAGATGTTTATTAAATGATAAATCAAGATGATATAGCTTTGAGAGATTTGAGAAATGAGCTTCACTAAGCACACCTTCTAGTGAGTTCATAGATAGATTCAAAATCTCCAAATGCCTCAAATTGCCAATACTTTTAGGTACAAGCCCATGCAATTGATTTGCATTAATTCTCAACTCTTTCAAAGATAAAAGTTGTGTATCTTTGACAACAAACATATCCATCATTTCACCTTTGAGATTATTAAAGCTAAGATCAAGGTATTCTAGGGCATTCATGTTTCCGAAATCATTCGGAATAGAATTTTCTAATCGATTAGCACTCAGATCAAGATATGTAAGAGAAGCCAAGTTTCCAAAACCGTAAGGAATGGTACCAGAGAAGTAGTTACCTCTAAGAGAAAGGTATTCAAGGGAAGTTATATTTTTAAAAGTGTTTGGAATAGTACCATGTATTTCATTATCAGAAAGATCAAGGTAGGTTAAAGTAGATGTAACAAGATTCCCAAAACTATTTTGTGGAAAACTTAACATGTTATTATGAAGATCAAGATGGAGAAGATTGGGCATGGAGTTAATCAACCAATGGTATGTAGAATAATTAGATAGAACATTC
Source organism: Cannabis sativa (assembly GCF_029168945.1). Lineage (NCBI taxonomy): Eukaryota > Viridiplantae > Streptophyta > Magnoliopsida > Rosales > Cannabaceae > Cannabis > Cannabis sativa. The sequence continues at coordinate 61,019,404 of NC_083609.1, forward strand.
CAAGATAGATCAAGAATGGAAATAGAAGAGTTATTGTAGGAAGGAAATGAATTGGGTGTTAAGTCTTGAAGACTACAACTAGATAGATTCACATTTGTGAGTTGAGGAAGTTGGAATATTGGTTGCATCCAATTTTTGACTTCACCTAAGTCTAAATTACTTAAGTCAAGAAAATTTAAAGAAGTAAGGGTAGAAAGCCAATCAAGGTTTGATATAATCAAATCAGGACTATTATTGCTAAGATCAAGAAACTTCAATTTGGAAAGATTTCCAAGTTGAGAGGGAATTTTTCCACTAAGGAGATTGTTAGAAAGATCAAGGTATAATAATTTGCTGAGATTACCAATAAAACTTGGGAACTGAAGATTCTCCAAATCAATGCAGCTGAGGCGCAAATAGCTTAAATTTTTCAACTTAAGCAATGAAGAACTGATATATTTACCTGAAAAGAATTGTGTGATATATAAGTGTCACATTCATTTTTTTTATCATAAGTACTTAAAAAAAATATTTATACCTGAAAGATCCATGTGATATGTGTCACATTCCTTATTTTCATCATCATCACCAAAAGTTGAAGGTGAAATATCAAGACTGATAACATGACCAGATTTGTTGTCACAACGAATTCCGATCCATTCGCAACACTCTCTCTTCTCTTCTTCATTTCCCCAAGAAGAAAGAAGAGGAGTGCTACCATCAAGACCGTGTTTAAATTTGAGAAGTGCTTCTCTTTCAACATGTTTGCACTTGATTCCTCTAACCTTCTCTCCTAAATTTGAGTAAAGCAAAATCACGAAAAACATAACAATTTGAGTAAATTTAACCATATTTGTGTAAGAGATTGAGATGAGAGATATATGATCATAATTAAACCTTCCATGAACAAATATATATAGTAATACAAATGGTCTTTTTCTAAGTCTTTGTGAATATATGCTATTGAAGTTGACTATCGTTTAGTGGAATAAAATGAAATGATTGATTTCTTTGGCTGTTAGTGATGTTGTCTGTCATGATATGGATAGATTTTGTTTACTTTCCCAAAACCATATCTTTCAATGGGTTCACACCTCACTACATTATTTTACTTCATAAAACAATTTTGTACTAAAAATATTAAAATGGTCACTAAAACATTATTTATAAAACTATATATTATTGTTTTCAAAAAAAAGAAAAAAAAACTATATATTATGATTAAAATGTTTATGTAAATATATTGTTGTGGCTAAAATTAAATTTTTAATAATTTGTATTTACGTACTAGTTTTTACTCATAGTTAATTAAGTAGGTTTTTATTATGACTTAAAAGAGAATTAACACAAAATAGTAATTATTCTTAGGGGCGAGAGAGAGGTTAATTCTCCAGTACTGATTTTACGTAAGTACGTATAGTGGGCATCATGCATGCATGGTAAATTCACTTTCCGTTTTAATTGACTTATAATTATAATAGTTTGTTCTTATTATAACCAAAAAGACAAAAAAAAAAAAAAAACACTTATTCACATGTATATATCTCTCATCACTACCAATTAATATATTCAACAAATATATTCTGCCCATAATTTTTTAAAACTCTGAATTTCATTATATACTCCATTCAATTGATCAATACTGAAAATGGATAATAATTATTGTAGAATATATAATAGTAGCATACTACAAAAAATCTCTCTTTTTTTTTTTGAAAATTAATACAAAAAAATCCCATTTTTAGTTATAAGAAGTAAGAAAAAAAAATTATGAGTAAAAAATTATATATCACTGAAATATGTCCATATACTTAAAATTATTAATTGATCATGTGATTAAAAATATGTAATCATGCTTTAATTAGAAACGTATAATTTGTTAACTAAATAGCGTCAAAAAATAATAATGCTAAAAATCGTTAACTAAATCATGAATGTTTATAATGAAATGGAAACATTGTCGATGGAATAAGACCAAGCTATAATATACATGCATATATCCTAAAATGATGGAAGAACTGATCATGAATGTTTTTTTTTTTTTTTTTTTTTTTTTTTTATGAATAAGAATCATTGCTCACTTTTAAATTCACAATCACCAATTACAACCAAATAAATACAAACCATTACATTACAAATCAACTCAACTTCTATTAAATCTATTCTTTACAAATTTTAGAGAACGTACCAATAATATCTGATATCATTAGTTTGCACATAATTTTTAGGCATAACTAATATAAAATAATTCTAATAAGTTGTATCTCTGTACAGTGTTTAATGTTTGGGTTCAAAGACCTTTACATGTGTACAAATATTTGATTAAAAAGTAGGTAGTTGTTGTTGGGAAGAGGCCAGGTTAACATAGTTAGTGTGTGAAGAACATGAGTAAGAGAAATTATCACTCCTTCTTGTGAGAATGTTGGTAACTTCCATGGTAAGTTAGGCTCGCAAGGGAATGGACCACTTTACGTTCATCCTTTACGCGCCTAGCTAGCTAACTTCCCTCGCCGCCTCGGCAATGTTCATATGTTTCCAATAATTATACAATGAGCACCACATATATATAATTATTAAAAATAATATTGTACTTAAATAACTTCAAAATTAATTTGTTGGCTAGAGAATACTGTTAATTTATTTTTATAAATCTTAAAGCGCTTTAAACTAAAATGTGTTGACATGAAATTAAAATTAAAAGCTAGAAGAAATAAACTTATTATATATAGCATACTGACTGAGAATTAATATAACAAGAGCATATATAGTATATTACAAACAAAAGAACTAAAAACACACATTATTCTATAAAGCCATTACATGATCAAATATTGAAAATAGTCTTAATTAAGCTTACAAATTATTCTATGAAGGGAAGTTGATAAGTGCTACATCCCCTGTCCCCTGCAAAATTCATACTCTTCATAAATAAGTTACCTCTTAAATATGATTAATAATACAAGTATCAATTAAGCTTGAATTGAAAGACATATTAGTATGTTATACCTTTTAGCTTCTGATTAGTTGAAGTATTTTCTCCTTATCAGTCTTGTCGTTACGTACATCCAATCTTCTACATCATTCAAGAACTTGAGAGATGCGTATCTCAAAGACTTGTTGAAGATCAAAGTGAAACAAATCCCCCAAAATCCAACCACAAATCCAACTCCTAAGCTGATGAAAAACCCTTTGGTGATGAGCTCATCTTCATTTTCTTTGTGTTCGTCACCAAGATGAAGGGGAGGAGCTGGTTGACATTTTTTAAGAAGTGGGGATCCACAGAGTTTAGGATTCCCAATATATGAGGTTTCATCTCGAGCTTGGAGTTGAGGGCTTGTTGGAATTTTTCCAGACAAATTATTCCATGATAAGTCTAATGTGCTGAGACGGTCCACTTTCGAAAGACTTGAAGGAATTTTCCCAAAAAAATGGTTTCTTGACAAATCAAGAGCATCTAGAGATACCAATTGGCCAATCTCTGTAGGAATTTGTCCACTTAAATTGTTTCTTGATAAGTTCAAAGACACCAAACCATCAAGTTCAAAGATTTCTCTCGGGATATTACCTATTAGCTTGTTGCTAGATAGATCGATAAACTTTACTAGACCAAGAGTATTTTTGTACTGAGATAAAGTTCCTTTCCAAATCAAGAAAATTTGTTCATCATAAGAGAAACCTCCAAGAGAATTATAAATATAAGAACTTATCACACCAAAGTTGTTCCCATCTTCATTATTATTCATTGATGAAAAATTACCAATACAGTGCGGTATACTTCCAGAGATGTTATTTAGAGAAAAGTCCAACACCTGAAGGTTAAGCAAATGACAGAGATTTTGGGGGATGGTTTCATTAAAATGATTGGATCTCAAGCTGAGAATCTTAAGGTTTTGAAGATTTTCTCCTATCCACAAAGGTATTGGCCCCACTAGATTATTTCTTCCCACATCAAGAAGAAACAAGTCTCTACAATTTTTCATGGATGAAGGCAAATTTCCAATAAAATTGTTGTTATTCAGATGCAATGATGTAATCCAAAACAAGTTGCCAAGAGAACTAGGAATTTTTCCTGATAACTTATTGTTTGACAAAATGAGAAATCGTAAGTCTTGGAGTTTCGAAAAACATTTTGGAAGCTCTCCAACCAATTGATTATCAGAGATATCAAGAAAGTCCAAGTTAAAGTAATTATAATCATAACTAACATTATTACATATTGAATTTAGATTTGAAAATTTGTTTTTTGAAAGAAATAATGCTCGAGCTCTGAATAAAATATTTGGTATTGGACCATCGAAATGATTTGAGCTCAAATCAACGAACTGAAATGTCGTTGTTGATGGATAATAATCATTCAAGACTATAGCCCCACTGATTTGGTTGTTAGAAAGATTCACATTAGATAAAGGAGCAGTCAAATTCCAAAACCATTTGGGAATAGATTGTGAAATTCCTGAATTAGAAATATCTATATGTGAGAGATTGTTTTGAGTTTTTAGCCACTTTGGAAATTGAAACCCCATTTTACAATTCTGAAGCCCAAGAAATTGTAAATGAAAGGGAGGAATCCAGTCAGGAGAGACATTCAATTGCAGGTGTTTATTAAGTGACAAATCCAGATGATACAACCCCGAGAGCTTTGAGAAAAATGCTTCAGAAATCACACCTTCGAGTGAGTTTTTAGATAGATCCAAAACCTCCAAATGCCTTAAATTGCCAATACTTTCTTCTACTTGTCCATGCAATCGATTTGAGCCCAGTCTGAGCTCTTTCAAAGATGAGAGTGGTGTAACATTGACAAACATTGTGGTGATTTGATTGGAGCTTAAATCCAAATTCTCCAAAGAGTAATGTGCACATGACCTAAACGACAATTCACTAAGATTAGGGAGTGCTCCGCTAAGATTGTTATCACTGGCATGAAATGATCGTAGTGTACACATATTCCAAAATGATTTGGGAATTTCACCACTGAGATTATTATAGCTAAGATCAAGATGTTTTAAGACAGTCAAGTTCCCAAAATCATTAATTCCAAAATCTTGTGGAAATGAACTTAACGAGTTATGAGAAAGATCAAGGTGTTCTAAGAAAGTACTCAAGTTCCCAAAATCATTTAGAATAGAATTTTCTAAATTATTATAGCTAAGGTCAAGATATGTGAGTGACACCATGGTAGTTTTAAAACTATTAGGAATAATACCTTGTATTTGATTCCAAGAAAGATCAAGGTGTTGTAAAGCAGTTGTTGTAGAATTAATTCCAAAATCTTGTGGAAATGAACTTAACGAGTTACGAGAAAAATCAAGATGGACTAGGTTGGGCATGGAGCTAAACAACCATTGGAATATATGAATAGATATATCATTCTCAGAAAGATCAAGAATGGAAAGAGACTTTGAAGAGTTCACATGAGAATGAAATGAAGGTGATATTTCACCAAGATGGGAGGCTCTTAGCTTCAAATTGGTTAAGTGATGAAGTTTATTGCCTAATAATATTGGTTGGAACACGTTTTTGACTTCACTTAAGTCTGTATAACTTAAGTCAAGATGTCTTAAAGAAGAAAGGGTAGAAACCCAATCCAGATTTTTTATAATCAAATCATAATTATAGCTAAGATCAAGATACTGCAAGCTAGTAAGGTTTCCAAATTGAGGGGGAATTTCTCCACTCAAAGAATTGGAAGAAAGATCAAGGTATTGTAATTTGGGGGGATTACCAATAAAACTTGGGAACTGAACTTCCAAATTCATGAGACTAAGGCACAAATATCTCAAATTTTGTAACTCAAGTAATAAAGAACTTATAGCATATTTATTACCTGGATCATGTGACTTAGTCATACGATATTCTGTAATATCTTCAAAACTAAAAGTTGAAGGAGAAATATCAAGGCTGATGACATGACCAGATTTATTGTGGCAACGAATTCCGATCCAGTCGCAACACTCTCTTTTGTGTTCTTCACTCCCCCAAGAAGAAAGAAGGGTATCGGCATTCAGATCTTGCTTAAACTTGAGGAGTGCTTCTCTTTCAACGTCTTTACACCTTATCATCATCATCATCATATTATTGCTACTTGATGATGATGATGATGATTCTGTGCTAACAACTCTCGTGTAAAGCAAAATCACCAAAAAGATCACAATCATTTTATGAGAAAATGATCTATCCATATTATATTTCTGGCAAGAATAATAATTGAGATAATAATGTGACCATTATAAACCTTCAAACATATATATATATATAAACAATTTTGAATGTTTTGTACGTATACACTTAATTAATTGTCTGAACTTTCAAAAAAGTTAGTGTCGGCTACTAATAAGTGTAATATAATAATATAGCGACGAATTAGATATTTCTTATCACTACAAGAAATTACTTTTGCCGACACATTTTTGTGTTGGTAAAAGTTTGATATTGCGTTAGTAAAATAAAATTTACTTCTTATGTGTTGGTAAAAGGGTTGGCAAATCAACGTTGATATTAGAACTTTTACCAGTACAAAATTAAAAGTGTGTGCTGGCAAAAATGATTTTTCCCAGTGTGTAAATACGCTGGTAAAAATTAGATTTTAGCCACTGCAAGTATGCGCTAGTAAAACATTGACTTTTTTGCTAGCGCAGTTTGTGAAATGCGCTAATAACAGCGCAATAGCAAACTATACTGATAAAAGTGACACTTCTTGTACTGATCTCTAATATTAATATTATATTGGTGGCTAGAAATTACCACACTATATTGAGGAAGTTGACTAGTACTCTTGACTAGGTATGAGTTTATTAATGGCATGCATGAATTAATGTAGATTTATTATCTTCATTCACAAGACTTGGCAAGTCTTTGTCTTGTCTTTTTCTTATTCTTTGTCACATGTCTTATGTCTTAACTTTACATTACATTATTATGGCAATATATTATAGAAAATGAAGGTGCTATATATCAACATTATCTTGAAGACTACAGTCACTACAATAATTGTAACTTTATATTCTCAGCATAATTTTAATATTATATTTTAGTCACAAATAATTTGTTGTTGTGACTAAAAATCATACTTAGTTACAAAAAATTTATGTTATTACTAAAAATTTGTCACTAAAAATAATTACTTTTATAGTGGGGTATATATTAACTTAAAGTTTATTGTAAATAGAAATTAAAAAACTGTACTTTTGCAAATACTAATATACTTCTTTAAAAACTGTAAATAAAATGTGATTGTAATGACTTGTAGGAACAGAACAGAAACAAAAATAAATTGTGCAGAATTTAAAACTTGACATATATAAGAGAATCGTATGTGGTATCTGTGTTCTTTCAAATACTACTAGTCCACAGGGCTATATGTTGGGTTTTGTGCCCTAAATAAAACTCATTTCAATATAATCAGATTTACTTATTAATAAAGATCAGAAATAACATTTTATGTTGCATGGTTCACATGATTTATTTCATGATTATATATATAATATATGAATTCTATTTAAGTCCAGAACATATGAATTTGTTAATGATTATAGTGTTGTCAGCACAGTGGAATATAATCTTAATTATATATTCGAAAGTTTATTCCCTGATTTGTCATCAGTTCACTGGATTTAGACTGACATGATAATCGGCGATAGGTATTCTTACACCTTGGATAAGTGTTATGTCCTTTCCAGGGCATTGGCAAAGTTTACCAGTATCGGATGTATGGAGTATACATCGGAAGGGACCGATATTGAACTTTGATTAGATATATTAAAATTTACCATAATATCTATTCAATTCAATATCACCTGTTGATCCTAGATCAAATGATCTTAATCCTGATATGGTTAGGTTCGATCTCAAGAGCGTTCTATATGACTGAGAGTGCAATTCCAAGTTCTAAGTGTGGATTCAATAAGGAATTAATAAGTTAGGGAATTTACTTGGTAAATTCGGTTTGACTTATTGGAAGCTCGGTTATATAGGCCCATGGTCCCCATACTAGTTGAGACCATACTGCTTGTAAGACTCAATTAATTAATTTTGATTAATCAATTATAATTCTAAAGTTAGACTATGTCTAGTTTATGAATTTTCACTAAGCAAGGGCGAAATTGTAAAGAAAAAAGATTCTAGGTTTATTTATTAATTAAGAGACTTTATATATCTAAATTAATAAATATATTAAATAACAATATTATTTAATAATTAATTTTTAGTTATTAAATAATTAGAATTGGCATTTAAATGGTTAAATTAGAAAATTGGCATTTTTGAGAAAATGGGATTGAAAAATGACAAAATGATAAAATTGCAAAGTGAGGCCCATTATCCATATCATGGCCGGCCATTATGCAAAGTGTTTTACCATTTATATTTTTTTATTATTTTAATGCCATACAATTCAAACCTAACCCTAGGTGGTATTCTATAATTAGAAAGTGATGGTTTCAGGAAACAATGCACAAGCATCTCATTCATTTCAGAGAATACTTTCTAGCCACCACTTCCCTTCTCTTTTCCTCTTCAATTTCGAACCCTAGTGATAGAGTAGTGCCCACACACATCAAGTGGTATCTCAATCATAGTGTGGAAGATTGTGTAGAATCCAATCAACAAGAAGGAGAATCAAGAGATCCAAGTTCAGATCTTGATTATGTTCTGCTACAGAAAGGAATCAAGGGCTAGAGATCTGAACGGAAGGAGTCATTATATTCCGCTGCACCCAATGTAAGGTTTCCTAAACTTTATATGTGTTTATTTTATTGTTTAGAATTTATAGTAGGATGTTAATGAAACATACATGGTAGTAAATCTAGATCCTAGTAAAATATTTCCAACAGGCTATGCCCAAAAAATAAAATCAATTAGTAAAGTATCAAAGATTACAAAAGCAATTGACTTAAACAAATTTAAATTCACTCTAATAATTTGCTACAACTCTTTCTAATCCACCTTGCTAATTTAGTCTCTAAACTACTAGGATTTATGCCCTAAAAATAAGTAATTAATGGATTATATATTAGATATTATATACAGTTATAAGATAAATGATACATTAATTATAATAGTATAATTATTAGATATTTAAAAATTTATTATTCATATAGAGAAGGTATGGTCTTGTAAGGATGTACAAGAGAATTAAGATTATACAATATGAATATAATAAATCGCCGGTGTATTAAAATATCAAGAATCTTTTATATGGAATTGCTAAGTACAATTTATTATACATATTATACTTCTAGTGTGTGTGATTTTAATTCGGATCACATATGTAGATAGACATATAGTAAAAATATTGTGTATAATTCGATTATTCATGGCTGGGCTGATATGTAATAATATATTTCATTAATATGTCGTTTGTCATGAAAGAGTTATATCATATCATAATAATGATCATTAGTAGATTATCATGAATCTTAAGTATATGTAAACTCATCGTTAAAGTTTTTCTAATTCTTATAATTTCTATTTTAGGAGCTTAATATTAAACATGTTATACAATATTATATAAATTTGTAATAAATAGATTATATTAGTGGGTAGAAATTAAGAGGGTACGTGTAAAGTGTGATCACTATATTGAGGAAGTTGCATCAACTATGAATTTAGTGGCATGCATGAATTAAAATATATTTATTGTTTGTCTTCATTCACAAGACTTGGCAAGTCTACTGTTTTGTCCTTTCTTTATTTGTCACATGTTTTATGTCTTAACTTTACATTACATTATTGGGGCAATTGTAGAAAATGAAGGTGCTTGTTAGGTGGGTTGTATCTTCGAGGCATTGTAACATAAAAGCAAAGAAAAGAGAAACAGTGTTAGGCTATTTTTAGCCTATATTTTGGATCGATTTTATGTGTATTTTTCACTGTGTTAGGACAGAATTACGCTTGTTTTCTATGTTTTCAGGTTCTTTGGAATAAAAGAGGTATCGGGATGCAAAAGTGCAGTAAAAGACGAGCAGAGGCAAGAAAAACTTGATTTTTCTTGCTTGTGCATATCTGGCCGTGACGAGATACACTCTAGCCGCGGCCATAGTGAAATTACAGAACCAGGATTTTTGATGTCTATCTGGCCGCGGCGAGGTATACTCTAGCCACGACGAGATCCCGTACGGCCCAGGAGTATTTTTATCCAACGAACCCTAAAAATTAGTTATAAATAGAAAAACTGCGATTGGAAGTCAAGGGAAGCGATTTGGGAACCCTAAAACACAGCCATAAACCGGCAGGAAGAGCAGAGGAAATCAAAAGTGAAGATCCAGAATAATTCCACCAACAGTTTCTTTCTCTATTCCTCTTTAATTTCTTTATGTTGAATATTGTTATAGGAATGGTTATGGATTTATTTCTAAACTAAATTTCTCATTTAGGGAGGATGATGATTGTTGTTTAATGTTTTGCCTAGTTAATGTTTAATTGCCATTCCTCCATTCTTGTTTGTGAAATTATCTTAATTTGTTCTTAATTTCATGTTTAAGATTGATCACCTTGTGTATGCTTTATGATCTCAATTCGAAATCTGAAAAGTGAGAATTGAGAATGCTAAAATTTGGATAATCGATGTTCTATGTGAAACGAGAGTATTCACATGACTTATGTGACGAGTAGATTATTACCTAATGCTGATTTCATGTTAGTTTAATCAAGGAATTAATTAGATAATATGTGATTTAGAACCTAGAAGATCTGAAAAGAGCTAGGTTACTTTATAATCTGTCATTCACTTCAAGAATAGGATAGCAATTAGGCATTAATGCTTTGGGTAAACAAACAACAGGATTCTCCTCCCTATCATCTCATCTTGCTTAACTTTAAATTGTGTTATTAAGTTTTTTGAATTACTTTAATTCTTTTAAATCATAAATACTATTGATTTGCCAAATAGAATTATAAGTATAATTTAGTAGTAATTAATCCAATTCCCTATGGTTCGACCTCACTTGCGTGAGTATACTACTTGATTGCATGCACTTGCGTAGTAATTAATAATTTTCGCGACAAGTTTTTGGCACCGTTGCCGGGGAATTGTATAAAGATTAATATTACACAAAATTATACTAACTTCTACTTTAATATATTTTTCTCTTGCTGAATTTCTAACCTTTCTCTTGCAAAACTGTTCTTATCTATTTCAGGTATTTTGAGTGCATACGCCGCCAAGGGCAAGCACTTGTATTACCCGTTGACCCTGAAATCGAGAAAACTTGTAGGAGAAATCGAAAGAACAAGAGGCAAGAAAGGGTTTCAGCAACTGCTGAAACATCAGAAATCATGGCTGCTAATGTGAATGCTAATGCTGCAAATAATGGAGGTAATAACGGTAATAATGGTGGTGCTGTTGAAGATCAAGCTAATGGTCGTAGCTTGAGAGATTACATTCTCCTTACTCTTACTGGAGTGCAATCATGTATCAGGCCACCGGCAGTGGATGCTAATAACTTTGAAATCAAGCCTGCCATACTCCAGATGGTGCAGTCTTCAGTCTAGTTTGGTGGACTCCCTTCAGAAGATCCTAATCTGCATCTCTCGAACTTCATGGAATTGTGTGAGACTTTTAAAGTCAATGGAGTTAGTGATGATGCCATTCGCCTGAGACTGTTTCCATTCTCACTCAGAGAACGAGCCAAGAGCTGGTTGAATTCACTGCCACCCAACTCTATTGCCACTTGGAATGACTTAGCCACAAAATTTTTGTCAAAGTTCTTCCCTCCAGCAAAGTCAGCCAAGTTGCGAGGTGAAATCAACAACTTCTGTCAGCAAGATAATGAATCTCTCCATGAGGCTTGGGAGAGGTTTAAAGATCTAATCAGAAAATGCCCTCATCATGGTATAGAGAAGTGGATGCTGGTTCACAATTTTTACAACGGGCTGGTTGGTAACACTAGAACTCTTATAGATGCAGCAGCTGGTGGAGCATTTATGAGAAAGAGTGCAAATGAGGCTTATGATCTGTTGGAAGAGATGGCCTTAAACAATCAGCAGTGGCCAACTAAAAGGAGTCAAACTAAGAAAGTAGCTGGTGTGCTAGAGGTCGATGTCATTACAAAGTTGACAGCTCAGGTTGAGGCCTTGACAAAGCTAATTGCAGGGCAAGCTAAACAAGCCCAAGTTGTTTGTGAGATATGTGGAGGAAATCATCACTTTTCAGAGTGTCAAGTAGATGTGGATGATTTGCCAATGGATGAAGCAAAAGCCATTGGAAATTATTCACAGAACAACAACAACAACTATGGGTTCAAGCAAGGAGGTAACCGAAGAAATAGTGGGTTCTATCAGCAACGAAATCAGAACCAAACACAGAACCAACAGTACACTCAGCAACAAGCCTCTGGTGGAAATTCTAGTTTACAAACAGATTTATTGCTACAATTCATGACTGAAACTAGATCTTCCATTAAAGACTTGCAGACTCAAATGGGCCAACTAGCAACTCAGGTAGCAACCCGTCCTCAAGGAAATTTTCCTAGCACAACTGAAGTCAATCCCAAAGAAAACTGCAAGGCAATTACCCTGAGGAGCGGTAAGAAATATGAGGGGCCTGAGATGTTACAACCAGCTAATGAAGAGATGAAAGTTCAACCAGAGCCAACCCCAACAACAACAGAAGATAAGGTTACTGATATCCTTGCACCACCGCAACAGTCTCCACCAATCAGTATTGATCATCATGTAAAGATACCTTATCCTCAGAGACTTCGTAAGACCAATCTAGACAAGCAGTTCACCAAATTTTTAGAGGTCTTCAAAAGATTACACATGAACATTCCTTTTGCTGAAGCTTTAGAGCAGATGCCGAGTTATGTGAAGTTCATGAAGGAAATTCTGTCTAAGAAGAGAAAAATGGAAGACTATGAAACAGTGGCTCTAACTGAAGAGTGCAGCGCCATTCTACAGAAGAAACTCCCTCCCAAACTCAGAGGACTATGAACGTCAAATGGATGTTTTGTGTTGGTATGAATTGCTTACTTCTAAATTGTACATCGAAATTATTTCTTAGAGTTAGCGAGTTGAAATTCTGGTTATTGATGGCTCGAAGTTGTGCAGGTGGTGGTAGCAGTTCAATCGTTGGAAGTTTAGTTATCTATTGCTTTGTTTCTTTAGTTGAGTCTTAGTTTTACTCGGGGGCGAGTAAAGATTCAGTTTGGGGGAGTTTGTTAGGCTATTTTTAGCCTATATTTTGGATCAATTTTATGTGCGTTTTTCACTGTGTTAGGATGGAATTACGCTTGTTTTCTATGTTTTCAAGTTCTTTGGAATAAAAGAGGTCTCGGGATGCAAAAGTGCAGTAAAAGACGAGCGGAGCCAAGAAAAACTCGATTTTTTCTTGCTTGTGCATATCTGGCCGCGGCGAGATACACTTTAGCCGCGGCCATAGTGAAATTACAGAACTAGGATTTTTGATGTCTATTTGGCTGCGGCGAGGTATACTCTAGCCGCGGCGAGATCCCGTACAGCCCAGGGGTATTTTTGTCCAACGAACCCTAAAAATTAGTTATAAATAGAAAACAGCGATTGGAAGTCAAGGGAAGCGATTTGGGAACCCTAAAACACAACAGAAAGCGGCAGGAAGAGCAGAGGAAATCAAAAGTGAAGATCCAGTATAATTCCACCAACAGTTTCTTTCTCTATTCCTCTTTAATTTCTTTATGTTGAATATTTTTATAGGAATGGTTATGGATTTATTTCTAAACTAAATTTCCCATTTAGGGAGGATGATGATTGTTGTTTAATGTTTTGCCTAGTTAATGTTTGATTGCCATTCCTCCATTCTTGTTTGTGAAATTATCTTAATTTGTTCTTAATTTCATGTTTAAGATTGATCACCTTGTGCATGCTTTATGATCTCAATTCGAAATCTGAAAAGTGAGAATTGAGAATGCTAAAATTTGGATAATCGATGTTCTATGTGAAACGAGAGTATTCACATGACTTATGTGACGAGTAGATTATTACCTAATGCTGATTTCATGTTAGTTTAATTAAGGAATTAATTAGATAATATGTGATTTAGAACCTAGAAGATCTGAAAAGAGCTAGGTTATTTTATAATTTGTCATTCACTTCAAGAATAGGATAGCAATTAGGCATTAACGCTTTGGGTAAACAAACAACAGGATTCTCCTCCCTATCATCTCATCTTGCTTAACTTTAAATTGTGTTATTAAGTTTTCTGAATTACTTTAATTCTTTTAAATCATAAATACTATTGATTTGCCAAATAGAATTATAAGTATAATTTAGTAGTAATTAATCCAATTCCCTGTGGTTCGACCTCACTTGCGTGAGTATACTACTTGATTGCGTGCACTTGCGTAGTAATTAATAATTTTCGCGACAAACAGAGAAAAGAAAAGAAAATAGAAAAGGAAAGGAAAGGTAGAGAAAGATTATGAGACACAAGAATTGTCTTATTGATTTAATTTGTAGGTTATTTATTGCTTTACCCTACACCAACAAAACAATATTATCACTCTTTCTTAGTTCAATCTTAAATCTAAATGATTTTAGACTTTAAACGGCAATAACAAGAACAAAACGACCAGTATATGTATTGGTGTACAATTAAATATTAATATCAAACAAAGAAGAGTACCGCAGAGAAAATAAGGTTCATTTAACAATTCTTGAATTGACCAATTTATAAATACAATATTGAATCATAGAACATACTTTCCTGTTATTATGTATTGGCGTACAATTATTTAATAAATAATATAAAAAACTACTCGAAAACATTCCTAAAAGTGGCATGTATAAGATCAACATACAAGGGAAATTGGACAAAGGCGAAAATGGTTATGGGCAAACATGTCACAGCGTACACAGGGTAGACTGCATGCTTACTAAGATTGTCTTCAAGTACGAAGAAGTGAGCTGCGCAAAAAGAGCCAATTATGGAAGCTATTGACACAAACAACGATGTTAACCCTAGAAAAAGCTTCGTCGGTAAATCTTTTGCGAAATCATTTTCTTCATATCGAGATGTGAGGATGGAGAGGAACATGACTAAGGCAGTGATGGAAAAGCACAATGCAACTAGTGACAAAATAGCAAACATATCAAAAGCAAAGTAATTTTCGAGTTTTGGTTTGCCATTGCTTTCCTTGGTCCCACCAGGGATTGCAGTTGAGGTTGCGAATGCAACTGTTGCAATGAGCACTGCAATGACGGAGCAAGCCGTTGCAGTGCTCGTTAGCCACTGACCTCCGGATTTCACAAGCATTTTATGGTTTTTGGTGAAGACTTCTTGTGGGGTTTGGTTCTTCATGTTGGTGCGTAGATAGAAGTTGGATGGCATGAAGGTTTCAACATACTACGTTCATCAAATAATAATAAAATATAATTACATGTATATATATGTATATTAATGATTAAGTGGAGAAGATGACTATATTAATTATAATTATAATACCTTATACCAATTGAGCTCCCATTGCATTTGAAGTGCATCACCAGGAATTGGCCAAGGCCTAGGGTTTCTAATAGATGCCAAATGTAAGGCACAATTCCAATCCTTATCTACTTTTCGAAACAAAAGCTTACGGGTGTAGATCTCTTCTTCTTGTGCTAAGAACTTGAGCACATTCAATCGTCGATTCTCTACTGCTAACAAAAATATATTCTTCTTATCTTTGTTTGTATCATGAATCGCCACCGGAAAGTGTTGCAAGATTTTCTCAACTATTTCCATTATCCCATTCTTAGCAGCAACTAGTAATGCTGAATCATTCTCTTCACCTATTTTAAATTCTATATGATAATATATAGTGACAATCTCTTGGTTAGAATATAAATTTTTTGTGATTAAGAAAATTATAATTTTTTATTTAAGACTAAAATATACAAATAATAAGTCATTAACTTTTTTACTTTTAGTTACAAGTTTTTGTTGTGACTAAAAATAAGACATTTTGTAGTATATATATAGTAAAATAAGTTTTTTCTTTTCAATCTAAATATTTTGTTACCTTTTTCACCAATTTTGTGTAGTAGATCCTCATCCTCATGAATATGATGATTATTAGGGTTGTGATCTGGTGGGGTGTTGCCAGAGTCAAATTCATACATTGTTGTACATTCCAATACTTTCTCTAATACTTCAACCGCAAGTCTATGTTTCAACTTATATTCTCTCAATTTCTCTATCCTCCTATATCCTTCCATTTCATATATATTATATAATTATATATTAATATTATATGATAATTAACATTAATTAATTCATCATATATGTATTTATATATTACTTACCAAGTCCCACAACAACTAAGAATGTCTTGTATGCTAACTTGCCAAACTCAAAGCAGATGATGTTGTTGAGAGGACAAAACCTATCCACTAAATTAATATATATACATAGTTATAATTATATTAAAAAAAATTATTTAAGAATATAAATGACAAAACCTAAATTAAAATAAATTATTTAAAAAAAGATGAATGGCACGTTTAAACATGTTATAAACGTGTTAAACATGTCACCCTGAAAACCGAAGTGAAAAAACCTCAGAGCTAATTAAACACGAGTTTCTTTTTAGGGTATTTCACTTCGGCTTTTACTATTAATACTTTAAGTTTAAGACATAAAATAGTTAAGTTGATGATGATGAGATCACCTGCTGATTTATGGTGATATTGTAAGGTATCCTTCTCTAGATCACACTTTAAGCATTCTCCCTTCTTACAACTACCCAAATATGTCACTGCAAATAATAATAAATAAACAAAACAAAAAAAACATGAAATGAAATGAAATGTATAGTATATATAGTTATAAGAAAATTTAATATATAATTACAATGATTAACGAAACCTAATATATAATTAATTAATGTATATTAGAAGACTTAAGGATTGAACATACCAATGTGGATGGCTTTCTTAAACAGCTCAAAGAAATTGACACACACTTGATTGTTTTGAGGATAATTGACATTACTATCGTTGGTCTTTTCACTGGGTGATTCATCTGTTTTATCATCATATTCTTCTATCTTCCACTCATGATCAACATATATGCCTTCATAATTAATTTGAAAAATGAAAAACAAAACATTGAAGTAGTTTAGAAATATATAATTATTCTAATTAATAATTTGTACGCGTATATATATACACTAAAATATTACATTTACGGCTCGTTTGCCGTATAAAGATTGTGTTTTATTAAATAATAAGAAATGCTACGTTTGGATAAAATTTTGTATTACATTAATTATTACTACCATAAATTTCAATAAATTGTATTATTAAATTCACAATAAATGATCTGTATTACTAGTTTGTGTTATAATATTTAGAAAGGGTCCAGTCGAGAGTTGGAGACCAACCCTAGACATGGACCTTGGACCCAAAACCCCGACTTGGACTCGGCTCCATACCTGGGTCCCGGCCCAACACACGGATTCTGGACTGGGATCCTGACCTCGGACGGGACCTGGACCCAGTCTTGACCCTAAATCAAACCCAGACCAAAGACCAGTGCTGGAACCGAACCAAGACCCGACCTCAAACATGGGCCTTGGACTTGGACCCCGAACCCAAATGCAAATGTGGACGGGAACTCGAACACCAAACTTCGGCCTCGAACCTCGGTGACCCCAAACTCGAACCTAGATAGGCCCCGGACCAAGACACAGACTTTGAACCCAAAACCCAAACCCGACCCCACACCTCAGCAGCAGATACGAGGCCTCTGCCCCAAACAATAATTCTGGACCTAGACGCAAATGCAGTCGTGGACCCTAAACCTAGACCCGGCCTCAAACCATGGCCCTAAACCTTAACCCCAAACCCTCGAACCTCAAACTCGGCCTAAACTATGACATGGACCCTAATATTAGCCTAGAACTCTAACCTCAAACCTAGACCTTAAAGCCCAAACTCGAACCTTGGACCCTGAACCCGAGCTTACGCGAACATGGAACCTGAATCTAGACCTAGCCTTGAATCCCAACCTTAGACCCTGGACCTGGACCCTCGGACCTCAAAGCCAACTTAGACTTAGACACCCTGACCTTGACCCCAAACCCCGAGCCTGGACCTAGACCTCAAATCCCAGACCGAACCCTGGACCCCAGACCGAGGTTGATCCAAGGTCGTGGTTGGGCCAAGGTTTGTGACCTATAAGACCGATGATGGGATCTAGGTTCAAGGACGGGGTCGGATTAGTAACGAGTTTTTGTAATAAAGATAGTATAATTATATTCAACTTACTAATACAAGTCAATATTAAACATAATATTATATTAAATAACAATACGGTGTATTAAATTACTAGCCCTAGAGTGAAATGACAATATTTTATTCATTATGATTTTGGCCTTAAATATGTAAATATTATTGAATGTAGTATTTTATTGCATATGTTGTATCATATTAAATTATATTTAATGTTATATTTTTACATAATACTCAAATTTTAATAATACTCAAATTTTAATTTATATCGTAATAATATTATATATTTATATGTACCTACAAATCAATATCAAATATAATATTATATAAAAATATTATATTAAAAAAATTAATATATATATATATATAACATCTAATATACAATACAATACAATGTAATACGACATAGACATACCCAATGAACTTTGTCTATAAGGGGTAATACTTACAGTTGTAGATGAATTTTTCCCATCGTCCAAAGGTATGACTACTTTTGAAAGCAGATGACTTTGTGGCCAATGTTTGGATTGGGAGAATTCCGTGAGTGTCCCTACTATTTACAAGTCCCTCATATCGGCTTATTATGTCAAGGGCCAAATCTGTACAAAATTATATCTTTATATATTAAAAGTGCCTATCTAACGACATTTCTTGGTTTAACATTCTTGGTTTAACAGAATATACTTAAAAATAAAAGAATATTCTGTTAAATTTAACGATTAGGTTTGATCTCCCATTAAAAAATAAACCCAATAATTAAACCCAAAAAATTAAACAATCTTTTAAATAAACAATCTTTTAAATATTAATAATCTCTTTTTAAATTAAAAAAATTATCTTTAGCCACATATCTCTCTAACAAACCTATCTTAGGAGAATATTAATAATTTTTTTATTTATTTTTTAAAAAAGAAAAATATAGATAAAATATCTAGAAAAGATAATATAAAAGAACATTGATTGTGTTGGCTTAGAGATTTTTGGACTTGGGCTTAAAAAAATAATAAAAAAAAAAAGATAAAATGGGCTGTAATTAGTATTTACCTTATATATGTTTGTGCTTATTTTTAGTTTTATTTTTAATTTTACCACCAAGAGGAGAAGGTTGAAAAATATTAAAATATGAAAATATTATTGGTGCTTATTAGTAATTTGCAAAGAATGTGAAAGTCTATAAATATATAGTTGTGTAGCTATTATTAGATATGAAATGAGATAATAGAACTTTTTTCAATTAGAAGATTAATGTACATTTTACTATTAATAACATACATTATTATAACACAACTATATTTTACTTACTAAATATACTGACACATATTTTATTTTTATAAAACAAATCGTTCAAATAATTATACTATTTTAATTATTAATTCAAATAAAAAACTAAAATATTAAATAAAACTAACACTACGTGGCTTGGCACGTAACAATCACCTAGTATATATATATATATATCCCAACAATAGTACCATGCATATAAGTTTTCACATGAAAAAGTTTTTGTATAAATATATAGGGAGTTTTATGAATGTAGAGCAATCTCATAATTAATTGTAGTTATATATATGAAACCTTTTGTTAACTAACATTATTATTGCCAAAAAATATGATTTTATTTAATTTAAAATTTTCAAAAAATGATGGACTATCTGTTAATTTTTTTAGTAAGTTAGCAAGATTGTATTAATTTTGAAAAAGTTTACTATAATAAATTATTTCATCTATATATATTATATAGCTCACCAAAATACTCCCCTATAATGGCACAATGCAAAATTGTCTCCCCATCATGTGTCCTCCGACAATAAGCATATTTCAGCTGGTTAGTGACCTCATCAATACAATTGTCAGTGTTCTGGCAGCGACAACGGCGCTGACAATAGTAATCAATGCAAAGAAAAACCTTCTTCTGGCCGTAGAGAACGGACCAGAAGAGAGGTGTTTCCCCTTTGTTGTTTTGGACTTCTACGAGCGATTCATCTGCCTCTAGAATGCATTTGCACATTCTAACACTCCCCATAGACACCGCGAAATGGAGTGGAGTGCAACCTATCTCGTTTTGGATTCTTAAGACATCTTCAGTTTTTTTCTCTCTTATACGCTTTACAAGATCTTCAACGACACTTTCTTGATGTTCGGATATCGCCAAGTGTAACGCAGTGTCACCTGATTTGGTAATCTTTGCCTTGTGAGCTATTGGCTTATCATTGTATAGCTCCACAACTTTGTCCCATTTTCCTTTCATCACGTAGTTGAAGAGGTCTTTCTTTGTACTATACATTTCATCATTACAATCTAAGAGAGAAGACATTTTTTTTTCTTTATGTTTAGATATCTTCATCAATTTCTTGTCTTCTATTCTATTTATATATGACAATTTAATTTGTTGGTTTTTAACCAAAAAGAAAAGAAAAGAAAAAGAAATGTAATCATTTGTCCAACAAGCTAATAAATTAAATATGCCAATAAAAGTAAAAGTACCAATATTAATATTTTATAAAGTAGAAAGTATACATCTCTACCTATCACTTTATTATTTATTGCCAACTTATAAGTTTGGATGGAAATTATACTAATCATCTCTCCAAATTTAAATAATTAGTTTAGAGTTCAATAATAAAGTTTGATATATAATATAGTTACCCACAATCAATTATAACATATTAATTTAGTTGTTTATATTACATTAAGCTTGCTATGACATGTTTTGAGTGTCATTACAAGCCATTATATGTTAACCTTTTCATGTTAAATTTCTTTTATTTATTTATTTATAGCTTGATTACCAAAAAAATAAGTACTATGGATATTAATTTGCGGTATAATTGCTCAAAATTTTATATTTGTAATTAGTAGAAACTCGATAATTTATTTAACGGCAAAACATACTCTCAAAGTTGCTAAATTTATAATTCATATTTTTTTGAACAATTAACTTCTATTAAATGGTGATTATCTGATTAACTCAATACTTATGAAGTGGCCCAACTAAGTGGTGAAAGTATCATTGATTTTGTGATTCACATTGGAATCAAGCCTTAATAAAGAAAAAAAAAACAAAAATAGAAGAAAGGAATAAAATATAAATTGGGTCTATTTTCTTTTTCTTTTACTTTTGGAATAGATACGAGGGGTACATAGTAGTAAGGATAAATATTGAGATAATTATTGTAAAAAATAAAAAATTAATTAAGCATTTGAACTTTTTAAAAAGGATGATACTTTAAACCTATTAGATAAATCATTACTTGTGACCTCAAAAAAGAACATGTTTGTGTTTCATGCCTCTATAACGTCTTTATATAAAACAAGTAGTTTTTGAAATTAATTTGGTAATAAACAAAATTTAATTTATTATTTATTAGGACTTAATTTTTGTCCTTAATATAAAAAATATTATTGCATTTGTAGGAGCAAAGTGCCAAATAAGACGGCCATTCATAGAGAAATGGCTTAAAGGGAGTTGGAGGATCCGATCAATATCAAAACTAGTGAAGTGTCTTTGCAAAGCAACCATGTCCCAAGTTCGGCTAAGAGTAATTAAATCAGAAACTCTTAAATCTTGAACGGCAGATAAAACTCAAATATGCTGGAAATTAGGATCTTGAGCACAAGAGATTGAAGTACCATTACCAATTTTCCAAGCAAAAACATTTAGTGATCAGCAGATCACGACCCCAAATGCTACTACACCATGCATGTGTAGGATGGATTACCCAAACGATAGCTTGCATGAAGCCACTATCCCATCTTACAATTCCTAAGCCCAACAAATTGTAAGGGATGATTCCAATCAGAAGAGACATTCAATTGCAAGTGTTTATTATCAAGTGATAAATCCAGATGATACAACCTTGAGAGCTTTGAGAAAAATACTTTAGAAATCACACCTTCTAGCTAGTGAGTTCATAGATCAATGTATATGTTAAGGGAAGTCCAATTTTTAAAAGTATTCTTGGATTGATATCACCTTGTATTAATTTGATTATAAGAAAGATATCAATTAATGTATGTTAAAGTAGTTGTCAAATTTCCAAAATTATGTAGAAAGGAATTTAACAAGTTATCAGCAAGATTAAGATGGACAAGGTTTGGCATATTCCAAATTAAAAGGAAAATAAAATTCTCTTTTGTTTATTTTTAAATCATGAAAATTGAAAATGTAGATAATATTACAAATTGAAGAGTAGAATCGATCATTGGATTTCTTGAATTGAATGGATGTCATAATTTTGAACATTGAGTGAGATTTCTGTTGGGAACATTAGTTGTCCAAGTGAAACATCACTAAAACGTTTGGCTAACGATGTTTTAGGAGCAAGAAGTTGGTGAGAAACCAACTTCATTGTTGGTCGACAATTTGGTTTGGCATTTAGACATGCAAACCCTAGCATAGCAATAAGAACAATATCATCTTCGATAAGTCTATTTCTTGGTGGTGAGGGGCGATTGTCTATTATTTGACTCAATAAAGTGTGTTGAATAGATGATGATGAAGAAGATGACATTAATTTGGATAAAAGATCTCCCGAATGCTTACCCATTAATGTTTCTAGCACCACTACACCAAAGCTATAAACATCACATTTCTCCGTTATCACCATTGTGTAAGCGAATTCTACATGTCACAACCGTAAAACAACATAATAGAACAATTAAAATAACAGTGAAAACTTAACACAGTACACAGTATTTTTGAAGAAAAAAAAATCGGATTTTTAAGTACATTGTGTAAATTAATTTTCCATGTATGAAACAAGTTACCTGGAGCAATATAGCCATATGTACCAGCAATCATGGTTTGATTGGAAGAATCTGGATCAAGTAATCTAGCTGTTCCATAATCGGAGACAAAGGCCTCAAATTCTGAGTTTAACAAGATGTTGGTGGTAGTTATATCACGATGAACAATTGGAGGAGTGCAATCATAATGCATGTAAGACAATGCACAAGCTATGCCTTTGATGATGATATTGATTCTCTTACACCAATCTAATTCAACAACTTCTAAATCATTGCTTAGAACACAGAACAAGCTTCCTCTTTCCATGTACTCATAAATCAAAAACATGCTTTGTTTGCTCAAACAGAATCCATACAGTCTTATGATATTTCTGTGACGAATTTTAGTCAACGTTTCCACCTCATTCTCAAAACTCTTTCTGAATGATAACTTTTCTGCCTCTGAATTGTGAAGCTTCTTCAAGGCAACTATTTTGCCACTAGGTAGTTGTGCTCTGTATACACTACCATAACCACCTGTTCCAATGCAATATCTAATGTCGAAATCTTCCGTTGCTTTTATGATATCTTCAAATGCAATTTTCCCATCGTAATTCCATATTGACAAAATATCACCATTTTTTGAAGCTTCGTTGGCTTGTTGGACTTGTCTAGTTTTACATAGACGCTTTTTGGCCTTTTTAAATAAAATGATCAAGAAGAAGCCAATTGGGGATGCCAAGGCCACTACGATATCGATAACCATCACTAGTACTTGTCTAGTCTTAGATTTTGGGGTAGTTGGTTTGCTGTGTTCTGGACATTTTTTAAGAAGTGGAGATCCACAGAGTTCAGGATTTCCAATGTATGAGGCTTCATCTCGCTCTTGGAGTTGAGGTCTTGTTGGTATTTTTCCAGACAAGAGGTTTCTTGACAAATTAAGAACTGCTAGAGATAGCAACTGGCCAATAAAACCAGGAATTTCTCCTGATAACTTATTGTTTGACAAAATGAGAGCCCTTAAATCTTTGAGTTTCAAAAAACAATTTGGAAGCTCTCCAGTCAATTGATTATCAGAGATATCTAAAATTCTCAAGTAATACTCATCACTAACATTACATATATAACTTAGACTTGAAAAGTTATTCTTTGAAAGAAATAATGCTCCCACTTTGAATAAAGAATTTGGTACTGAACCATAAAAATGATTTGAGCTCAAATCAACAATTTCAAGTACTCTTGTTGCGGAATAATCATTTATGGCTATAGGTCCATTGATCTGGTTGTTGGAAATATTCACAAGAGATAAATGAGTAGAGAAATTCTTAAACCAAGTGGGAATAGACTGTGAAATCCCTGAATTGGAAATATCAATATGGGAGAGATTGTTTTGAGTTTTCAGCCACTTTGGAAATTGAAAACCCATCTTACAATTCTGAAGCCCAAGAGATTGTAAAAAAAAGGGAGGAATCCAGTCAGGAGAGACATTCAATTGCAAGTGTTTATTAAGTGATAAATCCAATTCATATAGCCTTGAGAGTTTTGAGAAGTGCTCTTCAGAAAACACACCTTCTAGTGAGTTCATAGATACATCCAAAACCTCCAAATGCCTCAAATTTCAAATACTTTTGAGGTATTTTTCCTTGCAAATCATTTGACTGCAGCCTCAACTCTTTCAAAGATGAGAATGGTGTAACATTGACAAACATTTTGGTCATTTGATTGGATCTTAAATCCAAATACTCTAAGGAGTAATGTGCACATGATCTAAACGACAATTCACTAAGATCAAGGAGTGCTCCGCTAAGATTGTTATAATTGGCATAAAATGACCGCAGCGTACATATATTCCAAATTGATTTGGGAATTTCACCATTGAGATTATTATAGCGAAGATCAAGGTGTTCTAAGACAGTCAAATTCCCAAAATCATTTGGAATTGAATTTTCTAATTGATTATGATTGAGGTCAAGATATGTGAGTGACACCATGGTAGCTCCAAAACCATTAGGAATAATACCTTTGATTTTATTACGAGAAAGATCAAGGTATTGTTAAGAAGTTGTTGTAGAATTAATTCTGAAATCTTGTGAAAATGAACCTAACGAGTTACCAGAAAAATCAAGATGGACAAGGTTGGGCATGGAGCTAAACAACCATTGGAATGTATGAATAGATAGAAAATAATTGTCAGAAAGATCAAGAATGGAAAGAGACTTTGAAGAGTTCACATGAGAATGAAATGAAGGTGATGTATTTCATGGAGACGGCAAGATTGTAGCGTCAATTTTGTTAGGTGAGGAAGTTTATTGCCTATTATTGGTTGGAACACGTTTTTGACTTTACTTAAGTCTGTATAACTTAAGTCAAGATGTCTTAAAGAAGAAAGGGTAGAAACCCAATCCAGATTTGTTATAATCAAACCATGATTATTATAGCTAAGATCAAGAAAGTGCAAGCTAGAAAGGTTTCCAAGTTGAGGTGGAATTCGTCCACTCAAATAATTGGAAGAAAGATGAAGAAAGTGCAAGCTAGAAAGGTTTCCAAGTTGAGGGGGAATTTCTCCAATCAAATCATTGGAAGAAAGATGAAGAAAGTGCAAACTAGAAAGGTTTCCAAGTTGAGGGGGAATTTCTCCAATAAAATCATTGGAAGAAAGATCAAGCTATAATAATTTGGTGAAATCACCAATAAAACTTGGGATTTGAACATTCAAATAAGTGTGACTGAGGGACAAATATCTCAAATTTCGCAGCTCAAGCAATGAAGAACTAAAGGACAATTCGGGTCTTGTAATTGTAAGGTATTGCAAAGCTCCTACAATGGATCTATACAATTGGACATCGGCAAGAGGTTCCCCCTGGTGAGCAGATAAGCGAAGACCACTTGTCATTAGTGTTGGAGAAGGCTTTGAGCCAGGCATTTGAGCCCTTATAAGTAAGTCTCGAGCATACTTAGTGTGAAATAAAGTAAATAAGGTATGTGCATACATGATGAAGTAAATAAGGTATGTGCAAAAAAAAAAAAGTAATGAAATAGTAAATTTGGAGTATTATTCAAATACAGAGTACAAATCCAAAAAGAAAACAATAAAGTTAAACAAATAAATAAAGAAGAAATTGACCATATAATAAAATTGTAAATTAAGTTTATTAAATGATGAAAAAAGAAAAAGGGTCCCTAATAGGGATTAATGGGATACATTGAAACCAAACTCTCCACATAATCAAAAGCTTGAATGTAATGAACATGATTACCACTCTCCTTAAGTAGTAATGTACGATCATGATCATCATCAAGATCATGATTGTACTGGTCAATTACATCTCTTGAAAAAATAAATCCATTTGCATTTTCATTTTCATTATTATTATTATTATTCAAAACTCCAACGAACTGAAGATAATGAAACTGAACATAAGAGAAGGAAGGGGAAGTGACACAAGATCTAACTAAGAGTTTTTGTTTCAAAACCTTACTCCAATCACCACCATTCTTCATCACCCAAAAATTAAAGCACAAATCAACAGTGTTACCATTCAGGTCATAATGTACTAACCCAAGTGATGATTCTTTCCATTTATAAAGATGGATTGAAGAATACTCCTCTTCCTCTACCTCTTCTTCCTCATCATTAATTGGCAAATTTATAATCTCATTATCGAATTTTTCGCACCCGAGATTGAATAATAAAATCTTACAACTGCTACTACTAATGATGCTTTTGGTTATAGTACTGCCTATTAAGTACAAGACTCCATTGATATGACACAACCAGAGTTGTTTAAGATTTTATTATATCCTCCTGGGATATTATCAATAGCACATCATCTATTTGTGTCCAACAATTATTTTTGAGGCTAAACACATGGATACTAAAGATATTGCTGCTTATAATTCCTTCTTCTTCTTCTTCAAGATCATCATCATCATCTATTAGTAAGATTATAACTATTTTATAATCCTTGTTGCGATTGTCCATTCCGAATGACATAATAATTTTCTTCTTTTTGTTATCTGTATATTATTTTTTGTTGTTATTTCAATGTTATTTTCATGTTACTTTTATGTAACTTTCTTATTGTTTTCGTGTTATTTTTATGAAAAACTGTAAAAAAAAAAATGTAAAAAAAAAAATCTTTAAACGTAAAAATGTAAAAATATAATTTTTTAACAAAAATTGGTGGCTTATGTATCACTAAATATGTCCATAGCTAAAATGTGTCAAGCTCCTCACCTTCATGCTGCTTAGACGATTCTCTCATGTCTAGAGTTGTTCGTTATTGGATTTGTATTTCTTTTATAGAGTGATTCTAAAAGTTTTGTGATTTCTATCTATTCTTTTTTTGAGTGTGTTTCGAGTGGGATTGTTGTTTTTTTTTTTTGAAACAAAGATTGTAACTTTATTAATGTAAATCAGCTAATAAAATAGTTTCCAAACCTGTAGGGACAGACCCCCTACAGAAAGACGGTCAGGACATGAACCAGAAGAACGAGCTAACCAATCCGCTTGGTTCCCAGACCGTTTAACAAACTGAACTGAAATATCAAACATCGAAAGAGATCGTATAAGACTAATACAATCTGAAACAATTAAACCAAGAGGACAAAGAATTTGTCTATTATTGTTAATAGCATTCACCAATACTAGACAATCTGTCTCCACACACACCCTAGTAGGGATCCAACCTTCAACCGAACCACCATCACCCCAAGTTTGTTTAAGCCAGCTTTAAGCTTCCTTCATTGACATTGCTTCAGCCACCACAGGGTCGACACCACCAAATCTCTTCTCGACAGCAGCACTAAGAAGCACCCCAGCCGAGTCACGAGCAATCCACCCAAAACCATGACTCTTTTCTCTTGAAAATATAGCTGCATCGCAATTAACCTTCAACTCACCCAAAGATAGTTTACTCCAAAGCTCAAAACCAGCCGAGGCATGGCTATTAGATGTCGAAACATCTCCATTTTTCAACTGAGCAACTTTCCAAAGTTCAAGGAACGTAACTGCAGCAGATACAACTCTTTCAATAGAAGCAAGCTTTTTATTCCAAAGCAAGTCATTTCTAGCTCCCCAAACACCCCACAAGATCATAGCCATTTTATCAATACCATCTCCTGGGTGAGCATTACAGAAGCTCTCAAACCGGTAACCAAAATCAGCATCTCCACTCAAGACAGTAAAACCCAATCCTCTCTCCAAACAAGCCATCGTAAAAGGACAAGTAACCATAAGATGAAATGTAGTCTCGACATCTCCACTACAAAGAGGGCAAATACTAGTCACATTCACTCGCTTAGTTCGAAGTGAAACAAGAGTAGGAAGACAATTAGAGAGGGCCCGCCAAAGAAAATTCTTAACTTTTGGAGGGAGTTTTAAATACCAAAACTTTTTCTAAAAACCAGAGTTATCTTGAGAATTCCATCACCCATTAAGCTCTTGCAACGCACGATAGGCACTCCTAACAGAATAGCTTCCATAATCTTCAAACGCCCAATACCATGAGTCCATATTCGGTGTTAAAGGCAGAGGTATGTTGCGAATGAGATCAATATCTCTCAGTTCAAACAAATCTTCCAATATTTCTTCATCCTAACTCATTTTTTCAACTTGTAACAAGTTAAAAACAGAACAATGACGAAGAGCTTCATGAGAAGAAGTCACATACGGATTGTCTTTTGAAGGAAGCCACGGTTGATTAAGAACTGGAATGGAAGTGCCCGATCCAATCCTCCATCGAGCTCCCATTTTTACAATTTCCTAAGCTTCAAAAACACTTCGCCAAGCGTAGTACAAAATGGTAATACACAGCACATGGTGAATATAATATGCGTTACAGATAAAAAAATAAGATTTCGTGGTTGGAAAAAATTCCTCGTTTAATAATCAATATATTAATTCTCTAAAGGTTGGTTCAGTATGGGCTGTGTTGCCAGTGATAGTGCTGGCAATTTCTTGGAAGCTTTAAATAAAGGCAATATCGATCAAGACCAACCGAAGGTTGCAGAGATTGTTGGTATCAAGCAGGCTCTTAGTTGAATTGATCTTCATAAGTGGGCTGATTTGATCTTGGAAATAGATAATTTAGTTTGTTTTCAAGCTATTTTTAGTTTTGTTTCTATGTCGTTTCATTTTGGTTTGATTGTTTCAGATTGTAAAAGTCTTTTAAATTTTTCTAGCTATGTTTTTTTATATTTTGTTAAGCAATCTGCTAACAAGACCGCTCATATTTTTGCGCATACTTGTTATTCTCCAAGTTATACTTTTCAGGAGAGTTTCTCTTGAATTAGTTGCCACTCTTTTGGCAAATTTTTCAATTTAAATGAATAACTAGTATTTTCATTAAAAAAATATATATATTATTTAACTCTCAGCAATAAAATAAAAATATTTATTATATTCACTATATATACATGTGTGATCATGCTCTTTACAGGGAAAGTGAGAAATACATAATTTGTTTGACAATATCTCAGATCAAAAGTAGTTATTGTTGTTGCGAAGACTGCTTATAATTAGTGTGTGATCACAAGAAGAACATCAGTATCTCTTGTCAAATTATCCATTGTTCGCGACCACATTGCCTACTTCCACGAATTCGCCTGCTCCTCGCAAATGCTGTTCTCTACTCTCGCATGGACATTTTCTAATTTCACTCATAATGAGTAACATCTATTCTATAATCAATCAACTAAAAATGGGGATTACTCTTACAACTATGGGAATGTATGAGATGAGACTACTCTTATCACATTGTTTCATGAATCATGATGAGAGCATAATCATCATTACTTCTTTAAAATCCTACAACTAGTGTACTAGGAAGGACCAAAATCAACTACAAAACTCAACGAAACAAAGTACTAAGTAGGCACAAAAACAAGGCTCAACATCACTCCACAAAATATTATTATTAGTAACATATATCAAAAGTCAATAAATAAATCAAATATATCTAACATGTGTATAAATAGAATAGATACCCATATTTAAAATGTCTGAAGGAGATCTCAATGGACTGTAAATAATATCATAGATGAGAGATAACATCCTCAGCAGACCACAAGAGACAGCCAAATTTTATCTATCTGAATATGAAACGGATCGATTATATATGTTCTCTCACTCGAGCTTTCTTCTAAGCAGGCCTTTGAAGAAGTCAAAACTATACATACATGCACAATAAAAGCAAAGCAGTGGTGAGAATTTTCCTAAAGAGTCCATATATTACATCATTGAGATTATATAGTATTTGTGTACCTATTCCCATCAGGATGAAGTTCACACATTTGATTGTCATCACCAACAGCTAACAAATATCCTGAAGAGGTCAAACCCTACAAAACAGAAACAAATATATAAAAACTCAATACTCAAAGTAATATTCTTTGATAAGGAGAATGTTAGAAGTGTACCTGAATTGTGACTACGTTTTCTACCACTACATCTTCATTCTTTTCCTGTACAATAACCCTCTGTCCGCTGCATAATCAATACGAAACCATTTGCTTCAAAAAGCACAAAATAAGCTATTTCAGAAAGGAAAAAGAAAGAAGCTGATGACACGTCTTTACAACAAACTACTCGGTTTCGCTTTAAAATCTTCAGTTTATGCAGACCACATGAGATAATATAGTGAAATGCAAAAACTTGAGCCAGAGTTCTATTTTCGAACTAAGATTTACTACCAGCATAAGCAGAATTTCTCATCTTTCCTATGCCTACACTTGTTATTCTCCAAGAAAAAGAAAGAAAGATCAAGATTTCACCTGTGCAGCCATGTTTTGTAGTATAACTTCTCAAGAGCCTCGAAACCTGCATGATATGATGAAACAATAGAGTTGTTGATGATGAAATCTACATGGTGATGGATTATCTTGACTTATAGAAAATGATATACAATTCACTCATTGATGAAATCAACATGACAATAGATTACCTTGATTTATAAATATATCATAGAACTTCTCAAATTTGCAAAAGAAGGCAGCAAGAATATCTTCTCTTCTAAACTTGTAATCCAAACTAGACACTTCTTTCAAAAATGTGTTCAAACATGTTGTCGGTTTCTCATTGTCAACGTTCAGACCTATACCTGCAAAAGCATGTGCAAATTAAAACTCTTAAAACAGATAAAACTATACACTTTATTTTTGTTTTCTTGTTGAGAATTGAGATGAATTGCATGTGATGACACAAAAAAATTAATAATAGGAATAGTTTTGCACTTAGGAAAAGTTCATTTACCGACACTGACATTAAACTTATTGGATTTATACGTTGAGGTGCAGAGAACTCCTCCAACTTTGAGGCCATTCAAGTAAAGATCATTTGGCCACTTTATTCTAATGTCAACACATGGTAAACCCTGAAATAAGTATACAAGCATATCATTTTGAAAGCTAGACAATCAATCATCCAATCATTTCATGGAGTGTGAAATAAATGATCATTCTTGGTAGTCCAATAACAGAATAACAAGAGATTCTCAATCAGATACTAAAGGGTAAAACTGTGGCTTGTCTTTAACACTACAAATTTCTAGTGTTTACATATTTAGTTGACTACAAATTCAAAGAATCACCAAAAAAGAGAAAGAACAGTTTTACAATTCAGATATCAAGTTCATCAAATGGAACTTTCAGTTTCATGATTCCAAGGGATTAAAACTTACATTTTTATCACAAAGATGGTTAATAGCTTCTGTAACAGCAAGAGAGACCACATATTGTACAAGAGGCACAACTCTTCCATTCTTCATCTCCAAAGTGAAAGAGAACAGAAGACCACCCTTAGGTGATTCCCACATATTCTTAGACCTCCCTGCAAGAAA
Source organism: Cannabis sativa (assembly GCF_029168945.1). Classification (NCBI taxonomy): domain Eukaryota; kingdom Viridiplantae; phylum Streptophyta; class Magnoliopsida; order Rosales; family Cannabaceae; genus Cannabis; species Cannabis sativa. Next base: position 61,051,125 of record NC_083609.1, read on the forward strand.
AAAAAAAAGCATCTTTCTTTACTTCTTTACCTAATTTTTCATTCATTTCAATTAAAACAAAAATAAGATCAATGAACCATTTCAAACCTCTCCCTTTGTACTGAATATCAGCTACACAAACTGAACCAATCGGAATCTCATCGAAATTTCTGTCCACACCAAAACAGGAAATGAATTGAATTGAATAAACCCAAAATTAAAAGGCAGGACAAACTCACCGAGAAACGACGTCGTGTGTTGAAGCTAACCGCGGAGACCAAAGGAGAAACCTTCCGAATCTATTGGTGGAGAGAGAATTCATGAACAAGTCGATTTCGAACGAGTCCTTTTCCAAGGGTTTATCTAACTCCGATTGCAGAAGAACTGAAACGGTGCCGTTTTCAGGGAGCTTCAGAGTGTTGTTGTGCTTGAGCGATTGGGCAAAATCATTCTCCGCCGTTGATTTTCCTCGAAGAACCAGCGTAGATGGGAAATTGGACTCCATAACTGAGAAAGAAACAAAATTTAAGAAATTGAATATGAGAGAATTAGGGAATTAAGGTGAAGAGTACCTGTGGCGGCCATGGAAATGGAGAATGAGGAGGAGGAAGATGCAGTAGTTGAGAGTAGAGAGAG